>NW_024070200.1:42569847-42868341 GCF_014754425.2 Oryx dammah
CCGTGCCCCCGCCGGGACCCGGGCCGGGCCGGGCCGGCGTCTGGGCGGGGCTGCCCGGCCGCCTACCCCGACTCGGCGCGCGGGGGCGCGGGCACCTGCTCTGGCCTGGGAAGTGCGTCCTCCTCCCCGGGACGCCCAGGCGCCCGGAGCAGGGGGGCGCCCCGGCTTAGGGTCTTTATGCAGGGGCAGGTGGGTAGATCCCCAGAGGGGTTTCGCGAGGGGACGCGGGCGCCTTTGCCCCCCTGGGAAGCAAGACCCGAGGCCGACAGGGCCTTTCCGGGAGCGCAGAGGCCCGGAGCAGCGGAGCGCTCCGGCTTTGGCATGGGGGCACGTGGGCCGATCGGGGTCGGTGGAGGGTGGGGACAATGGAAGGGGAGTAGGTATACTCCCGAATCGGACTCTTCCTCTCTCTCTCCCCTCTCCTAGGAATTCCCTTCCCTAAATCCAAGTTTTCTCATGCGTGGAGATTCTTGGGGATTTGTTGAAGAATTAACGAATGAAAGAGACTTGAACCTGAAATTCGTGGCTCTTTGTGTCCATCGGTGCTTTCTGAGCTGGCTCTTCCCAAAGTCTCAGGACCATCAGGCGAACTGGTGGTGTAGGATAGAGCGCCGATGGATCGCTGCATCTCCCTGTTACAGGAGTTTTTTCTGCCTGTGTAGCTACAGCATTGAGCTTCCCTGGTGGCTCAGTGGTAAAGGATTCGCCTGCCAGTGCAGAGACCCATGTTTGATCCCTGGGTGGGGAAGATACCCTGGAGCAGGGAATGGCACCCCACTCCAGTATTCGTGCCTGGAGAATCAGAGGAGCCTGGTGGGCCCCAGTCCATAGGGTCACAAAGAGTCAGACACAACTTACCAACTAAACTACAGCCACAGTATTACTCTCCTAGGGGCATGACTGGGCCTTCAGTAAATCCCTGTGTCCATAAAAGTCAGCTATTATAACAGGGCCACTCTGTATATTTAGTATTATACTACGTTGCCACTGTCGTTTCTCATTTCAAGGGCAGTAGATTTTCTAGTGGTAACTGGCTGTCCTTTACAGCCCTAGTTCCTCTAGACTTGCTTCTGGAATCCAGTACTTTTAATGGTCTTAATCAGGAAAGATTTTACAATGATTTAAATCCTTTGTAATCTTGGCACTCACCTTTAAGTGATTTTTCTTTTTTTTCAAATATTACTCTCGGTGCCTTGAAACTGAGTAGGCTCTGGTGCCAATTTCACAGAGCCTTCCACAACTTCCTTTTTCCTCCTGATTTGGCAGCTGAATTCCCTTTCAGGAACTGACAGGAGATACCCTTCCTGATTGCCAGCAGGGCAGCTAGAGACAAGGAAATTGGCAGCATCACCACTCTGGGTCTCTTGTGTTAACTCACAGATGTCCAGGAGAATTTAAACTTTCCTCCTGGCTTTTGTGGAAGGTGTTATTTTTGAGCACCCTCATCTAAATGAATTTGCCCATCCTGATTTCAGTAACCTTCAGGACCAGGTTTGAAAAGATTATTTGTTCACTAAAATAAATTTTAAATGTTGTTGAAACTATCCAAGAAATTGGCTAAAGAAAGCAAAGCTTGTTCAGATTAAATATTTGAAGTCTATTTTAAAGTTATTCACACTTGGTGACCTTTCACCCAAAACCAATTTTTTTCTTTCTTTCTTTTAATTTATTTGGCTAGCTGAAGCATGTGGTATTTACTTCCTCAATCAGGGATGAGACTCGCGCCCCCTGCATTGTAATCGAGGAATCTTAACCACTGAACCACCAATTGTTGTCACTCAGTTGTGTTGGACTCTGCGACCTCAGGGAAGGCCCCAAAACCAAATTTTTATCTTCTGAAGGTTAGGTTTCCCTTTTTAAAAAGGTGTATAACTTGCTACTGGATACAAAAATACTGTTTGTATTCAGCATCTATTGATGTAATGTTTCTTATGCTCACAGTACCTAAGATGTTAGAACTTTTGGGCTGAAGCTATAAAGAGAAGACAGTCCCTGCTTTCAAACACCTTATCATTTAATTAGAGTATTGGCAGAAGATCCCTGCTTTCAAACCCCTTATCATTTAATTAGAGTATTGGCGGAAGATTCAGAACACTTTCCCTGTGAATTTTTTTAAAAAAAAGAGAGAGAGAGAGAACAAACCGAAACCCCAAAACCCAAGGAAATGATTTTGAACCCTGATTGAGTGGTGACATTTCTGTGGGAAGTTAAGAGGATTAGCCGAGCGTGTCACTCCCTAATCTTTTCAAGATTAGAATAGAATTTGGAGGACTTTCCTGGTGGCCCAGTGGTTAAGGCAGGGTGGGGGGTGGGATGGGGTGCAGGTTCAATCTCTGGTTGGGGAGCTAAGATCCTACTTGCTCCCAGGCAAAAAGAAAACTATTTGTTTATTTATATTCCTAAAGGATTTGTGGAACGTCATGCAGTGTAATATCAATAAATACATGTGTTAGTTGCTTAGTCGTGTCCAACTCTCTGCACCCCCATAGACTGCAGCCCACCAGGCCCCTCCGTCCATGGGACTCTCCAGACAAGAACACCGAAGTGGGTTGCCATTTCCCTCCCCAAAAGAAACTATAGAAAGAGAGAAAGTGAAGTCACTCAGTCTTGTCCAACTCCCTGTGACCACATGGACTGTAGCCTACCAGGCTCCTCCATCCATGGAATTCTCCAGGCAAGACTACTGGAGTGGGCTGCCATTTCCTTCTCCACATAAGTAAATAAAAGCCTGGTTTTTATTTTCATCTTCTTGAAAGATTACACAGAGGTGGATTCAAAGAGTATTTATTTCCCTGGACGGTATGTTGGTTCAAGTTTGTGGGAATATTAAATTGAGACCCTCTTTTAAATGAATTTGCCCATACTGATTCCAGTAACCTTTTGGACCTGGCTTCAAAAGACTGTCTTCACAAAAGTGATTTTTAGATGTTTTTGAGCTATCCAAAAGTTAGCTAAAGAAAATCTGGTTGACAAGATGGTTCAGACTATGTATTTGAAGTCTATTTTTAAGTTATTCACACTTGGTGAAGTTTTACCCCAAGCCAAAGTTTTTGTGTATGCTGTAGAATAGAGCCTCCAAAACGTTCTCACCTCATGCCTCTTCTAGTCATAGTCAAATTTATGTAGGCCCTCAACACAATGCCCCTCCCCAGGAGGGAGAGTTTAATAATCTCTGCCACACCTCTCACACCCACTACAAAGGTGGCAGCCTGCCTTGGCATACTGGTTGCAGAACTTCAACATGCAGCCCAGGAAGAATAAATCTGCCCTATATATTTGCAAATATATTTTCAAAGGTCAGGGATTACTAACTGATCACTTTGATCTTAAAGAATGTCTGTTTGGCGCTTCCTGCATTTTAGTAGAGAAAGGTAAAACTGGAGTCTGGGTCAGCAGACATAGTTACTAAGTACTTACCATGAGTTGGTCACTGAGTCGATCTGCGGAATGCAGAGGTGGCTAAGACAGCTCCTCCTGCCTCAACAAGCTCACTGAACGATTTGCTACACGGAATAACTCTGCATCCTGCTAAGCCATTCTGGGTCAGTAAACTGAACAGTATTCCAAGTAGTTATATGCACTGGTCTCTATTATTAATATTGGCTTTTTGCACATTGAATTTTTCTTTCAGACCAGTCTGCCTGATTCTGAGTTGCTCAAGATCACCCAACTTGTGTCAGCATTTTTCACTGACCATCAGAGGATATTTATGCTTCAAGACTGAAGCACATGGTTGTTTCAGTGGAAGGTAAAGAGAGATCAAAATACATCGACCCCTGGGAATTCCCTGGTGGTCCAATAGTTAGGACTTGGCACTTTCAGTGCAGGGCCCAGGTTCAATCCACGAGCTGAGCAACATGACCAAATTAGAGGGGGAAAAAAAAGAGTGCCCTGTTTTATTTTTTCTTTCTTTAAATTTAGGACTGAATGCTCTGTGAAGGCTAGGATGATGTCTGTTTTGGTCACTGTTTCCTCCATGCCTCGTTTAAAGAAGATGCTCATCAAATATTAATTAAATCATCAATTAAAGAATGAGTGAGTGATTTAGTGAATGCATCAAGACCAAGGTTATTCCTTCTCTTTCAGACGGTATTGTCAGGCTTTGAGAAAGCCACAAAGAAGCCCAAGTCCATGCCAGCATCCCCCTAGGAACAGACTACACATGTCTGCTGGCTAAGGAGTTGTGGCATTCTCCCCATTAATATTTCTTCCTATTGATAACGGTGATCGGGTTTGTTCTGGGCAACAATGCTCCCAGTTAAGACACGTAGTCACCTGGCCTCCCCTGCTGTGAAGATGGCCACAGGACACAGTTCTAGCCAATAGTCTTTAAGTGACGTGCTTTTCGGAGTTTCCAGAAAGACTTAGCAGAATGGAGCTCATCTGGCAAGTCTCTCTTCTCCTGTCCCTTAATTCCCACTTGGGTTGCCGGCATTATCATTGCTAGAGCTATGAGACCTGCCTTGCCGCAACGAGAGTGAATCTCACAGTTGAAGATGGTGGAGTAGAAAGAGAAAGGTCTAGGCCCCTCAGGACATTGCTGAACAACTGCCCAGCTTTGCCTTCACCTGGGCTTTTTACTTTGTTTTTAAGTCTTTATTGAATGTGTTACAATATCGCGTCTCTTTTGTATTTTGGGTTTTTGTCCACAAAGCATGTGGGATCTTAGTTCCCCAACCAGGGGCTAAACCTGCACCTCCTGCATTGGAAGGCTGAAGTCTTAACCACTGGACCACCAGGGAAGTCCCTGAGCTTCTTGTTAAATGAGAACAATAAGTCACTTTATGTAACTCTATTAATAGTTGAGTATTTTGTTACCTGTAGCCTAATGCAATAATTAGAAATCTGATTCAGGAAACAGAAATGAAAGATCCAAACATTGTTCTTAACTGCTTTCTCAATAAAGTCAAAGAATATTTTGTTGATAACAGTGGAATAGCTATGGCTGCTTTTTCCTCCATTTAAAAAAATTATTAAAGTATGACTAAAGATGGGGTAGATTTTTGAGAAGTTATCTATTAAACAAATCCTTTGGAAAAGTGAAGAAAATCAAGCCGATAATTTTGAAGATAGCATAGTTGACATTTGCCGCCGTTCTGGGAAATCTGAGCTCGTGCTCATTAGGGTAAGGGCCTGCCATTCAACTGAAAGCTTTTGGAGGTGAAGTATCTTTTTCCCAGAACCTCTCAGCCTGAGAGGGCTCTTATCAAGAGTGTTGTAAATGAGGTCACTGGAGCCCCAGCTGGGGAGAGCTCAGAGACCCATGAAATGCTGAGAAAGCACCAGAGAAATAAGGATTGAGAGAAATCAAACACCAACCACCCACAGATAGGTGCTTTCACAGTTCCATTCTTCACATGGATGATTATGTCCTCAGACCTACATTTCTTACTAGTCTTCTCCTATTCACGGATTCTTAATGGGAGGGCCAGAGTCCCCAAAATCTATCTCAGAATTTGGACTTGATGAGCTGCTTGAAGATAAGAACTTGTTTCCCCTGCACAATCAGCATAAAACCTTATGTCCTAGCGCATAATAGAAACTCTAAACAGACTTAACTGATTATTGGAATTCAATTTCTAATAATCTCTAAATGCTTGTTTTATGTGCAAACATGTAATAGGTTATAGAAGTGTTTTTTTTTTTTAATGGAAAGTGAGAAGTCACAGCCTTCTATATGCTGAGCTTGCAAATTTAGTTTTGTGGTGATAATGAACAATACAGCTTCAATTTTAAGGTGTTTTTTTTTTTTTTTTGAAGTTCAGATAGCTGCACATGAAAACTGTCCATGAATGATTGATCTGCATGTTATTCCAGGGAATTTACAATAATGAATGTTAAAGACATACTCAAAAAACAGTAATATTGGCATAAGACCAGACAGATCTAGCTGTCTGTGAATATTTCACATGTAATAAATTTGATGTTTCAAATTGGTAGGATTATACTAACTTGTTTCAGCAATTAGCTAAGTATTTGAAAAAAGATAAAAGTTCAATTCTGATAGATAAAAAAATTCAAAGATTTTTTAAATAGGAAACCAAAAGACAGCTGGAAAATATGGATGAAGATTTATATATCTTTGAGCAAAATACCAAAGGCAGAAACCACATAGGAAAAAGTTAGTGATTTGACCACATCATTTTAAATCTTCTATATACTGAAATTAATTTATAGATGAAATGAGATAATGTTGAGGACTTGCTGCCAAAAAATAAAGGGAACAAGATTGATTAATAAGGACTGGATAATTGTTGAATCTGGGCCTTGAGTTGACGGGGGGTTTCATGGGAGTTTCATATGCAATTCTCTCTACTCTTGTATACATTAAAACTTTTCCATAATAAAAAATGTACATTTTTTTTTAATTTTTAGGATTTTGAGAAACTCTAGGCCAAACTATTTACCATCAATTCATTTAAAAAGAAAAACACCCCAATGGGGAAAATGGATAAAATATATGAACAAGCATTTTATAAAAAGGAGTACAAATAACCAATAAGTATATGAGAAAAAGTTTAGATTCAGTTTTAAAAGCAAATTTTTAAAATTTATTTTTAACTTTCTTGCACTGACCCAAATTTTTTTTTTTTTAATGGAATAAAACCCACTAGGGCTCTGTTGGACATGATTTAGAAAAGTAAGCGCTCTCAGATAGAACTTTCTGGTGGAAATACTAATTGGGACAACCTTCTGGAAAGAAACTTCACAATATATATCAGAAGACTTAAAATATGTCAGACTTGTAATCAAGTAATTCAAGTTGAAATTTAGCCTAAGGAAATAATCCATTTTGCACATAGATTTTAAAACTAGGATGTTTGTAACAGTACAGTTTGTAATGGCAAACAAAGCAAAACAAAAAATTGAAAACATCAGAGTCTAAGAAAAAATGATAGCTCATCCGGACAATAGACCAATATGTGCCATTAAAACTGAGATGAAAGAGCCATATTTGTTATCATAGGAAAATATTCACTATGTCTAGTGAAAACAACACAAAATATGTACAACATGTATCAATAAATATACTTTAAAAGTTTAAACCCAGAAAAAAAAAATCACTGATGAATGAGATTTTGAGGGTTTGGGTTTGGTTGGTTGTTTCTGAGCATATTCTTTAAGTTCTAGGTGTGTATTATTTTATAGTTTAAAATGAATAAGTTATTATGAGCCAAACAGAAAAAAAAAAAAGAGGAAAGAAAATATTTTAGAATAATGAAGATGTTCTTCTGGATACTTGGAGATTCTTCAAAAATTAACTTCCCAAAGATAATTTCTCATTCACATAAGGATGAAGTAACTTTACCATAATTGAGTTGAGCAAAGCTCTCCAAGACTTCCTATGTGCCAGAAGTGTGGTAGTTTCTGCAGGAAATGCAAAGATTAACAAAATAGCTCACACCCCACCCTCAAGGACCATCCTCTTCTCTCTTGGAGTCTATAGTATCTGCCTGCCTGGGCTTTCACAGTGTTGCTACTTTCCTTGCGCAGGAATGTGCTTTTCTGCTGGGAGTGTTTTGTTTTGGTTTTTGTTTTTCACAGTGTGCTTACCTTCTCCTTCTCCTCCCTTCTCTACCTTCCTTTCCCTAAAAATGAGGCAGTCATTTCTCTCAGTGAGGCCCCACCAGGTAAAGAGCCTGACTTTACAATTCTCTGTTGCCTCACACCTCCTGATGTTTTCATTTCTTCTCCACTGAACTATACGCAAACTTTGTCACTACCTGGACCTTGTTATCATATTGCACTGTGTCACTCCCTGGAAGTTATAATTCCCTTTTCTGATTACAATTTCCTATTCTGTCACCTCTCTTCTTTCCTCTCATTGAAACTCTTGCAAATTCTCTTGTTACCCACTCCTTTGATTGGACATCCTATGGGTTCCAAAATCACTGCAGATGGTGATTGCAGCCATGAAATTAAAAGACGCTTACTCCTTGGAAGGAAAGTTATGACCAACCGAGATAGCATATTGAAAAGCGGAGATATTACTTTGCCAACAAAGATCTGTCTAGTCAAGGCTATGGTTTTTCCAGTGGTCATGTATGGATGTGAGAGTTGGACTGTGAAGAAAGCTGAGCGCCGAAGAATTGATGCTTTTGAACTGTGGTGTTGGAGAAGACTCTTGAGAGTCCCTTGGACTGCAAGGAGATCCAACCAGTCCATCCTAAAGATCAGTCCTGGGTGTTCACTGGAATGACTGACACTGAAGCTGAAACTCCGATACTTTGGTCACCTCACGCAAAGAGTTGACTCATTGGAAAAGACCTTGATGCTGGGAGGGATTGTGGGCAGGAGGAGAAGGGGCCGAGAGAGGATGAGATGGCTGGATGGCATCACTGACTCCATGGATATGAGTCTGAGTGAACTCCTGGAGTTGGTGATGGACAGGAAGGCCTGGTGTGCTGTGATTCATGGTGTCACAAAGAGTCGGACACGACTGAGCGACTGAACTGAACTGAACTGAGAATGCTTGTCCTGACCTTGGTCCTTTTTTTTTTTTTTTTTTTTTTTTCTTTCTTTTGGCTTCGCAGCATGAGGGATCTTAGTTCCCCAATCAGGGATTGAACCTAGGCGCCTGGCAGTGGAAGTGCAGAGTCCTAACCACTGAGAATTTCCCTGACCTTGGTCTTATGGACAGTGAGTCATGTCAGTAATCTTCTCATTGAAACCTTAATATGCAACCTTCATCATATGTATTGTCTCTCTGCTGTGCCTACTTGCTAACCCTCTTTCCTGGTTAGACAGTAAAGAATCTTCCTGCAATGCAAAAGACCCTGGGTTTGATCCCTGGGTCAGCAAGATCCCCTAGAGAAGGGAATGGCTACCCACTCCAGTAACCTTGCCTGGAGAATTCCATGGACAGAGGAGCCTGGAAGGCTATACAGTCCATGGGGTTGCAAAGAGTCAGACACTACTTACTGGATGACTAACACTTTCATTTTCACTTTCCGGTTAGAACAAATGTTTAGCAAAATACTATTGAGCCTCTACTCTGCCATGTAGATCAGTAAAGAGCTGGGATGTCAAGATCTAACCACTTTAAAAACTGTTTTTGTTACCGAGCCCAAGCTCATGCAGCTTGCCACCTGAAAGGCTAATAAATTGAGAGATGAGTTGTAGGGGCAAGGAACAACTTTATTTTGAAAGCCAACAGACCAAGAGGGTGGTGGAATAGTGTCCCAAAGAACCATCTTACCAGATACCTATACTTCTTCCACACCATGGCATTTAACAAAACTGGAACTTTGTATTCATTAGATAAATGATAAAATTAGAGAGACATAATAAACAAAGTGGAGGCAGGGCCTGGAAACCATAAATGATACACATTCTCTAATCTGGGATGGGCTCCAAGTGGGTGGCCCTGGTTTCTGACAACAAGGGAATGTCCTGCCGGACAGGCAGAACTCTCTTAGTCACTCAGCATCCATTCAGTTCCTGTTCTGTGCCAGCCCAGTCAGGCAAGTGCTAATAGAGGCAAATAGAAAACGCTGTGAATCAACAGGGAAGCAATCAAACTCCACCCCCATGAAGCAGGCAATCAGGAAAGACTTCAGGGAGGAGGTGGCTTTTTTTTTTTTTTTGTCTTACCACACTGCTTGTGGAATCTTAGTTTCCCAACCAAGAATTGAACCCAGGCCCTCAGCAGTGAAAACACAGAGTGTTAGTCACCAGGCTACTAAGGAAGTACCCAGGAAGGTGACTTTTGAGCAAGAGAAAATATCCTGAATATATAGGGACAGGCAATTGAAGTTGCAGCCCAGGAAGTCAATCAGCATCTGGAGGGAGAGAATTCATATTTATAAAGCACTACCTCCATGCTAGCCAGTAAATAAGGACTTGTCGCAGGTTGTGTTGCCTGGGAAGCTGATTGTGAGTTGAGGTTCACATGTGGGAAGTTTGTCAGGGAGAGCGCTTGGAATCAAGAACTGTGAAGGACATCAAATTGGACAGAAGGAGAAGTTGGTCTGTGACGCAGTCTTTGTTGTTCAGCTGCTCAGTTGTGTCCCAACTCTTTGTGACCCCATGAACTGCAACACCCTAGGCTTCCCTGTCCTCCACTATTTCCTGGAGCTTGCTCAAACTTATGTCCATCAAGTCGGTGATGCCATCCAACCATCTCATCCTCTGTTGTCCCCTTCTTCTCCTACCTTCAATCTTTTCCAGCAGCAGGGTCTTTTCCAATGAGTTAGCTCTTCACATCAGGTGGCCAAAGTATTGGAGCTTCAGCTTCAACAACAGTCCTTCCAATGAATATTCGGCACCGATTTCCTTTAGGAGTGCCTGGTTTGATTTCCTTGCAGTCCAGGGGACTCTCAAGAGTCTTCTCCAACACCACAGTTCAAAAGCATAAATTCTTTGGCGCTCAGCCTTCTTAATGGTCCAACTCTCACATCCGTACATGACTACTAGAAAAGGAGGTTGAGTGCAGAGGAGAATCAAGAACACAAAGAGAGGACCAGGCTTGACCAAGGATATTTCACCTGCAAGATCAGTTGTAAATGAGAGAGGAAATGTATTTACATGAAGAGTGTGAAGTCATGAGTAGATGGGTTGAAGGAGTTCTTCAGCTGGTCAGTAAGTTTTGCTGGTGGTTATCTTCCTCCAAAGGATTCAATGGGTTAATAAGGAAAGCTGGGGGTGGGATGGAGACTCAAGAGGGAGGGGATATATGTATACTTATCGCTGATTCACCTTGTTGTACAGCAGAAACCAAAACAACATTGTAAAGCAATTATCCTCCAATTAAAAATAAAGAAAATAAAGAATGCTGAGGTTTGGAACATTGCCTTGGAGTGTGTGACAATGTATGACTATAGGTCAAGTGAGGACCTGGTTAGGTTCTGGGAAAGCCATTCACTGAAAAAAAAATACTTGACTGAGTAATGCCTTCATAAAATGAGCCTGTAGTGCCTGATCAAACACTGAGCTTTAGGAAGGAATCTCAGACAGGTTATTCTTCTTTAAAATTACTCATCTAGTGAGAGAAAGCAAAACTTAAGCATAATGTTAAATAAATCGTGGCGGCAGGGTGGGGGGGGGCAGGAAATCACACACTTTAACATTCATTTGGTTTCACATTCAGTGCAAAAAAACTTTCTAACAAATTCATCCCTGTAATCAAATGATTTCTATATCTATAAACTTAGATGAGAGATTTGTGATTTACAGTGAAAGAGAGAAATGCTGGAGAGTTGAGAGGAATGGTTGTCTTCTTTGTGAATCTGATGTGGAATGACAGAGGGAAGTCATTTCTCGATGGATCTGGAGGAAACTGGCCAAAGACAATCATAGATCTACATGCAAAAGTATGCATGTCAAACTCCATGTGACAACTGTGTGCTGTGAGTAGCGTCAATGTTTTCTCTGGGCCTGCTGCATGCAGATCAGAGTGGTAATATTATCCATTCATAAACAGATATAAGACTTTGTCAGAATCTCTGCAGTTAGAGTCCAGGCTCAAGCTGTGGGAGAAATCAGCAGGCAGAAGAGGGTGGGGTCCTATATTTGGTATCTCCATTTCAGACAACCCTCTCTGCCCTGCCCAAGCTAAACTGTCCATCCAAGAGAGACTAGAGAACTTTTAGACCCAAAGAAGTTGGAGTTAACTCAACTTGGCAGTAGCAGAAACCCTACAACTCTTGTCTTGATAGAACAGTTGTTGCTAGGACACTCAGCTTTAAAGATTGCATTGCTCTAGGCAAGTCCAGTCCTCAGACCTTTGGACTAAAGACGATGTCTTTGGGCTTCCCTGGTGGTCCAGTGGTTAAGAATCTGCCTTGGAATGCAAGAGACACCAGTTCCACCCCTGGTCTGGGAAAATCCTGCTTGCCACGGAGCAAGGAAGCCCATATGCCACAACCACTGGGTCTGTATTCTAGAGCCTCTGAACCACATACTGATCCCATGTACTACAACTACTGAAGCTTACACACCTAGAGCCCATGCTCTGCTACAAGAAAAGCCACAGCAATGAGGAGTCTGTGCACTGAAACTAGAGCAGAGCCCCTGCTCGCCCCAACTAGAGAAAGCCAGTCTGCAGCAACAGAGACCCACCACGATCAAATAAATATATAGAAATCAATATTTTAAAAATAAATAAAGACAGTGTCTTTGCCTTTACTTCAGTGTCTTATCATCCCACTGACATACCCAACCTTATCCAGCAGGCCTCTGAAGTTTAGAATAAATGCATAACCACCACTGGCCTGCCCAGAAGACCTGAGACTGTAGCTCTCTGGTTCTGTCACTGGATACTGGTCCTTGCCGACTTTCTCCATCTGGAAGATACAGAGAACAGGAACAGCCAGCATCCCAAGTATGCGGAAAGATTTAGATTAAGGCAACCCACATACAATATGATTAAAGAGCACTGTGAAAATGTCAAATGCTATAAATATGGATAATATAATGATAACTGAGAAGCAGCTTGGTTAATTGAAGCCAGTCCCCAGAGCTCCCCTGTAATTATGGTATGATTGTATCTGGTATGCCCTGAAGCATGGCAAGGACATCTCGTGCAAACAGCCAAGTCAAATAATTTGCATGCCACTAATTTCTGAGATACAGCTTAAACCCAGGAGACCATGAGATGCATTCTTAAGAGTCTTGATACGTCAAGAGAATTCCTTGACCTGAGCGCTGTGTCCTGTCTTTACAGCATGTGAACCTATCACCAATTGGCAGTTCTAAGAGAGACTGGAGGGACTTCCCTGATGGTCCAGTGGTTAGGATGCTGCAACTGAAAAAAAAAAAAGAGAGAGAGAGAGAGGCTAGATCCTCTACAGCTCCTTGGGTCTCTGAAAATCTATGTGAGTGAAAATGCTAGGAAAAGATTTTCCCCAACCTGAATAGAAGAGAAAGAAAAATGAAGAGCCAGGGATATACACTTTTAAGGTCCATCATTTCTCCATCAATAACTGGGACACCAATGTTTATAATAATGATATCAACTTTTGTTGAAATACTAATAGACATCCCCATTCTCCGTTTAGCTCTTAATGTTTGCCATGTCCCCCAAGAAGGCAATTATGTTCTTAATTTGGCAGACTAAAACCTCCAGAACACTGAACCCTTATAGATTTATTTATTAAAAAAAAAAAAAAAATAGGTTGGGACTTCCCTGGTGGTTCAGTGGTTAACAATCTGTGATTTTACTACAAGGGCACAGGTTTGATCCCTGGGAGAGTTCTCACATGCTGGCATGGTGCAAAAATAAAGAAATAAATTAATAAAATTTTTAAAAATTAAAGCACAAAATGTTGTGGAATGAGTATGAATAGAATTAATATTAAAATAGGTACCTACTTGAGACTTCCGTGGTGGTCCAGAGGTTAAGAATCTGCCCTGCAGTGCAAAGTTCCCAGGTTTAGTTCCTGGTCAAGAAACTAAGATCCCAGGTGGTGGGGGGTGGGGAACTGAACTTGAGTGCTCTGAAGCCTCTGTGCCACAGTTAGAGAGGTGCATTGCAACTAAAGTTCCTTCATGGTGCAACTAAGACAACACGGCCAAAACAGAATTTTTTAAAAAAGGTACCTACTGTGCAATCTGCTTCCAATTCTCTTTCACAGACATAGGCAAATGCATACTATCATTCTGGCAGCTTCTTTCTCTCTGGATAGTCTTGAACACTAGTCCACTGCTCAACTCACATCTTTAAACTGCTCTTTCCCTTGCCTTCCAAACATCTCCATCTGATTGATCCATAGAGCCTTTCCAGTCAACGTGTCCACAGCTGAGCTCAGTTTTTTCCCAAGCCCCCATTCCACTGAGCCAGTACTCCTCTTATATTCTCAACACCATGAATGGCACAGGCAAGAAGCCAGAGCCAGAAATTTTGATATTTTCTTTGATTCCTTCTTCTTTTTAACTTTCTATTTGTAACTGACCTGGGTATTGCCAGTTCTAATTTCTCACTAGCCTTGAGTCTATCCCCACTTTAGTTCAGTTCAGTTCAGTCGCTCAGTCATGTCTGACTCTTTGCGACCCCATAAATCGCAGCACACCAGGCCTCCCTGCCCATCACCAACTCCCGGAGTTCACTCAGACTCACGTCCATCGAGTCGGTGATGCCACCCAGCCATCTCATGCTCGGTCGTCCCCTTCTTCTCCTGCCCCCAACCCCTCCCAGCATCAGAGTCTTTTCCAATGAGTCAACTCTTTGCGTGACATGAGTTTCAGCTTTAGCATCCTTCCCTCCAAAGAAATCCCAGGGCTGATCGCCTTCAGAATGGACTGGTTAGATCTCCTTGCAGTCCAAGGGACTCTCAAGAGTCTTCTCCAACACCACAGTTCAAAAGCATCAATTCTTCGGCACTCAGCTTTCTTTACAGTCCAACACTCACATCCATAGATGACTACTGGAAAAACCATAGCCTTGACTAGACCGACCTTAGTAGGCAAAGTAATGTCTCTACTTTTGAATATGCTATCTAGGTTGGTCATAACTTTTCTTCCAAGGAGTAAGCGTCTTTTAATTTCATGGCTGCAGTCACCATCTGCAGTGATTTTGGAGCCCAGAAAAATAGTCTGACACTGTTTCCACTGTTTCCCCATCTATTTGCCATGAAGTGATGGGACCAGATGCCATGATCTTAGTTTTCTGAATGTTGAGTTTTAAGCCAACTTTTTCACTCTCCTCTTTCACTTTCATCGAGAGGCTTTTTAGTTCCTCTTCATTTTCTGCCATAAGGATGGTGTCATCTGCATATCTGAGGTTATTGATATTTCTCCCGGCAATCTTGATTCCAGCTTGCGAACCCAGGCTATAATCCTTTCTTGCCTAGATTGCCATCTCAGCTTCTAGCCTCTGCTTCATTTCTTGTCCCATATAAAATTTGATTATGTCATATCCCTGCTTTGAATCTTTTGGTGATATCCCCTTGACATGAGTTCAGTTTAGTTCAGGCGGTCAGTCGTGCCTAATGCTTTGCAACCCCAAGGACTGCAGCATGCCAGGTTTCCCTGTCCATCACCAACTCTGCAGCCTACTCAAACTAATGTCCATTGCATCAGTGATGCCATCCAACCATCATATCCTCTCTTGTCCCCTTCTCCTCTCACCTTCAATCTTTCCCAGCATCAGTTTTATTCAATGAGTTGGTTCTTCACATCAGGTGGCCAAAGTATTGGAGTTTCAGCTTTAGCATCAATCCTTCCAATGAATATTCAGGACTGATTTCTTTTAGGATTGACTGGGTGGATCTCCTTGGTGTCTAAGGTTCTAAGAGTCTTCTCCAACACCACAGTTCAAAAGTATCAATTCTTCAGCACTCAGCTTTCTTTATAGTCCAACTCTCACATCCATACATGACTACTGGAAAAACCATAGCTTTGAGTACACAGACTTTTGTTTTTAAAGTAATGTCTCTGCTTTTTAGCATGCTATCTAGCTTGGTCATAGCTTTTCTTCCAAGGAGCAATCATCTTTTAATTTCATGGCTGCAGTCACCATCTGCAGTCATTTTCGAGCCCAAAAAAGGAAAGTCCCTCACTGTTTCCATTGTTTCCCCATCTATTTGCCATGAAGTGATGGCACTGGATGCTGTGATCTTAGTTTTCTGAATGTTGAGTTTTAAGCCAACTTTTTCACTCTCCTCTTTCACTTTCATCAAGAGGCTCTTTAGTTGTTCTTCACTTTCTACCATAAGGGTGGTGACATCTGCATCTCTGAGGTTATTGATATTTCTCCTGGCAATCTTGATTCCAGCTTGTGCTTTATGCAGCCTGGCATTTCACATGATGTACTTTGCATGTAAGTTAAATAAGAAAGGTGACAATATATAGGCTTGATGTACTCCTTTCCCTATTTGGAACCAGTCTGTTGTTCCAAGTCCAGTTCTAACTGTTGCTTCTTGGCCTGCATACAGATTTCTCAGGAAGCAGGTCAGGTGGTCTGGTATTCTCAAATCTTGAAGAATTTTCCACAGTTTGTTGTGATTCACACAGTCAAAGGCTTTGGTGCAGTCAATGAAGCAGAAATACATGTTTTTCTGGAACTCTCTTGCTTTTTCGATGATCTAATAGATGTTGGCAATTTGATCTCTGGTTCCTCTGCCTTTTCTAAATCCAGCCTGAACATCTGGAAGTTCATGGTCATGTACTATTGAAGCCTGGCTTGGAGAATTTGGGGCATTACTTTGCTAGCATGTGTGATGAGTGCAATTGTACAGTAATTTGAACATTCTTTGGCATTGCCTTTCCTTGGGATTGGAATGAAAACTGACCTTTTCCAGACCTGTGGCCACTGCTGAGTTTTCCAAATTTGCTGGCATATTGTGTGTAGCACTTTCACAACATCATCTTTTAGGATTTGAAATAGCTTAACTGGAATTCCATCACTTCTACTAGCTTTGTTCGTAGTGGTGCTTCCTAAGGCCCACTTGACTTTGCATTCCAGGATGTCTGGCTCTAGGTGAGTGATCACACCATCGTGATTATCTGGGTCATGAAGATCTTTTTTGTATAGTTCTTCTACATATTCTTGTCACCTCTTCTTAATATCTTCTGCTTCTATTAGGTCCATACCATTTCTGTCCTTTATTGTGCCCATCTTTGCATGATATGTTCCCTTGGTATCTCTAATTTTCTTGACGAGATCTCTAGTCTTTCCCATTTTATTGTTTTCCTCTATTTCTTTACATTGATCACTGAGGAAGGCTTTCTTATCTCTCCTTGCTATTCTTTGGAACTCTGCATTCAGATGGGTATATCTTTCCTTTTCTCCTTTGCCTTTAGCTTCTCTTCTTTTGTCAGCTATTTGTAGGGCCTCCTCAAACAACCATTTTGCCTTTTTGCATTTCTTTTTCTTGGGGATGGTCTTGATCACTGCCTCCTGTACAATGTCATGAACCTCTGTCTATAGTTCTTCAGGAACTCATCTATCAGATCTAATCCCTTGAATCTATTTGTCATTTCCACTGTATAATCATAGAGATTTGATTTAGGTCATACTTGAATGGTCTAGTGGTTTTCCCTACTTTCTTCAATTTAAGTCAGAATTTGGCAATAAGGAGTTCATGATCTGAGCCACAGTCAGCTCCCAGTCTTGTTTTTGCTGACTGTATAGAGCTTCTCCATCTTTGGCTGCAAAGAATAGAATCAATCTGATTTCAGTATTGCTCATCTGGTGATGTCCATGTGTAGAGTCTTCTCTTGTGTTGTTGGAAGAGGGTGTTTGCTATGACCAGTGCATTCTCTTGGCAAAACTTTGTTAGCCTTTGACCTGCTTCATTTTGTACTCCAGAGACAAATTTGCCTTTTACTCCAGGTAGCTCTTGACTTCCTACTTTTGTATTCCAGTCCTCTATAATGAAAAGGATATCTTTTTGGAGTGTTAGTTCTAGGAGGTCTTGTAGGTCTTCATAGAACAATTCAGCTTCAGCTTCTTCAACACTACTGGTCGGGGCATAGACTTGGATTACTGTGATATTGAATGGTTTGCCTTGAAAGTGAACAGAGATCATTCTGTCTTTTTGAGATTGCATCCAAGTACTGCATTTCAGACTCTTTTGTTGACTGTGATGGCTACTCCGTTTCTTCTAAGGGATTCTTGCCCACAGTGGTAGATATAACGGTCATCTGAGTTAAATTCACCCATTCCAGTCCATTTTAGTTCACTGATTCCTAAAATGTCAACATTCACTCTTGCCATATCCTGTTTGACCACTTTCAATTTGCATTGATTCATGGATCTAACATTCCAGGTTCCTATGCAATATTGCTCTTTACAGCATAGGACTTGGTTTCCATCACCCGTCACATCTACAACTGGGTGTTGTTTTTGCTTTGGCTCTGTCTCTTCATTCTTCCTGAAGTTATTTCTCCACTCTTATCCAGTAGCATATTGGGCTCCTACTGACTTGAGGAATTCATCTTTCAGTGTCACACGTTTTTGCCTTTTCTTTTTTTTCTTCAGCTAAGACAGCAAAAGAGATGACTTATTGTACACGTTACATTCAGCCACAACTGAGAAGAGAACTAGTCCATAGTTATCACAGGTCCAGGGCAAAGGACCAAAAGGGACGGCTTTGATATGAGCAAGGTAGGTCTCTCAAAAGTGGTCAAGGCGATCAGAATGGCCATAGATGTTCCAGATCCATTGAGAAGTTCTAGATAGTAGGCATGCAGTCCACAATTTGTACCAGCGTCCCTGGCCTCTGGCCTCTGTGGCTTCCATGGGAGTACAAGTTTATTTGGACCTCTGCCTCACCTTTCTTCTTTTGTGCTTTAGCCTGTGCGTTCACTTCTTCCTCCACTTCGCTCTCATGGTGCAGAGGTTTCTCAAAAGATGGTGCTAAGGCCAAGCACCTTTTTGCCTTTTCATACTGTTCATGTGGTTGTCAAGGCAAGAATAGTGAAATGGTTTGCCATTCCCTTCTCCACTGGACCACGTTTTGTCAGAACTCTCCACCATGACCTGTCTGTCTTGGGTGGCCCTCCATGGCATGGCTCATAGTTTCACTGAGCTAGACAAGGCTGTGGTCAATGTGACCAGTTTGGAAAGTGTTCTGTGATTGTGATTTTCATTCTGTCTGCCCTCCTATAAATAAGGATAAGAGGCTTATGAAATCTTCCTGATGGGAGAGATGACTGAGGGGAAAACTGGATCTTGTTCTGATGGATGGGCTCATGCTCAGTTCAGTTCAGTTGCTCAGTCATGTCTGACTCCTTGCGACCCCATGAATCGCAGCACGCCAGGCCTCCCTGTCCATCACCAACTCCCGGAGTTCACTCAGACTCCCGTCCATCGAGTCAGTGATGCCATCCAGCCATCTCATCCTCTGTCGTCCCTTTCTCCTGCCCCCAACCCCTCCCAGCATCAGAGTCTTTTCCAATGAGTAAACTCTTCGCATGAGCTGGCCAAAGTACTGGAGTTTCAGCTTTAGCATCATTCCTTCCAAAGAAATCCCAGGGTTGATCTCCTTTAAAATGGACTGGTTGGATCTCCTTGCAGTCCAAGGGACTCTCAAGAGTCTTCTCCAACACCACAGTTCAAAACCATCAATTCTTCAGTGCTCAGCCTTCTTCACAGTCCAACTCTCACAACCATACATGACTGCTGAAAAAACCATAGCCTTGACTAGACGGACCTTAGTCAGCAAAGTAATGTCTCTACTTTTGAATATGCTATCTAGGTTGGTCATAACTTTCCTTCTAAGGAGTAAGCATCTTTTAATTTCATGGCTGCAGTCACCATCTGCAGTCATTTTCGAGCTCCCAAAAATAAAGTCTGGCACTATTTCCACTGTTTCCCCATCTATTTGCCATGAAGTGATGGGACCAGATGCCATGATCTTCGTTTTC
This sequence comes from Oryx dammah, assembly GCF_014754425.2. Classification (NCBI taxonomy): domain Eukaryota; kingdom Metazoa; phylum Chordata; class Mammalia; order Artiodactyla; family Bovidae; genus Oryx; species Oryx dammah. Next base: position 42,589,156 of record NW_024070200.1, read on the forward strand.
TCAGTCTTGAGCTTTAAGCCAACTTTTTCACTCTCATCTTTCACTTTCATCAAGAGGCTCTTTAGTTCCTCTTCACTTTCTGCCATAAGGGTAGTGTCATCTGCATATCTGAGGTTATTGATATTTCTCCCGGCAGTCTTGATTCCAGCTTGTGTTTCTTCCAGTCCAGCGTTTCTCATGATGTACTCTGCATAGAAGTTAAATAAGCAGGGTGACAATATACAGCCTTGACACACTCCTTTTCCTATTTGGAACCAGTCTGTTGTTACATGTCCAGTTCTTACTGTTGTTTCCTGACCTGCATACAGATTTCTCAAGAGGCAGGTCAGGTGGTCTGGTATTCCCATCTCTCTCAGAATTTTCCACAGTTGATTGTGATCCACACAGTCAAAGGTTTTGGCATAGTCAATAAAGCAGAAGTAGATGTTTTTCTGGAACTCTCTTGCCTTTTCGATGATCCAGCGGATGTTGGCAATTTGGTCTCTGGTTCCTCTGCCTTTTCTAAAACCAGCTTGAACATTTGGAAGTTCATGGTTCACGTATTGCTGAAGCTTGGTTTGGAGAATTTTGAGCATTACTTTACTAGCATGTGAGATGAGTGCAATTCTGTGGTAGTTTGAGCATTCTTTGGCATTGCCTTTCTTTGGGATTGGAATGAAAACTGACCTTTTCCAGTCCTGTGGCCACTGCTGAGTTTTCAAAATTTGCTGGCATATTGAGTGCAGCACTTTCACAGCATCATCTTTCAGGATTTGAAATAGCTCCACTGGAATTCCATCACCTCCACTAGCTTTGTTCGTAGTGATGCTTTCTAAGGCCCACTTGACTTCACATTCCAGGATGTCTGGCTCTAGATTAGTGGTCACATCATCATGATTATCTGGGTCATGAAGATCTTTTTGGTATAGTTCTTCTGTGTATTCTTGCCACCTCTTCTTTATATCTTCTGCTTCTGTTAGGTCCATACAATTTCTGTCATTTATCGAGCCCATCTTTGCATGAAATGTTCTCTTGGTATCTCTAATTTTCATGAAGAGATCTCTAGTCTTTCCCATTCTTTTCTTTTCTTCTATTTCTTTGCATTGATTGCTGAAGAAGGCTTTCTTATCTCTCCTTGCTATTCTTTGGAACTCTGCATTCAGATGCTTATATCTTTCCTTTTCTCCTTTGCTTTTCACTTCTCTTTTTTCACAGCTATTTGTAAGGCCTCCCCAGACAGCCATTTTGCTTTTTTGCATTTCTTTTCCATGGGGATGGTCTTGATCCCTGTCTCCTGTACAATGTCATGAACCTCATTCCATAGTTCATCAGGCACTCTGTCTATCAGATCTAGGCCCTTAAATCTATTTCTCACTTCCACTGTATAATCATAAGGGATTTGATTTAGGTCATACCTGAATGGTCTAGCGATTTTCCCTACTTTCTTAAATTTAAGTCTGAATTTGGCAATAAGGAGTTCATCTGAGCCACAGTCAGCTCCTGGTCTTGTTTTTGCTGACTGTATTGAGCTTCTCCATCTTTGGCTGTGAAGAATATAATCAATCTGATTTCAGTATTGACCATCTGGTGATGTCCATGTGTAGAGTCTTCTCTTGTGTTGTAGGAAGAGGGTGTTTGCTATGACCAGTGCATTTTCTTGGCAGAACTCTATTAGTCTTTGCCCTGCTTCATTCCGCATTCCAAGGCCAAATTTGCCTGTTACTCCAGGTGTTTCTTGACTTCCTACTTTTGCATTGTAGTCCCCTATAATGAAAAGGACATCTTTTTTGGGTGTTAGTTCTAAAAGATCTTGTAGGTCTGCATAGAACCATTCAACTTCAGCTTCTTCAGCATTACTGGTTGGGGCATAGACTTGCCATGCTCAGCAAATCTTTAATCCAATTTTCTGTTGATGGGTGGGGCTGTTTTCCCTCCCTGTTGCTTGACTTGAGGCCAAACTATGATGGAGGTAATGAAGATAATGGCAACTTCCTTCAAAAGGTCCCAGGCACAACTGCAACACTCAGTGCCCCTCACCCTGAAGCAGGCCATTGCCGACCGACACCTCTGCTGGAGACTCCTGGTCACTCATGGGCATGTCTGGGTCAGCCTCTTGTGGCATCACTGCTCCTTTCTCCTGCGTCCTGGTGTGCACAAGGTTTTGTTTATGCCCTCCAAGAGTCAGTCCTGCGTTAGTTCGGTGGTTCAATGGTGGGGTTAATGGGGACCTCCTCCAAGAGGGCTTATACCATACCCAGGTCTGCTGCGCCCAGAGCCCTTGCAGTAGGCCACTGCTGACCCGGACCTCCACAGGAGACACTCAGACACAGTTCTGGTTCAGTCTCTGTGGGTTGTGTGTGTGTTTTTTGCCCTTCCCAGGTCAGAGCAGCTCAGACAACCAAGTGCTTGGTGAGTGCACTGTCCCAGGTGGGCCGAGCGTCTTAATCACCTCCCCAGTCCCAACCACTCAGTTTCCCGTGTGAACTGCGAGAGCACTGCTGTAGGTTTCCTCTGGAGAGCTGATCTCAGGCTGCGAGCCTCCTGGCAGATGTCAACCATCCAGGATCTCAGGAAGACAAGGTTAGTAGCTGGGAGCCTGCTCACAGTTTGGTGGAAGATGCCATCTCTGGGGCTGAGACTGTAGCAGCTCCTTGCCTTCCAGCTTGAGAGTAAGGTCTAAACTCCTTCCTATGGCCCCTGAGTTCTTTATCTTCTCTAATGTTGTCTCTACTCATGCCCTACCTCATGAGAATCTTCTCTCAATTCCTTAAATACGCTACCCTCTCTACCTTCAGCCCCACTAGCCTGGAACCTCCAAGAGGGTGGGAACCCCGTTTGTCTCAAATATCATCATATCTTCAGGGCCCGGTGCAGTTCCTGGCCCTCGGTCTGTGGTCATGCTCTGTGAGTCTGTAGCACTAGTCCAGTTTCCCATATAAACGGTCATTTAAAAAGTGTATATGCTCTTGAATCTTCATATTCCTATCTTGAGTTCCTATCACACCAAATCACCCTATTCTTGCAAGGTTGCATTTATTATACTCCACTGTGATCCATATCGAGTCTTCCCAGGTGGCTCAGGGGTAAAGAGTCTGCCTATTAATGCATTAGACATTGGAGATTCAGGTTCAATCCCTGAGCTGGGAAGATCCCCTGGGGAAGGAAGTATTAACAATTCCAGTGTTTTTGCCTGGGAAATTCCATGGATAAAGGAACCTGGCAGGTAACAGTCCATGGAGTCACAAGAGCTGGACATAACTTAGCGATTGTTGTTGCATCGCTAGCTCATTTCCAACTCTTTGCAACCCTATGAACTGCAGCATGCCAGGCTTCCCTGTCCTTCACCATCTCCTGGAATTTTCTCAGATTCATGTCCATCAAGTCATTGATTCCATCCAGTCATCTCACCCTCTGTTGCCCCCTTCTCCTTCTGCCCTCAATCTTGCCCAGCATCAGGGTCTTTTCCAATGAGTCAGCTCTTTGCATCAGGTGGCCAAAGTATTGGAGCTTCAGCTTCAACAACAGTCCTTTGCCAGGGTCCAGCCCCGGTGGATCCAGGGAATTCGAAGGGTGGACGGAGTCGGCAAGGAAAGACTTATTTATTTATTAATATAAGACTAGATTAAGAAACAACAGTGTAGTAGGAAGATTAAGTGGAGGAAGAGGGCTGAATAGCTTGGATTACGCAGAAGACCAATAAAATTCCAGACAAGGAATTTGCACCATCTATGTTGGGCCACCGGCGCTCGCTTGAATATCTAAGGGTGCCTCGCCTTAGGCTCCCTTTCGCGCGGGTCTTAACAGCCAGGGCAAGTAAGTAGACTTGGCGAGCCTCCGCGCCCCAGATGGAAATTCAGCCTGAAATTAAAGTAAAGAGGAGAGGGAGGGAAAAAGAGAGAAAGACATGGGGGAAACCAGTCCGGCGACTGGCTCCTGCTCCTATTGTTTAGAAGGCCTTATATACCTTTTAGATTGTACATAGAGATCAATGGATAATACAAAATTATGCAGTGTTAGCAGCCCAGACTCTTATCAAAACCAGGCTTTTCTCTCTGCATACCTAATTGTATACACAAGTCTTAGGTGATTTACATCATCTTCTGGCCAAAAGGGGCCAATTAACATTTTACAGCCTTTTTTCTGATAAGGGTTAGTCAACCAGAAGACTTGTTTGTGTTGATCTTCCCAAGTTTGGTGCCACTCTCAGAAAGTACTAAATAAAGTTACAGTCTTACATAGCAAGGACACAAGAGGAGTGCAAAGAGAAGTAATTAGCTAACATCAGAACTACTATGTATCTTTTTCCATATCCCGTTTATATTGATTAACATCCTCCCAGGTGCCTAAAAGATAAAAGAATATGGAGGCCTGGCAGCAATCATTGAGTCAATAGTGAAATCCCATCACCAATATAATGTTTAACTTTTTAGAAAAGGCTCTGTATCTTTAAGATGCTTTTAAGCTTTGTGCCTCTCGCGGTTGGGGTCTGCAAGCAATTCACAAAGCTGTAAGAGGTCCAGGGAACCTGTTAGGCAAGCTAGAGAGCAACCAGAGGGGGTTAACTGAAACATCCCTTTCAAATGCAGAAGACTAAAGCCCTGAGTTGACTTTTTTCCAGAGAATATCAGAAAAGTGGGAAAGCAGGCAGATTCTTATTTTGGGAGGGTGGATGCTCAGGAAATTCCAGGGGGAAAACCTGAGGTCTGATTAGCCTTGCCATCAGAGCTCTTGCCGCATGACCTTGTCACGGGTGGAATTCCTCACGCTGGCTCCTGACATCCCTTCCAATGAATATTCAGAATTGATTTGCTTTAGGAATGACTGGTTTGATTTTCTTTCTGTCCAAGGGACTCTCAAGAGTCTTCTCCAATACCACATAAAATCTTTCAAATAATAGTCTCATGTACATCACGTGGCTCTTTCTGTATACGTTAAACCAGTCTTCCACAGTAACTGCTTTCACGGGTTTTCTGTTTTTGTCTCCCTCTTCTTCTTTTTTAAAATTATCACTGATTTATTTTTTTGGCCGCACCACAGAGCTTGTAGGATTTTATTTCCTTGAGCCCTCTGTGGTGAAAGCGTGGATTCCTAATCACTGGACCGCCAGAAACTCCATCTCCCTCTTCTTCTAAATTCAGTCAAAAGCCCTCTGATCTGGTCATACTGTCCCTGTGACATACGTAGTGGTCTCACCTTCTTGAGGGGCATTATTTCCTAGTCAGGTGCAGTTTGCTTTTTCAAAGAAGGTCAGTGTTTGGCTTTGTTGTAATGTTGTTTAAAGACTCTGATAGTCAGACATTTTTCCTTTATGATGAACAAATTACTCCTGCTTTAATTTTCACCATTCTTTTTCTTTGAAATGGTCAGTCTAGTAAGGGAGGGTTATACATGTGCATCCCAGTCCCCACCCCCCATATTCTTCCAACTGAGAGTAAAGATCTAGAAGGCCCATTCCTATCCTTCATGGCACACAACCTGGGAGCCTGATTCTCACACACTTGCAGAAGAACCCTGGCCATAGATGACTTAGCAACTCCACTTCAGTTCTGAAAGTCTGAGGAGACAAAGTTTATTATATCCTCTTGTGCAGTCTCTGTTAAAGGGATCATGAATGTATCCAATTTTAAGCGACATATTATAAGGAAAACAGTGTGGAAGTTGTCTTATCATTTGCTGTGCCAAATAAGGAGAAGAAATAGATTTAAAATATATACCAATTTGTCCTGAGAATGTAGAGAGGAAAGCCTGAACAAATTCACTTTTTTTTAGCCATGCCGTGTGGCTTGTGGAATCTTAGCTCCCCAACCAGGGACTAAGCCTGTGCCCCTCAGAGACCTAATCACTGGACCACCAGGGAGTCCTCTTCTGTCCGAGGACTCTGTCCTTGCCAGTCTCCAGCCCTGAATAAACACAAACACCTGTCCCATTCTTGGTCATGGGCTGCTGAACACTGCTATGACTAAATACAGCACGTTAACACAATCTCAACTGTGCCCTCAATACCACTGGTGATTATTCTTGCTCATTCCTTGTCAATGTCCTTTTCCCAGTCCGACCACACCTGGGTGCTACGTGCCATTTTGGAGCCACATACCCAGATTGCTCCAGACAGGCCGAAGCATGCTCACAGCCTCACACTCTGCCTTCTGAAGAGTTCTTGAAAGAATGCTCGATATTGAGTCTGAAGAACAAATCACGAAGGCCAATTTGGGAAGTCTGATTGTACTTTTCGGAAGTTCCAAGGGCTAGAATTTGGACTCTGTGGGCATGGATGGCAGAGAGCAGGATTCAGGGGTCAGTCAAAGGGAGAACCACATCAGGGCTCTGGAAAATCTGGATGGGTGGTGTTAGAATAGAGTGTCCTCTCACAGCATCTGATTATATCAAACTTTATCTTCAATAGTTGGCCGAATGGAAGTTTGGGGATCCTTTGTAATCAAGAGAGCCTACTTTGTGTCATAGCTTTCAAATTCATTGAGACGTTTAATCATTATATTAGGTACAGGGGAAATACTCATTGTGATTGCTACTGGGTTTCTGTGTGGGGTTCAGAGGATGCAAATGTGAAAAGGCCGTCACTGAGTGGTGTTACAAGTGTCGAACTCCAAGGGTGTGTAAGATAGCACCTAGAAGAGTGAGTGCTGCTGGGAAAGGGAGGGGATATTTTAGGAAAGGAGATTGGTTTTAAGTTCAAAATTGTAGAATTCGGCCAATATGTTCATATAGGAGAAGCAGCATAGGCAGAAGTATAGAAGAATAAATATCTGATGTATAGATCCAAGTGGGTACAAATGGAAAGAAGCTTTAATTTTTTTTTTTTAACTGGGGACTTCCTTGGTGTTCCAGTCATTAAGACTGAGCTTCCACTGCAGGGCACCCGCTTTCAGTCCCTAGTTGAGGAACTAAAATCCCGCAAGCTGTGTGGCTCGGCCCTCCCCCAGAAAATTGATTTAAGACCAGATTTTGAGGGACTTTCCTGGCAGTCCAGTGGTTAAGACTTCGCCTTCCAATGCAGGAGGTGCCTGTTCAATCTCTGATGCCGAGAACTTGTGACCAAAGAAACAAAGGCGTAAAACAGAAGCAGTACTGTAACAAATTTAATAAAGACTTTTTTTTTTTAAGTATGTAAAACAACAGATTTTAAATGGCCCTCATGCCTTAAGGTTGTCCTGCACCTAGAGCTCATGCTCCACAACAAGGGAAGTCACCACAGTGACAAAGCCAGAACTCCACAGCAAAGAGGAAACCCTGCTTTCTGCCTGCATGCAGCTACGACAACCCAGCACAGCCAAAAACAGATAAATACATAAAAATAAAATTTTAAAAATCTATGAATTCCATGAGCCAAAAATCTCCTTTTCTGCCTTAATGAGGAAGTGGGTTGAGTTTCTGCCCCTGACAACCAAGTCTCTTAATTAAGACACATCAGCATCACCCTAATGATTAAAACCCCATCAGCGAGTGTGTCTGTGTCCTCTCCTATAAAAACAGCTTCCCTCCACCCCAGGAGCAGGAAGTGACCACTCCCATCTCTGAATCACAGGACACTTTGTCTAAGCATTCTCATTCCGTGACCCACATTCTTCTTTGTTCTGTGGCTGCTTGGATGGGTGTATTAGCTTTCTGCTACAAACTGTAAGCCCCCTGAAAACAGGAACTATGTCAGTAGTTTTTTATTCCCCATCTCACCCTCCCACATCACTCACAGTGTAAATCATCAGGAAGTCTGCTGATTGAATGTGAAAAACAAAGCTTCATTTTGTTAAACAAAGGCTCATGTGTGTGTGTGCTAAGTTGCTTTAGCCGTGTCTGACTCTTTGTGGCCCTAAGGACTGTAGCTCGGCAGGCTCCTCTGTTCATGGGATTCTCCACGCAAGAACACTGCAGTAAGGTTTGACAGAAAACAAAATTTTGTAAAGCAATTATCCTTCAATTAAAAAGTAAAAAAAAAAAAAAATTTGAAAAGAATGCTGGAGTGAGTTGCCATGCCCTCCTCCGGGGGTTTTCCCAACCCAGGGATGGAACCAGCCCTCTTCCGGCTCTTGCATTAGCAGCCAGATTCTTTACCACTAGCACCACCTGGGAAGCCCAAACAGAGGCTCAGTACCATTTAGAGCTGGAGAGAAAGGAATGGAAAAAGATTTAGAACTGTTTCTCCGGAGACTTTTCAATCAAGTGTATAAATAGAGAGTTCATAACCATTCAGAAATACAGTCACAATAAAATTGAGAAAATAGCATTACAGATATATAACAGTAATTTAATGAAAACATAAAGGCTACCAACTTGAAGTCACAATTCCCGCCATTAGCAACAGCCCTCCATAATAAAAATGGATTGCTTTCTTTTAATCTAAAAGCAGAATAGCATGTTTTATATAACTGCTTCTCAAACTTTAGTGTGTACTGGACTCACCTGGGGGATCCTATTATAAGGTGGCTTCTGTTTCAAATTCCCAAGTGGCTCTGTGGCAAAGAGAATCAGCCTGCAATGCAGGAGACTCGGGTTCAATCCCTGGGTTGGGAAGATCCCCTGGAGGAGGAAATGGCTACACACTCCAGTATTCTTGCCTGGAGAATCCCATGGACAAAGAAGTCTGCTGGGTTACAGTCCACAGGGTCTCAAAGAGTCAAACACAACTTAGCACGTACATTGTTTCAGTAGGTCTAGCCGCAATCTGAAACGCTGTCTTCCTTCCTTCCTTTTTCTTCCTTCGTTTCTTTCTTTCTTACTGTCTTCTTTTATTCCTTTCTTTCTATTGAAGTATAGTTGAATTACAGTATTGTATTATTTCAGGTGTACAACATACTGATTCAATGCTCTTCACAGCACCATGGGCTGTAGCTCACCAGGTTCCTCTGTCCATGGAATTCTCCAGGCAAGAATACTGGAGTGAGTAGCCATTCCCTTCTCCAGCCCATTCCTTTCTTCCCAACCCAGGGACTGAACCTGGGTTTCCTGCATTGCAGGTAGATTCTTTAGTGTCTGAGCCACCAGAGAAGCTCTTTTATTGATTAAACTCCATTTCAATTTATTGTAAGATATTGGCTATAATCTCTGTGCTGGAATGAGATGATACATTTCTTTCTTTAAGATTTTTTAAAATTATTGCATTTTATTTATTATTGTTATTTTTTGGCCACACCACATGACATGTGGGATCTTGGTTCCCTGACCAGGAATCGAACCTCTGCCACCTGCAGTGGAAGCACAGAGTACCAGCCACTGAAGCACCAGTGAAGTCCTGAGATGATGCATCAAGGCATTAGCTCTCACCCACAGCATCCTGAAGGAGGTTCTCTACTCCTAGCTGAGGGAGGAAAGAAAAACCGATGCTTGGGTCATGCATGAATCAATCAGCTCCGCATGTTGGTTCTAGCCCAAAACAGACTGCTGTCCCCACAGGGACACTCATGGGTGGTCCTGAAAACAGTACTAAGGGAAGACACAGCCTCTCAGTGGACATCTGGTCCTCAGATGCACGTGGAGGGGGAAGTAGCCTGCCTTAATAAAATTGTCATCTTGGGGAAGAGAAAAGCAGATTTACTTAAAAAAAAAAAAAAAAGGACTTGCCACGGGGTGTTGCCTGCCTGTTCCAGCTTGCGGTTATGACTTTTAAAGTGAACTAGTCAGGCTTCCCTGGTGGTCCAAAGGATAAGAATCTGCCTGCCATTTCTTGGGGGTACGGGTTTGATCCCCGGTCCGGGAAAATCCCACATGCTTCAGGGCAACTAAGCTCGTGCACCATAACTACTGAAGCCCCCACCCAGGCTCAGCAACAAAAGAAGCCACCACAGTGAAAAGCCTGGGTACGGCAACTAGAGTAGCCCCCGAACACCTCAGCTGGAGAGGGCCTGAGCGCAGCAACAAAGACCTAGTGCAACCAGATAAACAAATAAGCAAAGTGGAGCAGAGATCTAGATTGTGAGCTTTCCTCCAGTGACATTCAGGGGATTGGGAGCAAGGACAAGGAAAACCACGGGGTGGAATCCACCAGAATAGGAGTTTTGCCAGGGAATGATGACAGAGGAAGGAAGAACAAGAGAAGTGAAGATACTTTAAAGAATAGATTGTGATAATGACCCACAAAGATATGAGGGAAGTAAAGGGATTTTGGAATTTTAATGGGGAAAAGAGGGAGGGGAATTGAGGGATTCAGGTCAAAGAATTATTAGATTGGGGTGTTATAGAAAGTAAGTTGAAAGGAGAGCAAGATGCTTGAAATTATTTCAGCAGTCCTAGGTCAGGAGGGTGATAATGGGAAGAGAAGGGCTGTGCTGGGTTGGAGGTAAGAAGCTGAGATACTGGAATCACCAAGGACTAAGGCAGGAGTGAGGGTGGAGAGGAAGGCAGAGAGCCAAGGAGACTTCATGAATATGGGAGGAGTGACAGGGAAGACAGTGGGCAGGTCAGATTCTCAGATGGAATGAGATGGAAGGAGCTGGTGCTGGGAGGGAGGGAGGGAGGAAGGAGAAATGCCTCATTAAGAGACAATGGGGATCAAATAAGAAATCTTCTTAGAAAATTTTTTTATTGAAGTATGGTTGATTTATAATGTTTTTTTAGTTTCAGGTGTACAGCAAAGGGAATCAGTTATACACGTACATATATCCACTTTTTTTGGCCACACTGCATGGTATGTGGAGCTTCTCTGACCAGGGATTGAACCCATGGCTACAGCAGTGAGAGTAAGGCGCCTCAACCATAAACAATCAACGTTGAAATCATGACTGAAATATTTCACATTCTTCTTTTTCTACTAAGTCTTTGAAAGCTGGTGTATATTTGACCTTTGTGGAAGTGAAAAAGGGAAAATCACTCAGTTGTGTCCAACACTTTGGGATTGCATGGACTGTAGCCCGCCAGGCTCCTCTGTCCATGGGATTTCTCAGGCAACAGTACTGCAGTGGGTTGCCATTGCCTTCTCCAGGGAATACTCCCCACCTAAGGATCAAACTCAGGTCTCCGGAATTGGGGGCGGATTCTGTGCTGTCGGCGGCTTCTCTTGTTGCAGAGCACAGGTCTAGGTGCAGGGACTTCAGTAGCGTGGCACTCGAGTGTTAGGGCTCTTGGAGTCCAATAGTTGTGGTGCACGGGTGGCATCTTCCTGGACTAGGGATTGAGGACCCACGTCCCTTTCATTGGCCAGCATATTCTTACCCACTGTGCCAGCAAGAATATCCTAACCTCATGCTTAAAGGATGCAGAGGAGTGGTCCAGGCAGGTAATGAAAATAAAGCATTCTTTGCAATGCCAGAAGCACGTGTGAAGACCAGGGAGGAAAACAGCATCTCTGGAAGCTGCTAACATAATCCAATATTTCCAAAGCAGAAGGCATGTGAGTGGAAAGTGACAAAGTGCATGCTGGAGCCTGTCAGTAAAGATCTGAGTGATCAATGAACACAGACAGATGCTCTGGTGAGATGAACCTAATGGCAGAGAAGATTTATGTCATTGAAATGAAAAGGCCGAGATACCACAGAGACTGACCAGGCACCAATACCGGAAGCCTTGTATTTCTCAAGCAGTCATCATCCCTCACGTGCCTGAACAGCTCATCTTTCAAAAAAAAAAAAAAAGGAGAGGAAATGGGATTTATTGAGTATTGAACAATCGGATTTTCCATTTTATCCTAAAGCGAAATGTACTTCTCTCCCGGAAAACCACAACCCACTGAGGAGGAGAATAAATGAGACATAAATATAAACACACTCCCCTGAAGGGCAGTCAGCAGACAAAAGTCTTCTTGAGAAGATGTGCCAGTTGAGGTCATAGTGGAGTCAGATGCAATTACTCATTCCCATTCTGTCCCCTGGAGGACGAAGGGGGAAAACCTGGAGAAGGCCGTGAAAACCGTGTGGATCACAAATTATCCCAGGCAGTGCCGCCACATCAGGCACTTTTGCTTATGTTGTTTTGCTATTTAGTTGTGTCTGACTCTTTGCAACCCCATGCGCTGTAGCCTGCCAGGCTCTTCCATCCAGGGGATTTTCCAGGCAAGAATACTGGATTGGGTTGCCGTGACCTTCTCCAGGGGATCTTCTTGACCCAGGGTGACATCCTTTTGACAACATTCTCATCCAGGCACAGAATCTTTAGCAGAACAGCATCTAAGGGGAGCTGGCTCAGCCACCCTCTGCCTTATCCTGAGGGTGCAAACTCCCCAGCATGCATTTCTCATTCAGTTCAAGCATCTTGAGTCCTGTCCCCAATTCCAACCCCCTGGCCAGTGCTAATGCTTCACAAGGGGCCCCTGGATGCCCTGCACTTGCCTCCGAAAGCCCCTGAGGACTTCCAAGTATCTGTCTGGCCTGGCAGAGCCCTGCAGGGTGGTTCTCACTGCCCTGGTGGGCCCTCCATGGTCTGTGTCTCCTGTGAGCTCGGCCCAGACAGTCTCCTCTGGGAGAGGAGACTCTTTTGAGGCCCCTCCCCCTCCTTATCATTCCCCTCTGAACTCACTCTTTGGAAAAGACCCTGATCCTGGGAGAGATTGAAGGCAAGAGGGGAAGGCGACAACAGAGGATGAAATGGTTGGATGGCATCACCAACTCATTGGACATAAGTTTGAGAAAACTCTGGGAGATGATGAAAGACAGGGAAGCCTGACGTGCTGCTGCTGTCCATGGGGTCGCAAAGAGTCGGACACAACTGAGCGACTGAACAACAATGGAACTCACTCTAGGCTTTCAGTGGGCTTAAAAAAAGGTGATGTGGGACTTCCCTGGAGGTCCAGTGGTTAAGACTCTATGCTTCCTATGCAGGAGCCTTGGGTTCCATCCCTGGTTGGGGAACTGAGATCCCACAAGCCCTGCAGTTGAGATCGTAAATAAATAAATATTTAAAGGCAATGTGGCTTTAATTTTCATTAGCAGGAGCACAGAACCCAAAGGAGAGAGAGGATAAACCAGCTCTGAGTAGCCACACTCACCTGCCACCAGGGACCTTGTGAGGGTTACCAGCTTTGTTACACTTTTTAAAATAGAAAAGATACTGGGGGTTTCCCTGGTGGCCCAGTGGTTAAGAATCTGCCTTGCAATGTGGGGGACACAGGTTCAATCCCTGGTCCAGGAAGATCCTACAAGCCCCAGAGAAACTAAGCCCGTGCATCACAGCTATTAAGCCTGCACTCTAGAGTCTGTGCTCCTCAACAAGAGAAGCCACCGCTATAAGAAGCCCAAGCACTGCAACTAGAGAGAGCCTGTATGCAACAACAACGACCCAGGAGGCCAAAAATTGAAAAAAAAAAAAAAAGACTGTAGGAAACTAAGAAGAAATAACACAAGAAAAAAGAGAAACTATATTTATTGTGCCTCTATAATAAATAAGCAATATAAAATTAAAAATTCAGAAGTCAACCCTAAAATTTTTATAATTAGTTAAATCTAGAGAGATGATTCTTGCCCGGAGATCCCCAAGGACAGAGAAGCCTGGTGGGCTACATTCCATAGGGTGCCAAAGAATTGGACACGACTGAAATGACTTAGCATGAGTGTGGAGAAATGATAAAATCAGTTTTTATAACTGGATACCCTATGCACTCAAGCTTATCAACCAGGGTGCTGTACCCAGGCAGGAAGCTGGAGGCTGCCCACCAGCCCAGGGAGACACTGTGTGGGGACTGACAGGCCGTGTTAGCAGGAGCCTCCATCTGAACTGACGCTCAGTGTCTGGTCCAGATGCAGTGGGATGAGAGGGTTGGCTGCCCAGCACCAGGCCTGGAGGCATCACCTGCCCCAGTATACACACCCAGACAGACACAGTGCACACACTCCTCTTGGTCAAACCCTGTCTAGAACACAACGCCAGTCCTTCCCCGCCTGACCTGTGCTTGCTAGGGTCTGCAGCACCTTGGCTGATAAGCTTGAGGAAGCGGCAAGACAGGGCACCTGTATGTGGGCACAGCCACTCGCTCATTACTGGCACCTGTGTGGTCACCAGCCGATGGTGTCACCTACACTCAGGGTGACAGAGGCTCTCAGGGGCCTCCCAAGAAGCAAAATTCTCTCTCCCACTCCAGAAGCCACAGACGTTGTGAGGATGATGTCAGTGTATGAAGAGTCAGCACGTGACAGAATTTGAAAATTAAGAAAAGCTGATCTCCAGTGTCCCTGGATCAACCTCCCATCAGCATCCAGCTCCTCATAGAGCAAGGCAATTCCAGGTTCTGCGGCCAGCTGTCTCAGCCCCTCATGCCCTGTGTCATTTGGGCAAATTTCTTTTCCTTTAAGTCTTTATTGAATGTGTTGCAATATCATTCTGTTATATGTTTTGGTTCTTTGGCCATGAGACATGTGGGATCTTAGTTCCCCGACCAGGGATCGAACTGCACCCTCTGCGTTGGAAGGCGGAGTCTTAACCACTGGACCACAAGGAAAGTCCCTGGGCAACTTACTTAAGTGCTCAGAGGCCCTGTTTTTCTACGTATAAAGCAGAGGGTGTTGGGATGACAAACTGTCAATGGAAAAAAAAAAAAGAAGCACAACCTAAATGTTGAGTGTTATGTTTTATTCGGTGGAAATTTTAAGGACTTAAAGCTAAGGATATTAAAAAGCAGAGACATTACTTTGCCAACAAAGGTCCATCTAGTCAAGGCTATGGTTTCTCCAGTGGTCGTGTATGGATGTGCGAGTTGGACTGTGAAGAAAGCTGAGCACTGAAGAATTGATGTTTTTGAACTGTGGTGTTGGAGAAGACCCTTGAGAGTCCCTTGGACTGCAAGGAGATCCACCCAGTCCATCCTAAAGGAGATCAGTCCTGGGTGTTCATTGGAAGGACTGATGCTGAAGCTGAAATTCCAATACTTTGGCCACCTCATGCAAAGAGTTGACTCATTGGAAAAGACCCTAATGCTGGGAGGGATTGGGGGCAGGAGGAGAAGGGGACGACAGAGGATGAGATGGCTGGATGGCATCACCGACTCGATGCACGTGAGTTTGGGTAAATTCCAAGAGTTGGTAATGGATAGGGAGGTCTGGCGTGCTGCGATTCATGGGGTCACAAAGAGTCGGACACAACTGAGCAACTGAACTGAACTGAAAGCCAAGGAGCCGCAGGACTCTGAGAACAATCTGAGGTTCTGCTCCAAAGAGGCAAGGGAGGAGCCAGGATATATAGGAGTTTTTGCAACAAAGACCAGGTAGTCGGAATATCAAAAGATTTCCAGACAAGTAAAAATTAAGAGAATTCCACCAAACCAGATTCACAACAAATGCTGAAGGAACTTCTCTAGGCAGAAAACAAGAGAAGGAAAAGCCCTACCCACAGAAAATAAACCCCCCAAATTAAGAAAACGGTAATAGGATCATACATATTGATAATTAGCTTAAATGTAAATTGGAGAAGGAAATGACAACCCTCCAGTACTCTTGCCTGGAAAATTCCATGGATGGAGGAATCTGGTGGGTTACAGTCCATGGGGTTGAAAAGAGTTGGACACGACTAAGCAACTTCACTTTCACTTTCACTTTGAATGTAAATAAATTAAATACTCCAACCAAAAGACATAGACTGGCTGAGCAGATGAAAACGTGTGCATGCACGCACTTCCACTTACCCTGTCATTCTGCTTGACCCACCAAATTGTATGTAATTATTTTATATTGTTAGGTTAATTATGTTCCCATTATGGGTTAAAAAAAAAAAGAGAGCGATTACCACTAATTAAAGAAACCAGACCTTTCAAGCTAAGGAATTTAGCACTTTTCTACTTATGGGATGGAGAAAGAAATGGCAACCCACTCCGGTATCCTTGCCTGGAGAATCCTATGGACAGAGGAGCGTGGAGGGCTACGTCCATAGGGTGGCAAAGAGTTGGGCATCACTGAAGCAACTTAGCAGGAGCATGTATGGGAAGATGAGAGTAGGCTCACTGAAAATCACTCCTCTAATATGCATCCTAACTGTCTGGGGCCAGCATCCTGTGTTTTCTCCTCCCGAGTCCCCTCAGAGCCCACTGTGGGGGCCATTATAATGTGATGAATGGATGGCTACAACAGTATTTCTTTACTGATTTGGCAGCAACATTTTTCATTCACAGAAGTGAGATAATATTTTTTTAAACTTTATTTTGTATTGGAGTATCGCCAATTAACAATGTTGTGATAGTCTCAGGTGGACAGTGAAGGGATTCAGCCATA
This sequence comes from Oryx dammah, assembly GCF_014754425.2. NCBI lineage: Eukaryota > Metazoa > Chordata > Mammalia > Artiodactyla > Bovidae > Oryx > Oryx dammah. The sequence goes on from NW_024070200.1 coordinate 42,605,271, forward strand.
CATACGCATGTATCCATTCTCCTCCAAACTCCCCTTCCATCCAGGATGCCACATGACATTGAGCGAGTTCCTTGATGTCCTTGTTGGCTACCCAGTTTACATATAGCAGTGTGTACAGGCAAAGATTCCCTGGAGAGAATGGACTGGCAAACCAGCTCCAGTATTCTTGCCTGGAGAATTCTATGGATAGAGGAGCCTGGCGGGCTACAGTCCATGGGGCTGCAAAGAGTCAGACACAGGCAACCGTAAGTTCCTTCTCTAGGTCTGTGAGTCTCTTTTTGGCTTACATTTGTACTATTTCTTTTAAGATTCTACAAATAAGGGATGTCATAGCACATTTCTCCTTCTCTGTATGAAGAAGTGAGATAATTTAACCTTCTTGCTGTAGTTGGTTCACAAGGAGATACAATTTGCCAATAAGAGAATTGATACATACTTCACCTTCCAAGTTATCAAGGAAATGAGAAAAATATAACATGAAGTTCAGTGTTGAATAAGTGAGTAAACCTTTTGAATCCCATTAATAATTGCACTAGCTTCAGGAAACTGTACAACTCATTTATTGTTGGAGACATTGACGAAAGCATCCAGTGTTGCACGGTGCAGCTATTAAACTGGTGAAGTTTGTGTAGCAACATGGAAGCATGCTCGTATGTGAGGCTGAGTGGGAACAGCTGAGTTCAGAGTCAGGCCCTGCTGTGTTTAGTGCAACAAAACATTTTTGTATAAATGTCACCAGGGCCTGGAAAAGGACTTGGAAAAATAGAAACATCTGATGTGTTAAGGGGAAAAAATTGTGGTTGTTTTATTTTTTTCCCCGATTTCTACTGTTGCTGTTTTATTTGTTTGTACAATAAATGAAAAGGAAGACCAACACCCCACAGTGACCCACTTTTCCTTCCTTACTGGACCTGCCACTCAGGATAGACTCTGCCAGCTCCTGACTGGCTGGGTGTCTCCACAATGAGCAAAGTTCCTTCCTCCAAACCCCTCCGGTTCTTGGTTCCTCCCCTCCAGTGGCCCTCATCTGGCTCCACTGCCGACTGTCTCTTAATCTGGGGCCTTGAAGGAGAGAACAAGATCCCACCCACTTTGTACTCACTCCACAAGTCTGACAGCCAAATGCTACTAAAGTTTTATTTGATGAAGCCAACAATTATTTTTAAAAGTATTTATTTATTTTTGGCTGCTTCATTTCTTAGTTGTAGCAAACAGGATCTTTGCTCCAGAGAGTTCAGGCTCAGTTGCCCCACAGCATGTGGGATCTTAGTTCCCCGTCTAGGGATTGAACCAATGTCTCCTATATTGCAAGTTGGATTCTCAACCATTGGACCACCAGGAAAGACTCTGAATCCAACATTTTGCTTTCCTGTTTCTAGTTTATCTGTCTGCAAGATGCAAACAGGATGGTGAAAGCCTGGATGAAGTTGGAAAGGCCTGAAGTGTGTCAAAGCTATTGGAAGAGAGACAGTGGGGTTGGAGATTTTTTAGGGAACTTGTAATTCCTCATAAGGGAGGTAGGGAAGTGGAGGGGGAAACACCAGCATATCCCATGAGTCCACAGACCCACAGCAATGGGTGTTGAGATGTTAAGGAGGACGGGAACACCGGAGCCGCATGTTGGATCAGCCAGCACCTAGATTCACCTTCGGTACAGACGGAGAAGCTGAGGTCAGAAAGTGGCGTGCAGTACACCCAATGGTTAGCCTTTCAGTTCTTCCTTAGTTCCGTGTCCCGTCCACCCTCCAGGGGCCAGCTCCATCAACAGCAGCAGCTGTCTCTCTTATCTGCCAAGGTACCAGAAATCTCTGTCATGCATGAGTCAGTCATTCTCTTCCGGAGTGACATTTCGTCTGAGAAAGTCTTGCTAAATATTTGTTTAGTTTCCTGACAGTGGTAAGCATGAACCCACTGTGGGCCAGACTGGATCACTTTGTCTAAAGTCTAGCCTCATTTAAAAAACTAAAATAGGGCTACCATGTGATCCAGTAATCCCACTCCTGGGCATATATCCAGAGAAACCTATAAATTGAAAAGATACTTGCACCCTTATGTCCATAGCAGCACTATTTACAACATCCAAGACATAGAAGCAATCTAAATGTCCATTGACAGATGAATGTATAAATAAGATGTAGGACATATATACAATGGAATACTGCTGCTGCTAAGTCGCTTCAGTCATGTCCGACTCTGTGCGACCCCATAGATGGCAGCCCACCAGGCTCCCCCATTCCTGGGATTCTCCAGGCAAGAACACTGGAGTGGGTTGCCATTTCCTTCTCCAATGCATGAAAGTGAAAAGTGAAAGTGAAGTCGCTCAGTCATATCTGACTCTTCGAGACTCCATGGACTGCAGCCCACAAGGTCCCTCCATTCATGGGATTTGCCAGACAAGAATACTGGAGTGGGGTGCCATCACTTTCTCCGACAATGGAATACTATTCAGCCATAAAAAAAAATGAAATAATGCCATTTTCAGTAATATATATGCAACTAGAGATCAAGATACCAAGTGAAGTAAGTCTGACAGACAAATATTCACATTGGTGGAATCTAAACCTTAGATACAAATGAACTTATTTGTAAAACAGAAATAGACTCACAGATATAGAAAATAAACTTATGGTTTCTGAAAGGGAAATAGGGTTGGGGGATAAATCAGAGTTTGGGATTAAAAATATACACACTACTATTTATAAAATAGAGAACCAACAGGGCCTACTATCATAGGGTTAATATCTTGTAATAACCTATAATAGCAAAAAATCTAAAAAAGAATATATATATATAATTGTTGTTAAGTGGCTACGTCATGTCCAGCTCTTTGCAATTCCGTGGACTGTAGCACTCCAGGCTTCCTTGTCTTTCATTATCTCCCATTGTTTGCTCAAACTCATATCCATTGAGTTGGTGATGTCATCCAACCATCTCATCCTCTGTTGCCCCCTTCTCCTCCTGCCATATTTCCCAGCATCAGGGTCTTTTCCAATGAGTCAACTCTTTGCATTAGGTGGCCAAAATATTGGAACAATATCTATTGCCTTATACCAACACAACATTTTAAATCAACTATCTATATTTCAACAATTTTTTTTTTTTAAGTCTAGCCTTAAACTAGGCCCTGGTGGAGAAAAAAGGTAAACTTCCATGGAAAAGGAAGGACTGAGGAGAGAAGCCCAGGCTGGTTGGCCAGGATGGTGGGGGGAGAGATGGGGCATGAGGTCAGCCCATGGAGGTGGATATAAGAAAACAGGGTGGCATTGGGTGGCTGGGCACTGCTCCTTCTGTACCTCTTCCTTGTATTAAACCACAACCTTGGGCAAGTTTTACTGAGAGTCGGCTTCTCCTTTCATCACATGGGGTAACAATGCCTGCCCCCACTACCAGTCATTGTGAGGATCAATTGCAACAAGGTCATAGCACTGTATAACCAGTGGAAGCCATCTGCACCTGCTGGGCCAAGGGGAAGAATGGGTCGGAGAAGCCCGGTGTCCAGCCAGATGTCACATGGCCCATCAGGGGCCAAACGATGGCCGCAGCAGTCTCCACGCTCCAGGCCAAGTCTCTGATGATGGAAAATTCTTGGATCGCTGTTGAAAGGGCTCAAGCTTCTCCTGGACCAAGGTCATCATCCCAAGCAGCCCAGTTGGCAAGGTTTGCTGATGGCCTGGGTATATCAATATGTCTGTGTTCCGAACAAGAGTACTCAAAAATCCTCATTTCAGGCACCCTCCTCTACTCCCGGATCCCAAACTTCTACCTACTCACTTTACTGAGCAGCATTTCCCACTATTGGGGTGTGAGGGTCCAGGCTTTTTGGCTTAGCACACAGACTCCCAGGACAGAGAAACAGAGCGCCAGGAGGGGGACGTAAGGCCAAAGTGAGAGAGGACTGGAAGCTGGTGCAGAAACAATGGGGCAAAACACCTCATGGTCCATAGGAAGGACTGTCACTTACACGCAAGCTCATTCTGTGTGCCTTACCTTTAATTCCCATAAGAACTCTGTGCATCCCCATTAAAATTTTTTTATTTATTTATTTTTGGCTGCCCTGGGTCTTTGTTGCTGCAAGGGCTTTCTCTAGTTGCAGCAAGTGGGGGCTACTCTCTAGCTGCAGTGTAGAGGCTTTTCATTGCAGTGGCTTCTCTTGTTGCTGAGATGGGCTCTAGGGCAGGGGCAGTAGCTGCTGCTCCCAGGCTCTAAACACATGCTCAATAGTTGTGGCTCACAGGCTTAGTTGCTCCACAGCATGTGGGATCTTCCCAGATGGGGGATCAAACTCATGTCCCCCTGCAATGGCAGGCAGATTCTCAACCACTGGACCACCAGGGAAGTCCCAATCCCATTTTACAGATGAGGAAACTGAGGCACAGAGAGAGGAAGTCACTTGTTAAAATTCTCACAGCTGGCATCTAGTTGAGCTAGGATTCGAACCTGGGCATGCTGATGCCTAGAGGCCCTGCACTTTCCGATTGCACCAGGGAAAGTTCCAGTGAAATGTTTACTGCCCATATAGTGTCATCTGGAAAAAATAAACCTGGGGTGGGTGGCAAGGGCTTGGCCCTGCTCCCAGCTCAGCTGTAAATCTTCTGTTCACTCCCAACGAGATATCTGGAGGCTCTCTGGGTCTCAGCATCCCCGCCATAAAATGCGGTGGGGGCAGGGTGGGTGGATCACAGTGGCTGAAGTTGAAGAGGACTTCCAACTCTGATGTAAAAAATACCCCCATTAAAGCAAGCATTTTCCCAACGACATTATGTGGTTGTCTGCTTAGGTCAGTAGAGACAAAATCTAGAGGAAGTTGGAGGCTTCCAAATCGGAGAAAAGTCGTTTCGTAAAATGTTTTCAAAGATGAAGAGAACTTGTCAAAAACAATGGAGGCATTTTCTCTTATTTCCAAAGGAAGTGATTCAACCTAACCAAAGGTCACTAACGAAAGACATGAATTTAATTGCGTTATAAACATTAGAGATGCTGCAACTCTGCTGGGCCAGCTGGAGCTCCTGCTGTGTGTGTGTGTGTGTGTGTGTGTGTGTGTGTGTATCTGTGTGTGTGTGTCCATGCTTCTCCTAGAGGATTCTGCTCAAGACCACCTTTCTTTTTAAACTAAGGTTTTCATATGTCTCAGGGAACCCAAACCAAGGCTCTGTGACAATCTAGAGGGGTGGGATGGGGTGAGTGGTGGGAGGGAGGCTCTGGAGGGAAGGGACATACGTGTACATACCCATGGCTGATCCACGATGATATGTGGCAGAAACCAACACAATATTGTAATTATCCTTCAATTAAAAAATTTAAAAACCAAGATTTTCTGACCTGGTGGCGTTAGAATCACCAGGAAAACTTAAAAAAAAAAAAAAAAAAACAAAAATAACCAATGACTGGACCTCACTTCGAGTGACTGAATGGGGATCACCTTCTGAGGCTTAAGCTTCAGTACTGTTTTCAAACTAAGTCTCCCTTCCCAGTTCTACTGAACAGTAAGGTTTTAAGATCGTTGTTTTCAAACAACAGGGGAAGGAAATCCAAAAAGGATGGGATATACGGATGCATATAGCTGATTCACATTGCTGTGCAGAAGACACTAGCATAACATTGTAAAACAACTACACTCTAATAAAAAAGAACTGCTATGTGCTTGATTAAAAAAAAAAAAAAAGAAACAGCAGTTCTCCCATTTTTTTCACTCCAAGAATCATCTGGAGAGCATGTTAAAAAATATTTGAGTCACTAATTCCTAAGCCTGAAATGAGACTCAGTAGTTGCTACTTCTAACAAGTTCCCAGGAAGGACAAGTGTTTCTCAAACTCAGAAACCATTAGGTGTCCTTTTGGGGGTTCCAAAGAGCTCTGGTACCCTAGTCCTTTATGTCTAAGCACAGAAAAGAATTCAGCAAGAGAAAGGTGATGGATAAGAAGTGATTTATTAGAATAAGACGCTTGTGAGGTTTACAGGCAGTTGGGTGAGAAATGCCATGCCCTGAGAATTTATTGGGCTACAGATTTATAATCAGAGAAAAAAATGGAGAGGGGGAAAAGAACTCCTTTGTCTTTCTGGAGTAGACATCATGTTTTCGTCATCAGCTCCTCCTCCAGGATGAGCAGGAGAGTTTTCTTGTCCCTACATGGTCAAGCTGAGTCCACAAATTATTGTTTTTCATATGTGCAGAAAGCATGTCCCAGGGATCATTAACTTACTGAGCTCATTGGACAGAATGTGGGGCTCATATTATTGTTGTTGTTTAGTCGCTCAGTCGTGTCCGACTTTTTTTGACCCCATAGACTGCAGCCCATCAGGCTCCTCTGTCCATGGAATTCTCCAGGCAAGAATACTAGAGTGGGTTGCCATTTCCTTCTCCAGGGGATCTTCCTGACCTAGAGAGGGAACCCTCACTGGCAAGAGGATTTTTTACCGCTGAGCCACCAGGGAAACCCATACACAAGGTGTATATTTATGTTATTAAATTTCTTTTCCCTTGTTAATATTTTACTGCATACAGGATGTCAGCCACAGAACTTAGAAGAGTAGAGAGAAAATTCTTTTTCCTCCCCTTTAGCAACAGAGTCTCCATGGAAACACAGACAGGCAGCAGGTGGTAAGTCCAGACAGACCCTGAGTGATGGGAGGGTTCCTGGAAGTTGGACCAAGCAGGGTGGAGGCGGATGGGCTCTTCAGGAGGCTTCCACCCTACTGTTGGCCCTACATGTTGAATTTGATGAGGTGTTCAATGCCATTTTTTGTGTTTGAAAACATTTGGATCCACCTCCTTGCAAAGGTGAGAGTCCACTAGACAACTCAGTCCCCTTGGCTATGCTGTGATCCACCTGACTCCTTACTCCTTTAAAAAAAGCTTGGTGGTGGGAATTTCCCTGCTGGTCCAAAAGTTAAGACTCTACGCTTTTAATGCAGGGGGCACAGATTCGGTCCCTAGTTGGGACTCTAAGATCCTGGGTGCTGTGTGACACTGCCAAAACATAAAATAAAAATAATAAAAAAAAGCATGGTGGAATAAACAGAGATAGACAGTTTGTTCTTCAGATGGGGAGTGGGGAAGATGGCTTACCCAGGTGAGGTCAGGATGGCTACGGAGACATTCCAGACACCTTGACCCAGCAAAGTGCTCCAAACTTCTCTGCCATAAGCCTGTCCCATGAGAACTGTCTGTTTTCCTAAAGACCAAATGTTCACACACAGAAAAAAAATCAATTGGGATCCAATGGAATTCATCAAAAATTAAATTAGAAAAGAATAAATTCAATAAGAAGGAACCAAATTTTGATGAAATTAATTAAATCAAACCAATTTAATAAAAAATTGAAATAGCACTTTAATTTTAGAGGTATAGAGAAGAGTGCATATATTAAGACAAGGTGTGTTTACAGCACTGTTTTGCAATCCTGACTGTACGTGGTAATCTCCTGAGGTGTTACTGAGGCCTGAGTACCACTAAGTACTTAAAAAAAAATTTGCTGTTTTTATTTTTGGCTGCACTGGGTCTTCGTGGCTGCACTAGGGCTTTTTCTAGTTGCGGTGGGCCAGGCTACTCTGCAGTTGCAGAGCACGGCTTTAGGCAAGTGGGCTCCAGGAGTTGCAGCTTGTGGGCTCCAGGGCTCAGGCTCAGTAGTTGTGGTGCATGGGCTTAGTTGGACCGTGGCTTATGGGATCTAGTTCCAAGACCAGGGATCGAATCCATGTCCCCTGCATTGGCCACCAGGGAAGTCCCCCAGTAAATTATTATCATGATTTAATTGGTTCGGGGTGGGACTTGGGCAAGAGGACTTTGAAAAATTTCCCTCTAAAGAAATTTCTTTTACATGCATACACATACACGCATGTATTTAGCTCAATGGGATCATAGTGAACGTTTGTTTTTTTGATGTGGACCATTTTTAAAGTCTTTATTTAATTTTTACAACGTTGGTTCTGGTGTTTATATTCTGGTTCTTTGGCCATAAGGCATGTGGGATCGTAGCTCTCTGACCAGGGATCAAACCTAAACCCCCTGCATTGGAAGGCGAAGTCTTAACAACTGGACTGACAGAGAAATCCCTATACTACTTGTTATTAACTTTGCTTTTTCTATTTTATTAAGTAATGTTATTCAGCAAGCATTTGTATATGTCAATAGATTCTTGTTTAGAGGATTATTTTAACTTAGACATTTTAAAGGTACTATTCTATATAGTAGACTTAGCCTATATAGTACATTTCATATACTCTAAATGTATGATTTAGACCTTTAAATGTCAAAATAGTATTTCATATTGTCGTTACAATAATTAACTAACATCATTCTATTAGGTATATAGTCTTAACTTTTTCACTGTTGTAAATAACATATCAGTAAAGAAGCCACTACATAATTTATTTTATGCCTAACAATAATTATTTCCTGAGAATCATGTTTATCATCTACATTAAACTGTCTACACAAGTAGAAGATGGCATTTCACTATTGATTCTTTGTTCCATTTTTTAAAAAAAATTACTGGTGGAGTTGAACATTTGTGTATGTGCATGGTTGTATTATGTTTTATTTTAACAGCTTGTAGCTTTTTCTCCTTGAATTGTCTCCGAATGCTTCATCCTCCATAACCAGGGAGGAACCTGGCTTTCTGGACTTGTTCTTGCCCACTATGATAGTATTTGCCCTCGTTTTCTTTCAGAAGCTGCTGAACACATTTTGGATGACATTCTAGACCTTCTTAAAGAAATACCTTTATATTCACTCCAGACCTGGCATTCCACAGGTGTCTGGTCCTGGGGGACACCCAGAGATGCTGTGCTGGAGCAATTTGGCCAAGAACAGGGGAAAACAGGGGGCGGGGTGTCCCTCTTCCCCTTCCCTCTCTTCAGTTTCTCTCTAATGCTTCTTTTTTGGCAAATTCTAAAAGGACTCCCTCTGGCAAGTGCATCCAAGAAATGGAGTTGGCAGAGTCTCTGCTCCAGCTCTGTTAAGCAGCAAATAGAAGGATGGATCAATAAATAGCACACAGGGACTTACATGATAGTCTAAAAGTTAAAACTCCAAGCTTCCAAAGCAGGGGGCAGGGGTTCAGTCCCTGGTTGGGAAGCTAAGATCCCACACGCTACTTGGCCAAAAATAATAATAATAATATTAATAAGTAGCATACAGAAGGGTAAGACCCAAGGGCCCAGTGTCCTTGAGACACAGCTCACCTGGATTTTATCACCCATCTATCTCTACATGTTTACGGCCCTCTGGTAGTTCCCACCATGAGAACGGTTCGGGTCATTCCTAGTGCCGACAGGTGCCTCCATGTATGATCAGCTCCATGGTCACGGAGATGCTCTTCCTTTCACGGGCTGATCACCAGGTGCCTTCTGATAGGCTGTTGACCTCTTGGGTTTGGAAGACGACTCCATCAAGGTCGATTCCACTAAGTCGATGTCAGCTCCAGATGGCAAAATGACACATACCAAACAGGAAATGAAATATTTCTCTTGCTATCTCTACAAAACACAATGAGACTGTCAACTTGACCTCTAGAGAATTCTCATATAACTCACTGACTTCCTGCCATGAGAACGTCAAGTTGCATGCGATGATGGCTTTCCTCTTCCTGCTGAGCCTCTGCATCCGGGTCTCTCTGGCCACAGAACGTCATAGCCAAGAACAGTAGAAATGTGCTGACCAGCCTTTCGTCCCTCTGGGTGGAGACACCATGGTTTCTCCTACAGGCTGCTGCTGTTTAGTTGCTAAATCATGTCTGACTGCAACACCATAGACTGTAGCCCACCAGGCTCCTCTGCCCATGGGATTTCCCAAGCAAGAATGCTGGAGTGGGTAGCCATTTCCTTCTCCAGGGGAGCTTCCTGAGCCAGGGATCGAGCCTGCATCTCTTGTACCTTCTGCATTAGCAGGTGGATTCTTTACCAATGCGCCACCTGGGAAGCCCTTTGGTGAAGTGGGAATACATGCAATCAATCACATATATTTATAGAAGGTTTCTGCTAGTCCTGAAGAGCAGTCATCACCATGAAGGATTTTAGATCTGAGAAGATACATAAATTGGGCTTGAGGTAGGAGTCAGATGGGCTCTAGTTTAGACATTTACAACTGCCCTTCTGTTTGCATGTCATGGGACACGAAGAAGTGGGCTTCAGGCTGGACACTTACAACTTGTTTCCGGTTTGCATTTCCTGAAAAAAGAGATAGGTGGGCTCCAGTTGAGGAATTTACAATCAGCCTCCTCTTTGCCCTCCAAAATGGAAATAACAGCTAAAACGGTAAACAGCCAGTGTTTGTCTCTTGTAAACACCTAAACTGAAGCCCTTCTAACTCCTACCTAAGGCTCATAAAAATCAGCTTCTGAAAATATTCAACTATTCAAAGGCCTGTTCTGCCCATTTTTCCCAAAGCACAGAGTTCCTCTTCCTGCTCTCCACCCAGAACTCCTTCCAAGGGGTGTTAAAAGTCAGAAGCCACAGCATCATGTGATTTAACCCTTGTAGAAGTAGATGGCACATGCCCGTTTCAAGTGCCAATTTTTATCTGTCACCTCTGACTCTATGTATTGCTTATTCACTTTGTTTATCCTTCATGTCAAATTCCTTTTTCTGTCTTTTGCTTTCTCCTTGAGACTCAGCCTCACATTTCCTCTTGTTTCCATGCCCACCCCACCCAGGGTGGCTCACTAAGACCCGTTCAGCTGTACCAGAATCTCCTCTCTGGAACTGCCACATCTATTCACTGGGGCCACCATGACCTGCTCCTTGGAAGAAAAGCTATGACAAGCCCAGACAGTGTATTAAAAAGCAGAGACATCACTTTGCCAACAAAGGTCTGTATAGTCAAAGCTATGGCTTTTCCAGTAGTCACAGATGGATGTGAGAGTTGGACTGTAAAGAAAACTGAGCACCAAAGAACTGATTATTTCAAATTGTGCTGGAGAAGATTCTTGAGAGTCCTTTCGAATGCAAGGAGATAAATCCTAAAGGAAATCAAGCCTGAATATTCACTGGAAGGACTGATGCTGAAGATAAAGCTTTAATCCTTTGGCCACCTGATGCAAAGAGTTGGTGGAAAAGACCCAGATGCTGGGAGAGATTGAGGACAGGAGGAGAAGGGGATGACAGAGGACGAGATAGTTGGATGACATCACTGACTCGATGGATGTAAGTTTGAGCAAACTCCAGGAGATAGATAGTGAAGGACAGGGAAGCCTGGCATGCTGCAGTCCATGGGGTCACAAAGGGTCAGACACAACTGAGCAACTGAACAACAGCAACGCTCTGGCCTGCAGGGCATCCTTGTCCTCAGGTACTTTCGTTCCTCCCCTCAGACTGTCCCTGATCAACTCACACAGAGACTTCCCTGATTCTCTGTAAGGCTCTTGCCAGAGGAGCTGGAAGGGTGATTTTTAAAAGGGGGGATTGGCTTGGGTGAGGGTGAGGGCCATTTCCCACCATCATCAGCTTCCCCTCCCCCAGCAGGCTTCAATGGGAAGCAGGAGACAACTCAGCAGGACAGTGACCCACCCCGGTGGATGCACCCTCTGCTTATACCAACCCAAGGGTGGCTCTGCTAGGTGATTGTGATCAGCAAAAGCTGAGGTTGGAGGGCACCAGGGGGCCTCGTCTCATCACAGATACCCACCCCCCAGAATACATGCTCTTCCCCCAAACTCCCAAGTGCCTGTGGGAGCCGGTATTCTCGACACAGAGGACTCCAGTTGGTCCCTCGGCTTCTCTCTGATGCCCGCACTGGAAGTGGTCAAATGGACTTTGCCTGGCCAGTTTGTCTTAGAAAGCTCCACTCAACAGATTCTATTTAGAATTCAGTGCCAGAGAAAGACCCGCTTCCTCAAGGAGAAGGTGTGCTTCTGCCTCTTTAATAGAAAGACTGATGTGAAAGCTCTCTTTGCTCTCCTGGGGGTAAACTTGTAACCAAGCAGGACCCTCTGGGGCCTTCCCAGGACAGGCCTTTCCCCACATCCTCTGCTTTAGCTCCTCTCTGAATAGTATTTGACACATATAGTGTTTAGTCCCTCAGTCACTCAGTTATATCTGACTCTTTGAGACCCCAAGGACTGTAGCCCATTAGGTTCCTCTGTCTGTGGGTATTCTCCAGGCAAGAATACTGGAGTAGGTTGCCTTGCCCTTTTCCAGGGATACAGATGGTATTTGATGCAAATTTCCTGAGATGTTCTGCAGATGTGAAACCCCTCAACCAAACGGAAAATGCTAACTACTTGAAGACCCTGAGCACACAGCCCCAGGCCTCTTGGAGCCTAAGTTCACTCCTGTGACCCCCATGTTAGCTCACCATCAATCAGAGAATTGTGCATAACCTGATCACAGACCCTTCGACCCCCTGCCTCAGTGGATTTTAAAAGTGCTTTGTGGAAACCCTTCAGAGAGCTTGGGGCTTTTTAGCGCGTGAAGGACTGAGCATGCAAGCATCCATCTCCTTGCATGGCCCTGCAATAAACCTTTCCCTGCTCCAAACTCTGATGTTCTGGTGTGCTTGGCATCACTGTGTCTCAGGCACATACTTGCGCTAACACACTGAACCAAGAGCAGTGGCAAAACAGGAGGAATCACAGTGCCAGCTTTGTGAGCTTGTGAGTGGTGCCTGGCAGGGTGTCCTCACCCGTTCCCCTGTTGCTCTTGGCTCCACTTTCTGTGCAGGACAAATGGTAACAGGGAATCCTCAAAGCCCACACAGAAACTTGGAGTCAGTAGGGTGTAAAAGAGGGAAGGAGGGACGCTTCCATCACTCACTGTTGGCTGGATTTTTGCTGGATTAATGAATAACTAAATGAACATGCTTGTGAATGCATGAGTGAATAAGAGAATGAACAAACAAATCTGTTTTTGTGAGACAAATTCCCTGCGAGCTGATACTCCGCCTGGGGTGCCATTGAGATACAGTCAGTCCCCTACATACAAACAAGTCTCATTCTGAGAGAGAGATCATAAGTCCAATTTGTTTGTTAAGTCCAACAAACTTAGCCTCGGTACCCAACTAACACAGTCAGCTATATATTAATAGTACTGTACTGCCATAGGCTTATAATACTTTTCACACAAATAACACATGAAAAACCAACACAAAAACTGAAGAAAACTCTTTTCTAAATTAATTTTTTATTTGGTCACACCATGTGGCATTCGGGGATCTTAGTTCCCTGACCAGGGATTGAACCCATGACCCCTACGTTGGGAATGAAGAGTCCTAACCACTGAATTCTTTGGAACTCTGCATTCAGATGGGAATATCTTTCCTTTTCTCCTTTGCTTTTTGCTTCCCTTCTTTTCACAACTATTTCCAAGGCCTCTTCAGACAGCCATTTTGCTTTTTTGCATTTCTTTTCCATGGGGATGGTCTTGATCTCTGTCTCCTGTACAATGTCATGAACCTCCATCTATAGTTCATCAGGCACTCTGTCTATCAGATCCAGTCCCTTAAATCTATTTCTCACTTCCACCGTATAATCATAAGGGGTTTGATTTAGGTCATACCTGAATGGTCTAGTGGTTTCCCCCACTTTCTTCAATTTAAGTCTGAATTTGGCAATAAGGAGTTCATGATCTGAGCCACAGTCAGCTCCTGGTCTTGTTTCTGCTGACTGTATAGAGCTTCTCCATCTTTGGCTGCAAAGAATATAATCAATCTGATTTCGGTGTTGACCATCTGGTGATGTCCATGTGTAGAGTCTTCTCTTGTGTTGTTGGAAGAGGGTGTTTGCTATATGACCAGTGCGTTCTCTTGACAAAACTCTATTAGCATTTGTCCTGCTTCATTCTGTACTCCAAGGCCAAATTTGCCTGTTACTCCAGGTGTTTCTTGACTTCCTACTTTTTCATTCCAGTCCCCTATAATGAAAAGGACATCTATTTGCAGTGTTAATTCTAAAAGGTCTTGTAGGTCTTCATAGAACCATTCAACATCAGCTTCTTCAGCGTTACTGGTTGGGGCATAGACCTGGATAACTGTGATATTGAATGGTTTGCCTTGGAAATGAACAGAGATCATTCTGTCATTTTTGAGATTGCATCCAAGTACTGCATTTTGGACTCTTTTGTTGACCATGATGGTTACTCCATTTCTTCTAAGGGATTCCTGCCCACAGTAGTAGATATAATGGTCATCTGAGTTAAATTCACCCATTCCAGTCCATTTTAGTTCACTGATTCCTGGAATGTTGCGTTCACTCTTGCCATCTCTTGTTTGACCACTTCCAATTTGCCCTGATTCATGGACCTGACATTCCAGGTTCCTATGCAATATTGCTCTTTACAGCATCAGATCTTGCTTCTATCACCAGTCACATCCACAGCTGAGTATTGTTTTTGCTTTGGCTCCATCCCTTCATTCTTTCTGGAGTTATTTCTCCACTGATCTCCAGTAGCATATTGGGCACCTACCAACCTGGGGAGTTCCTCTTTCAGTTTCCTACCATTTTGCCTTTTCATACTGTTCATGGGGTTCTCAAGGCAAGAATACTGAAGTGGTTTGCCATTCCCTTCTCCAGTGGACCACATTCTGTCAGACCTCTCCACCATGACCTCTCTGTCTTGGGTGGTCCCACACGACATGGCTTAGTTTCATTGAGTTAGACAAGGCTGTGGTCTATGTGATCAGATTGGCTAGTTTTCTGTGATTATGGTTTCAGTGTGTCTGCCCTCTGACGCCCTCTCGCAACACCTACCATCTTACTTGGGTTTCTCTTACCTTGGACATGGGGTATCTCTTCACAGCTGCTCCAGCAAAGCGCAGCCTCTGCTCCTTACCTTGGACGAGGGGTATCTCTTCACGGCCGCCCCTCCTGACCTTGAACTTGGAGTAGCTCCTCTCGGCCCTCCTGCGCCATGCAGCTGCCGCTCCTTGGACGTGGGGTAGCTGCTCTCGGCCACCACTCCCAAAGCCTTCTTCAGTGATCAGTGCAAAGAAATAGACGAAAAGAACAGAATGGGAAAGACTAGAGATCTCTTCAAGAAAATTAGAGATACCAAGGGAACATTTCATGCAAAGATGGGCTCGATAAAGGACAGCAATGGTATGGACCTAACAGAAGCAGAAGATATTAAGAAGAGGTGGCAAGAATACACAGAAGAACTGTACAAAAAAGATCTTCATGACCCAGATAATCATGATGGTGTGATTACTCACCTAGAGCCAGACGTCCTGGAATATAAAGTCAAGTAGGCCTTAGAAAGCATCACTCTGAACAAAGCTAGTGGAGGTGATGGAATTCCAGTTGCTGCTGCTGCTAAGTCACTTCAGTCGTGTCCAACTCTCTGACCCCATGGACTTCAGCCTTCCAGGCTCCTCTATCCATGGGATTTTCCAGGCAAGAGTACTGGAGTGGGTTGCCATTGCCTTCTCCAGAATTCCAGTTGAGCTATTTCAAATCCTGAAAGATGATGCTGTGAAAGTGCTGCACTCAATATGTCAGCAAATTTGGAAAACTCAACAGTGGCCACAGGACTGGAAAAGGTCAGTTTTCATTCCAATCTCAAAGAAAGGCAATGCCAAAGAATGCTCAAACTACTGCACAATTGCACTCATCTCACACACTAATAAGGTAATGCTCAAAATTCTCCAAGCAATACGTGAACCGTGAACTTCCAAAAGTTCAAGCTGGTTTTAGAAAAGGCAGAGGAACCAGAGATAAAATTGCCAACATCCACTGGATCATGGAAAAAGCAAGAGAGTTCCAGAAAACATCTATTTCTGCTTTATTGACTATGCCAAAGCCTTTGACTGTGTGGATCACAATAAACTGGAAAATTCTGAAAGAGATGGGACTACCAGACCATCTGACCTGTCTCTTGAGAAACCTGTATGCAGGCCAGGAAGCAACAGTTAGAACTGGACATGGAACAACAGACTGGTTCCAAATAGGAAAAGGAGTACATCAAGGCTGTATATTGTCACCCTGCTTATTTAACTTATATGCAGAGTACATCATGAGAAATGCTGGGCTGGAAGAAACACAAGCTGGAATCAAGATTGCCGGGAGAAATAACAATAACTTCAGATATACAGATGACACCATCCTTATGGCAGAAAGTGAAGAGGAACTCAAAAGCCTCTTGATGAAAGTGAAAGAGGAGAGTGGAAAAGTTGGCTTAAAGCTCAAGATTCAGAAAATGAAGATCATGGCATCTGGTCCCATCATGTCATGGGAAATAGATGGGGGAACAGTGGAAACAGTGTCAGACTTTATTTTGGGGGACTCCAAAATCACTGCAGATGGTGATTGCAGCCATGAATTTAAAAGATGCTTACTCCTTGGAAGGAAAGTTATGACCAACCTAGATAGCATATTAAAAAGCAGAGACATTACTTTGCCAACAAAGGTCCATCTAGTCAAGGCTATAGTTTTTCCAGTGGTCATGTATGGATGTGAGAATTGGACTGTGAAGAAAGCTGAGCGCTGAAGAATTGATGCTTTTGAACTGTGGTGTTGGAGAAGACTCTTGAGAGTCCCTTGGACTGCAAAAAGAACCAAGTCCATCCTAAAGGAGATCAGTCCTGGGTGTTCATTGGAAGGACTGACGTTGGAGGTGAAACTCCAGTACTTTGGCCACCTCATGCGAAGAGTTGACATATTGGAAAAGACTCTGATGCTGGGACGGATTGGGTGCAGGAGGAGAAAGTGATGACAGAGAATGAGATGGCTGGATGGTATCATCGACTCGATACACATGATTTTGGGTGAACTCCAGGAGTTGGTGATGGACAGGGATGCCTGGCGTGCTGCAATTCATGGGGTCACAGAGTCAGACATGACTGAGCAACTGAACTGAACTGAACCACTGAATTGCCAGGGAAGTCCCAAGCAAACCTTTTTAATCTTACAGTATAGCACCTTGAGAAGTACAGCAGGACTGGTTACATCAGTGCTGCTTTTGTGTTTGCCTCCAGACATTCTGGGCTTGAAATAAAGATGCTATGCTGTTGTGTACTATGCACGACTGTACAGTAAAGTACACACAAACACAACTGATCTCAGCGAGGCAGTAGTGAGAGGTGGCATGAAGTGAGATGTTAATTCCCTGTCTGGGAGTTGAAGCTGGATAGCCCAAAGAGCCAGGAATCCTAGCTACCAGGCCTGCAATAGTTAGAGGCTAGAAGCTATTTTCCCCTAGATTTTGCCTCCAGTGCATAATGCACTTATCACAGAGGCAGAAACTATAAATGCAGGTACAAAGTTTATTATTACAGACATAGCACAAGAACAAGTAGGATAATACACAGAGAAATGGTTTGTTTAGTTAAGACAGAAGCAAGGCAGCTGGCACAGGTGGAGAGAAGGGTATGGGGTGTCCCCCTAGTGAAGAGGAGCACAGTAAAGAGGTGGTCAAGTCATCTGATACGTCTGTTCTTTGGGTCTTTGTCTTCCTGCAGACCAATTGTCCGGTTTCTTTTCTACACCTGACCTACCCTGGGATCCTCCCCTGGGCACATATGCACCCCTCAGCCAAGATGGATTTGAAGTGAAGGTTTCTGGGAGGAAAAAAGACTCATTACAGCCTGGCATTGTCCCCTGACTTTTGATCCACAAGGAGCCATTTTCTGCGCATGTATAATGTCTTCCTTGTCTCCAAAATGGAGGAACGGAGATCCCTTAATCCTTTACTCAAACAGGATTTGCCTCTTTGTCCTTACCACGACTATTAACCTTGACTATTACCTTGACTCTTACCATGACTATTTCCTTAAGGTGTTTACAAGAGACAAACATTGGCTATTTACCTTGTTTCTGCTACTTTCATTTCAGAGGGCAAACAGGAGGCTGATTGTAAATGCCTTAACTGGAGCCCACCTATCTCTTGTCTCAAGAAATGCTAACAGTTCTAAGTGTCCAGCCTGAAGCCCACTTCTTCGTGCCCCATAAAATACAAACAGGAGGCTAGTTGTCATTGTCTAACCTGGAGTCCACCTATCTCCTACATCACAACCACTTGTAGAGGATGCAAGCACATGGCAATGTATGTCAGACACGTGAACTAACTTACATGATTGGACATGTGAATTCACTTTCAAATCTTTGAGAGTTTGCAGCTTGAAGGTTTGTGTATAAGGAACTTACTGTATTTTCCTGTTTAAGTACCTCAGGTCATGAGAGTCTCCCCCATTCATTCTGTGCTGGTCATTTTGGCCCTCAGCCCCCTTTCCATTCCTCCGTGCACTCCCTTCTGTGAAGGGAGGCTGGGCCCTGCACAATGCATTTAGATGCTGGCCTGGGGGACATTAGGAGGCTTTCCTAGCTGTTGTTCCTGCAGCAGCAGTGGGGAGGCTGGACTCCTGCATTCCAGTTCAGGTTGCCGTGATGTGGCAGGAATGTAGGCATTGACTTCCTGGAACACCAAAGTGTTGGCAGTGGTAGGGGTGCAAGCTGCCACTCAGGACTGTCTAGATCCCAGACTTCAGCACCTGCTCCCTGTCAGCTCTCTCCTGTAGAGCTCATTCCATTTATTTTTCTGCTTCTCTGGCCTTTTCAGTGCTTTTGTAATCAACTCCCTGTTTCCAGATCCTGCAAGCTGGTACAAGCTGGCTGCAGCCCTCTACGGGGACGGGCGTGTCTGCATGCTGCATGCTCAGTCATGTCTGACTCTTGTGACCCCATGGACTGTAGCCCACCAGGTTCTTTTGCCCACGGGATTCTGCAGGCAAGAATCCTGGAGTGGGTTGCCATTTTCTCCTCTAGGATCGAACCCTTGTTTACTTCATCTCTTGCACTACAGGCAGCCTGGGAAGCCCCCT
Organism: Oryx dammah; assembly: GCF_014754425.2. Classification (NCBI taxonomy): domain Eukaryota; kingdom Metazoa; phylum Chordata; class Mammalia; order Artiodactyla; family Bovidae; genus Oryx; species Oryx dammah. Next base: position 42,624,016 of record NW_024070200.1, read on the forward strand.
TTGAAGCTTCCAGTTGAGTCCAAAGTGCAGATAAATTTGAATTCCACTGCTTTAGAACAACAGCTCTCAAATTTTAACATACTTTGGGATCACGTGGGGGGGCTTGATGAAACACAGACTACTGTGATAGGGACAGAATAAAGGGACAAAGTAGGTGATTAAATAGTTAACCCCACCAGGGGTTTATGGGGACTTCCCCTGTCAGGGGTAAAGAACCTGCCTGCAATGCAGGTAGACCTGGGCTGGATCCCTGGGTCAGTAGAGAAGGGAATGGCAACTCACTCCAGTATTCTTGCCTGGAGAAACCCATGGACAGAGGAGCCTGGTAGGCTACAGTCCATCAAGTCGAAGAGTCAGACATGACTGAAGTGACTTCAGTTCAATACAGTTCAGTTCAGTTGCTCAGTCGTGTCCGACTCTTTGCGACCCCATGAATTGCAGCACGCCAAGCCTCCCTGTCCATCACCAACTCCTAGAGTTCACTCAGACTTGCATTCATCGAGTCAGTGATGCCATCCAGCCATCTCATCCCCTTCTCCTCCTGCCCCCAATCCCTCCCAGCATCAGAGTCTTTTCCAATGAGTCAATCTTCGCATGAGGTGGCCAAAGTACTGGAGTTTCAGCTTTAGCATCACTCCTCCCAAAGAACTCCCAGGGCTGATCTCCTTCAGAATGGACTTAGCACAGGGGATTATAAGTAGAATAAATATGGGATACCTGTAAGTTAATGATTACTCAAGAAAGCAGGTTTGCTTAACCATGGGACCAAGCAGGCTTGCTTAGCAACAAAACCATGCAGCAGAAGCAGGAGACACGCCCCCAAACAGTAAAACAGTGGTGGCGTGAGCCCCACATCCTGCCCAGTGAGCTCAGCAAGTTAATGATCCCTAGGACATGCTCTTTGCACACATGAAAAACAGTAATTTGTGGACCTAGCTTGATCTGTAGGGACAAGAAAACTTGCCTGCCCAACCTGGAGGAGGAGTGATGATGGAAGCATGGCGTCTACTCAAGAAAGACAAGGGAGTTCTCTTCATCTGCTCCACTTTTCCTTTCATTATAAAACTGGCCCAGTCCAGTATGTTCCCAGGGTGTGGCATTTCTCATCTGTCTGCCTATATACCTCACAAGTGTCCTATTCTAATAAACCACTTTTTATCTATCATTTTGTCTCTTACTGAATTCTTTTCTGTGCTGAGACACAAATGATGACGATGGTACCAGAGCTCTCTGGAGGCCCCCTGAAATGACACCAAATGATTTCACTGTGTCTGCCCCACCCTCACCTTATGACTTAGTAGGTCTACCTTGGGAGGAGGGTGTTGGGGGGAAAGAACTTGCCCCTCTTACAAGTTGCCGGAAGACACTAATGTTGCTGGTCAGAGAACCACACTTTGATTAAAAATACACCAGTGTCAGTTCCTGGTTAACTTCCTTCCTCAGAATGGGCTGGGTTTGGTTGAAGCCAGTCTGTCTTAATTTCTTACAGACAGCAGTTCCCACCCAGAGGACAGCAAGCACAGTGAATGTCTGATGCTTCAGTATAGAGCTTCAACCTTGAATATGCCCTGGGAGTTCTGCAGCCCCAGGAGCAGACTGTGAATCCTTACAGCCCCTCCCCCATCACCACTCACCCTCCTGCTCCCAGGGCCAAGGGTAAGTGGGTAGGGGGCGGGGAGCAAGCTGCAAAGCCATTACCAGCTCCCTGGGGGCAGTTTCAAGTGCCTACCCCATCACCATGGAGACTGACCGTCGGTGGGGAGGGGCTGGGATCCAAAGGAATGAAGACTGAACCTAGACATAGGTAGATGGCTCCCTTAGCCCTTCTTGTCCAAAGACTCAGGAAGTCAGAGGCATTTTACTGTTGGCCTGTGAAGAGGTGTAAGAAAAGCTTATCAAGGTTTCTGCTACAATAGATTAAAAAAGGACAAGGAGGTTTCATCAGGTGAGAGATAGGCAAGAGACTTCTTCGGAGGTCCAGTGGTTAAAGACTCTGTGCTTCTAAAGCAAAGGCATGAGTTTGATCTCTGGTCAGGGAACTAGGATCCCATATGCTGTGCAATCAAAAAAAAATAGAAATAGGCAAAATGAAGCTGCATTTATTCTCTAAGGGACTAAGCAAGCAGTGACCTTCCTAAAGACAGGGATCTTGTATTCAATATTACCCATCTGCCTACAACAGCCATACACAGGACCTGCTGTGAGCAAAGCAGGATTTCAATAGATGTTTGCCCACAAGATGAAGGATATACACCACAGAATCTCAAAATCAGATGGAGCCTTATCTCTGGGTTTCCCACATTTCACAGTGTGATCTGAGAAGGCAGGGGTTGGTGACATATTTCTCTGTATCCTCAGACAAAGACGTAAACTTCCTCCGTTTTCTCATCTGTAAAGCAAAGACCGTGTCTATCATGTGGGACTGATGAAGATGTAAGTGACCTGGTTCACCATAAAGTACTGAGCTCAGTGACAGTGAGTAACAAACATTCACTGTTGTGTGACTCAGAGAAGCAAAAATGGACTGAAGCTGGCACCTGCTACCCTATCCCCATTGCTTCTGAGGCATCTGTGGAGCATCTTGTTCAGTTGCTCAGTCATGTTCCGTTTCTGGGACCCCATGGACTGCAGCACACTAGGCTTCCCTGTCCTTCACTATCTCCCAGAGTTTGCCCAAATTCATGTCCATTGAGTCGGTGATGCCATCCAACCATCTCATTCTCTGCCATGCCCTTCTCCTTTGTCTTCGATCTACCAGCATCAAGGTATTTTCCAATGAGTTGGCTCTTTGCATCAGGTAGACAAAGAATTGGAGCTTCAGCTTCAACATCAGTCCTTTCAATGAATATTCAGGGTTGATTTTCTTTAGAATGGACTGATTTGATCTCCTTGCCATCCAAGGGGACTTTCAAGAGTCTTCTCTAGCACCACAATTCAAAAGCATCAATTCTTTGGTGCTCAACCTTCTTCATGGTCCACCTCTCATATCTGTATGTGACTTACTGGAAAAACCAGTAGTCTGGGGAGACTAGTAGAGCATCTTGGGAGCTGTGTGGGAGGAACAGAGAACCCCAGCCTCCCAAGGACCCCTGTGATGGGCACTATACCCTTTACACCTTATGGTATGAGCTAGGATTCCACATAATACACAGGGTGTGGCCAAAAATAAATAAATAAATGTGTTTAATAAAATATGTGGGGGAAAGGCCATAAAGACTAATAATGATGATTATGGATTATTTTTTTGGAATGGCTTTTTTGAGATACCATTCATATACTATAAAAGTCATCCATTTAGAATACACAATTCAATGGTTTTAGTATATTCATAAAGTTGTGCAGTCATCACCACAATCAATTTTGCAACTTTTTTATCCCCCTAAAAAGAAATGGTAGCAATTAGCAGGCACTGCCCCTCAGCCTTAGCCAACCACAGATTACCTTTGTCTCTCTGAACTTGTCTATTTAATGTATTTTATGCAACTGAAATAAAACATATGTGGTCCTTTTTATTTAGAATACAATAGAGTTAAAATAATGTTTTTTTAGTTTTATCCATGCTGTAACTTGAATCAGTTCAGTTCAGTTTAGTCTCTCAGTTGTGTCCGACTGTTTGCAACCCCATGGAATGCAGCACACCAGGCCTCTCTGTCCATCACCAATTCCTGGAGCTTGCTCAAATTCACTTCCATTGAGTCGGTGAAGCCATCCAACCATCTCATCCTCTGCCGTGTTCTTCTCTTCCTGCCTTCAATGTTTCCCAGCATCAGGGTCTTTTCCAATGAGTCAGTTCTTCACATCAGGTGACCAAAGTATTGGAGTTGCAGCTTCAGTCCTTCCAATGAATATTCAGGACTGATTTCCTTTAGAATTGACCAGTTTGATCTCCTTGTAGTCCTTCCTCTTTTATTTATGATTGAATAATATTCTATCGGGCTTCCCTAATAGCTTAGTTGGTAAAGAATCTGCCTGTAATGCAGGAGATCCCGATGTGATTCCTGGGTTGGGAAGATCTGCTGAAGAAGGGATAGGCTACCCACTCCAGTATTCTTGGGCTTCTCTTGTGGCTCAGCTGGTAAAGAATCTGCTTGCAATGTGGGAGACCTGGGTTTGATCCCTGGGTTGGGATGATCCCCTGGAGAAGGGAAAGGCTACCCATTCCTGTATTCTGGCCTGGAGAATTCCATGGACTGTATAGTCCACGGGGTCACAAAGAGTCGGACATGATTAAGCAACTTTCACTTTCAATATTCTATCATATAGATATATCACATGATTTTCCTTATTCATTCATCGGTTGCTTGATAGTTGAGTTGTTTCCACTTTTGGCTATAATGCTGCTATGAATATTAGGCTTCCCTGGTAGCTCAGCTGGTAAAGAATCCGCCTGCAATACAGGAGACCCTGGTTCGATTCCTGGGTTGGGAAGATCCCCTGGAGAAAGGGTAGGCTACCCATTCTAGTATTCTTGCCTCAAGAATCCCCATGGACAGAGGAGCCTGGCGGGCTACAGTCCATGGGGTCACAAGCAGTCGGACACAACTGAGTGACTAAGAATAGCACAGCTATGAATATTATTGTACAAGTTTCTGTGTGAATACATCTTTGTGTTTCTCTTGAGTATATTCATAAGAGTGGAATTGCTGTCTGTCTTTTGAGGAGCTCCCAGCAGTTTTCCTAAGTGTTTGCACCATTTTATAATCCCACCAGCAGTGTCTGGGGATTTATTTTAGCTCTTACATTTAATCTTTTGATCCATGTTAAGTTATGGTTCTAAATAGGAAAAGGAGTACATCAAGGCTGTATATTGTCACCCTGCTTATTTAACTTATATGCAGAGTACATCATGAGAAACGCTGGGCTGGAAGAAACACAAGCTGGAATCAAGATTGCTGGGAGAAATATCAATAACCTCAGATATGCAGATGACACCACCCTTATGGCAGAAAGTGAAGAGGAACCCAAAAGCCTCTTGATGAAACTGAAAGAGGAGAGCAAAAAAGTTGGCTTAAAGCTCAACATTCAGAAAATGAAGATCATGGCATCCGGTCCCATCACATCATGGGAAATAGATGGGGGAACAGTGGAAACAGTGTCAGACTTTATTTTGGGGGACTCCAAAATCACTGCAGATGGTGATTGCAGCCATGAAATTAAAAGACACTTACTTCTTGGAAGAAAAGTTATGACCAACCTAGATAGCATATTTAAAAGCAGAGACATTACTTTGCCAACAAAGGTCCATCTAGTCAAGGCTATGGTTTTTCCAGTGGTCATGTATGGATGTGAGAGTTGGACTGTGAAGAAAGCTGAGCACTGAAGAATTGATGCTTTTGAACTGTGGTGTTGGAGAAGACTCTTGAGAGTCCCTTGGACTGCAAGGAGATCATTCTGAAGGAGATCAACCCTGGGATTTCTTTGGATGGAATGATGCTAAAGCTGAAACTCCAGTACTTTGGCCACCTCATGCGAAGGGTTGACTCATTGGAAAAGACTCTGATGCTGGGAGGGATTGGGGGCAGGAGGAGAAGGGGACGACAGAGGATGGGATGGCTGGATGGCATCACTGACTCGATGGATGTGACTCTGAGTGAACTCCAGGAGTTGGTGATGGACAGGGAGGCCTGGCATGCTGCGATTCATGGGGTTGCAAGGAGTCAGACACAACTGAGGGACTGAACTGAACTGAAGTTAGATTTTGCACATGAAGTTGGGCCCCCTAACTCATACCCCATACGAGGTAGTGCGTCCAACGTTTTTCTTTTGCACATGGATATACAGTTGTCCACAACTATTTTGTTGAAAAGACTATTCATTCTCCATTGAATGGTCTTGGCACTCTTGTGGAAAATCAATTGACTTTAAATGTGAGGTTTATTTCTGAGCTTTCAGCTCAATCCTATTGATCTATACGTCTAACCTTATACTGCTATCACATTGGCTTCTCTATAATTGCAGCTTTATATATATATAAAACTATATGTTTATATCTACTTCTTTGACTGCGTCTGGGTCTTAGTTGTGGTGTGCAGGATCTAGTTCCTAGACCAGGTATAGCACCCACGCCCCCTGCATTGATAGTGCAGAGTCTTAGCCACTGGACCCTCAGGAAAGTCTCTTTAATTACATTTTTGCAGTAAGTTTGAAATTAGAAAATATGAGTCCTCCAATTTTGTGTTTTCTTTTAAAGAAATTTTAACTAATTTGAGTCCCTTGAATTTCCATATATATATATATATATATATCCATGCAGCAAGACTTCTAAGATCTCAGTTCCCTGACCAGGGATTGAACCTGGGCTCTAGCAGTGAAAGCCCAGAATCCTAACCACTAGAACACCAGGGAACTGCCTTCCATATATATTTTAGAATCAGCTTGTCAATGTCTGCAAAGAAACTAAGAGGAATTCTGAGAGGGATTGCATTGAATCTGTGGCTGTATTTGTATTGCCATCTAAACAGAACTGGGAGAAGGAAATGGCAACTCACTCCCGTATTCTTGCCTGGAGAATCCCATGGACAGAGGAGCCTGGTGGGCTGCTGTCTATGGGGTCGCAAAGAGTTAGACACAGCTTAGCAGCAGCTTAACAGAACTGAATCCTACAATCCGAGAACATGGGATGTCTTTCCACTTATTAGATCTTCTAGAATTTCTTTGAACAATGTTTTATAGGTTTTGGAGTGTATGTTTTGCATTTTTAAAAAAATAATCTTATTTATTTTTGGCTGTGCTAAGTCTTCATTGCTGTGGGGGTTTTTCTCTACTTGCAGTAGAGCGGGAGCTACTCTCTATTTCCGCGCGCGGGCTCCTCATTGTAGTGGCTTCTCTTGTTGTGGAGCATGGGCTCTAGGGCATGCTGGCTTCCGTACTTGTGGCTGCTGGGCTCTAGAGCACAGACTCAGTAGTTTTGGCGCATGGGTGTAGTTGTTCCTTGGCCTGTGGGATCTTCCCAGACAGGGGATTGAACCTGTGTCTCCTGCACTGGTAGGCAGATTCTTTACCACTGAGCCACCAGGGAAACCCTGTATTTCTTTTGTGAATAGGTAACTTTTTCATTGTGGTAAAATAGACATAAAATTTACCATTTTATTCATTTTTAAGTGGCATTAAGTACATTCACTTTGCTGTCATCAGCATCCATATTCAGAACTTCATCTTCCCAAAGTGAAACTATGTCTCCAATAAACACTGACTGCCTGGTCTCCTCTTCCTCCAGCCCCTAGTCACCTCTACCTTACTTTCTGTCTTTATTAATTTGATTACACTTGATACATCACATAAGTGAAATCATATGTTCTCAGAACCCATCAACATGTCCCATAATCTGTAAACTAATAGATATTTACAATGGCTTCAACATGTGGTTCGCGTAATCACTCTGCTGACAACTTGGAAATGTCTCATTTCCTTCCTTGGGGAGTGGGTCAGAACTCGACTGGCAAAAGTACAGTAAGTTCCCTACATACAAACAAGTTCCATTCTGGGAGCGTGTTCATAAGTCCAATTTGTTTCTAAGTCCAACAAAGCCAGCCAAGTTATCCCAATAACACAATCTGCTATATAGTACCATACTGTAATAAGTTTATAATACTTTTCACACAAATAATACATATAAAACCAAACACAACAAATAAAGGAAATATTTTTAATCTTACAGTACAGAACCTTGAGAAGTACAGAAGTACAGTACAACAGCTGGCACACAGAGGCTGGCATCGAGTGAACAGACAAGAAGAGTTACTGACTGGAGGAGGGAGAGGAGGTGGGAGATGGGAGAGCGGAAGGGTCGTCAGCAACAGGAGATGGAGGGCAAGCTGAGATGTCACTCATGCCTGACATTGATGGCATGGGTTTTGGTTCCTTGCTGGATTCAATTCTATCTACCCTCTTGAAAAAATGATCCAATGATGCATATTAGCATCTTTGAAAATTTGCAGCTTGAAGGTTTGTATGTAGGAGACTTACTCTACCTTGGACTTATCCTGTGAGCAGTAAGACCTGACTCTTGTGTCTACTCTGTACCTCTCACCCACCTTCACAACACAGTGCCTGGGGAGTTTTATGCCCTTTCCTGGGGCAAGGAGCAATGAACAGAGAAGGTGAGTCCTTTGACCTGTTGGTTAGTGATAGCCTCTGTCTTCTGACTCTGGTCCTGCTACTTCCATTCTAACTATGTGGTCTTCATTTCCCCAGGTGGCACAGAAAACAGGATAGAACAGAACTGAACACAGTGGTTTTGGCGAGCAAGTCAACACGCAAACGGGAATAAGAGCCCTGGGACTTTCCTAAGACAAACAAAGGATTTAAAAGAAATAACAATATTTAACAGAACTCAAAACCCCCAAGTTCAGATTAAGAAAACAACTTGCTACAAACAACGGAAGATACTAAAATTAGCTGTATTTTTTTTTTTACTAGAAACTCTCTCATCACAGCACCCAAAAAAAGGTACATCAAGTTTAAGAAATGTTTTTATGATGGGAAAATAGAAATTTTCAGCTCCAGGAAGAATAAGTACTGAATCCTCCACTGACTGGAACTTCCCCAGTGTCGCTAGTGGTAAAGAACTTGCCTGCCAATGAAGGAGACATAATGAGACCCGGGTTCGATCTCTGGGTTAAAAAGATCCCGCGGGAGGAGGGTATGGCAACCCACTCCAGTATTCTTGCCTGGAGAATCCCATGGACAGAGGAGCCTGGAGGGTAACACTTCATGGGGAGGCAAAGAGTTGGACATGAACGAAGCAACTCAGCTGATCCACTCAGTGGCCTACCCCAAATCTTTGTTCATTCCTGCTTCCCCAAGTGCCTGGTTTCCTGTCAAACTGCTACTGTCCCGAAGCCTTCACGTTTCCTCTTGACCATATTTCTTCCCTCAGGCCCCTTTTCAGCAATGAGCCAAAGCTCCAGGCAGTTGTCAAGTATTCCTCTTGTGCAGGCCAAGCCTTCCAAGGAGTGACACCGCAGAGTGAAGACGCAAACGGATGTGACGAGGCACTTGGTGTTGGACTTGGCACAGCCCTGGGCAGAGAAGCTGCAGGGGAGGATCCACGCGGAGCCAGGATCCACATTATTTCCAGAAGAGTCATCGGGATGGAACTGCACATGGCTCAAGGTCAGAGTCCTGGGTCAAAGCCCTTGGGAAATCCTATGGTCCGGAGTCTCTCACCCCAGTTGACACCTGGCATCAGTAAACATTCTAGACCAAGGGTCAGAAAACTATGGGCTCTGGGCCAAATAAGACCCCTGCCTATTTTTGTATGACTGGCAAGCTTCAAGTGATTTTTAAATATTTGAAAAAAAATTAAGTAGTATTCTTGACATTAAAATGGTATACAATTAAAGTTTCAGTGTCTAAAATTAAAGTTTTGCTGCATACCACCATATCCACTGACCTGTGCCTATGTCTGTGGCTGCTTTCTTATTGTGTTAGAAGAGCTGAGTAGTAACAGAGACTTATATGGCCCACAGGAGCCTAAAATATTTACTCTCTGGCCCTCTGCAGAGAAAGTCTGCTATCCTCATATCCAGTTGTTTTTGAAAATGATTTTATTTATTTATATATTAAGGCTCTGCTTGGTCTTCATTGCTGAAGGGGGTTTCTCCGTTTTTGCTGTTCAGCCCCTCAGTCATGTCCAACTCCTCGAGATGCCATGGACTGCAGCATGCCAGGCTTCCCTGTCCTTCATCTCCTGGAGTTTGCTCAGACTCATGTCCATTGAGTCATTGATGCCGTTCCTCGTCGACTTTGGGAGCTTTCTCTAGTTGTGGTAATGGGGGCCTACTGTTGACTGTGGTGTTCGGGGTAACCTCATTTTGGTGGCCTCTCTTGTTGAGGGTGGGCAGGCTTCAGTAGCTATGGCTCGTGGCTCAGGAGTTGGGGCTCCTAGCCTCTAGAGCACAGGCTCAGCTGTCGTGGTGCACAGGCTCAGTTGCCCCACAGCATGTGGGATCTTCCTGGATCAGGGATTGAAATGGTGTCTCCTGCATTGGCAGGTGGATTCTTTACCACTGAGCCACCAGGGAAGCCCCAGTATTCCACTCTTTTTCAGAGACTGCAGTAGCAAAAGAAGAGAAAGGAACAGAGGAGAGGCAAGTCACAACCATCCCCTCTAAGATGGGGAGTCCAGCCGGTCAGACAGGATTAGAGCTTGGGAATCACTACTTAGATCTGGCCACTGTGTTTCCACAAGGGGGCCCTTGGATGCAGTGAGGGATGGGCCAGGCCTAGTGACTGCCCCTGCTGCTGCGTCATCTCACCCTACTACAGCCCTTCCTTGTCACTCGGTGTGCCTCTGGACCACTCTTACGGGAGCAGCCATTGCTGTCCTCATCTCCAGGGCAGGAGAAGTCTAAGTTCGGCTCCATTTGGCAGATGGAGAATTTGGGAGGACCTTACGTGTCATTCCAGCAATTCTGAGTGCCAATAACCTCCTCAAGATCAGTCCCCTCTTAAGAGAGGACTTCTGTGCTGGCCCCTTGGCCAGTCCTTGGGCTCCATTCTGTGTCCTGATAGACCCTAAGAAAGAGATTAATGTCTCCAGATATCCCACAGGCCGTCCTGCAAAAGATGGTTCTATGAGGTCCCAGAGTCAAACTAGTGTGAATGGGTGGTGGGATAATAGCTTTGAACTTGCACGGGGAAGGCTCACCTCACAATGTTTGCTGAGCAGAACCCAACCGACCACCTTGGGAGGCAATGAGTTCACTGCTTTAGCAGAAATTATGTGAGTGATAAGAGAGTGGTGGGTCCGATGACCTCTGGCTGCTAGGATTGTCTGAATCAGAACTCATGGATTTGGGGGCAGAGTTTGACACCTCAGACACTGAATGTTTCCCAGGTGACACAGCAGTAAAGGATCTGCCTGCCAATGCATGAGATGTGGATTCGATCCCTGGGTCAGGAAGATCTCCTGGAGTAGGAAATGGCAACCCATTCCAACATTCTTGTCTGGAGAATTCCAAGGACAGAGGAGCCTGGTGGGCTACAGTCCATGGGGTTGAAAAGAGTCAGACTCCACTTAGTGACTGAGCGCATGCACGTGTGCGCGCGCACACACACACACACACACACACACACACACACAGAATGCAGGAGCTCAGAGCATGGGCTTTGGTGTCAGAGCTGTCCTAAGGTCAAGCCTCAGGCTCAGTCACTTACTGACTGAGTCATTTGGTAAAGTTAAACTCATTGTTGACTGGGGGATTTTTGCAGAAACTAACGCCTATGGTGGTTTTTATTTTGGCTGGCCCCCAAATTAATTCTGTTATTTCACTAGCAATTTGCAGGTTATTACATTCAATAGTTATACCTGACACTCCTGTAAAGCCTTTTAATTTTCATGAAAGTTGTCTTCAACCCAAAGCAAAGGATTGACGCAAAGGAGCCTTCTCCAGTACATGAGTGTCACGTTTACTTTCTGTATCAGAATCAATCACTAAGGTTTTTTGTCTTTTTGTTGGTCTAATATTCACATCATCTGAATTAGAACTATGTTCTGAAGAACCATCATCTTCTGAGATGCTAGTATATATATCACTCGGACAATCAGAGAAAGTATAAAATTCACGAAAAACTTCACTCAAAATTTCAGGATGCATCATTTTTGAAATTTTACATTGATGATATACACAAGGTTGGAACAAAAACCTAATGTAACAAAATGTGAGTGATTATGACAATCATATGTTGCATAATGAACACTAGATCAATCTGAAGCTCTAACAACTTCCTGTAGTGATATTAGTTGTGTCTCTCTCTGGCTGATTGATAAGTCTCTGGCCAGAAATGTTTGAATAACAAAACACATACTAATATGTCTCTGGTCAATGATTAAGATGAGGGACTTTCCTGGTGGTCCAGTAGTTAAGAATTCGCCTGCCTAAGCAAGGGGCACAGGTGGGAAGATCCCACAAGCCATGGGGCAGCTAAGCCAGTGCCCAGCAATTACTGAGCCGGCATACCCTAGAGTCTGTGCTCTGCAACAAGAGAAACCATTGCAATGAGAAGGCCTTGCACCACAACTAGAGAAAAGCCTCTGAATAGCAACAGAGACCCAGCACAACCAAAAATAAATAAATAAAAAGTTAAGATGAGTCTCACTCAGCTCCCACATCTGTAAAGTGTGAGGTTGGTCATTATGAAACCGAGATCCTGTTAGGGAAAAATGACAGCACAGTTAGTGTCAACAAGAGGTAACTGTTGTTGAACAATTATTACAAGAAATCTTCGTCAGTTGCTGATTGCCTTCTATATCAGTGGAGTCCAAATCCTGGTGGAAAAAAATTTTTTTCCCCAAAATCATGTGAGGGCAGCGAATGGAGGAAATGAAGAAATAAATAAAATAGCTCTCTTGGATCACACGTCAGCCTTCAAGCAGGAGATGGTGACTGTTCTGTGTCACCGTCTTCCTGGGGTCAGTGACATTAATGTGTCACTCATCAACACGGTTGCTTCAACTGGGGTTGTTGAATCTCTCCCCGTGACTCCAAAGGGTTGAGCAGGAGGAGAGACGCTCACCAGATGCCTGAGGGTAATATATTGCTGATGATGGTAGACAGGGATATGGGAACCAGAGAACATCACATTAATCGTTTTCTTCTATTTTTCCCAAATGTTTTACAAAAGCGTTAATCAAGAATCACATCTGGTGGAAAAACAAATGTTGGTGGTGAGTAATGAATGCCAGCTTCCGTCACATTTGTCCTTTTCTGGGAGTTTCTAAAGTGCTGGACTTGCTGGTTTAATGGTTTACTGCCACCAAGGGAGATTTTTATAAACTGCAGCATCAACGGGCAGATTTACCGACACTGGGAGCTGAGCCACTTTGAAGAGAGCACAAAACAGGGTAGCTTAACATCTTCGGCTGGGATGAACATTTCTTGAATTCATTTTATTTGTTTGCTTATTCATAAATTATTTAATTAGTCTATTTTAAAGTTTTTTTAATGTGGACCATTTTTAAAGTCTTTATTGAATTTGTTACAATATTGCCTCTACTTTATGCTTTGGTTATTTGGCCACAGGGGTATGGGATTTTTGCTCCCTGACCGGGGATCGAATCCAAACCCTCTTCGTTGGAAGGGGAAGTCTTAACCACTGGACCACCAGTGTGTGTTTGCTCAGTCGCTCAGTCGTGTCTGACTGTGACCCCATAGACTGTAGCCCACTAGGCTCCTCTGTCCATGGGATTTCCCAGGCAAGAATGTTGGAGTGGGTTGCCATGCCCTCTTCCAGGGGATCTTCCTGACCCAGGGATCAAACCTGGGTCTCCTGGGTCTCCTGCATTACAGGTGGATTCTTTAGCCACTGAGCCACCTGGGAAGTCCCTTATTTATTCAGCTGTGCCGAGTGATAGTTGCAGCACTCAGGAGCTTCCGTCTTCCTTGTGGCATGCATGAAGCATTTTTAATTGTGGCATGAAGGATCTTTTTGGTTTCGGTAGTTGTCGCATGTGGGATCTAGTTTCCTGGCCAGGGGTTGACCCTGGCCCCCTGCACTGGGAGTCTTAACCGTGGGACCACCATGGAAGTCCCAGTTGAATACACTCTAATCCTCTTCTCCTACTGGGTGCTGGGCACTGCATGAGGCTTTGGAGATACAGAAGTGAGCAGGGCAGCCACTGTCCTTAAGAGGACCATCTGTTGAGAAATACCCACAGCTGTTCCATGCAAAGTGGCCCCTGCCGCAGATATGAGCCTGCGGGTAGGAATGCCTCATCAGGCCAGGGGCCCAGAGAAGGCTTCCTGGAGGGGTCAGGCCTGAGCTAAATTTGGAAGGAATGTTAGTTAAGGACTTGGGCATCAAAAACAAAGTTGCTGCAAAGTCAAAGGCAAGGGGGCCAGAGACAGGCTGCAGGAACAGCCAAGTGGAGGCCAGTGGATGAGGGAAGCGACAGCAGACAGTGAAGCTGGAGTGACGGGTAGGCTGGGCCTTAAGGCAGAGCTTGAAGGCCATGTGCCAAAGCAGGGATTCTGCCGGGGGGAACCATAAAGGGTTTTAGGAAGAGAAGCGTCAATCAGATTTGGATGTTCATCTTTTCTAAATTAATTAATTTTTATTATTTGTTTGACAGTGCTGGTGCTCCGTTGCTGAACATGGGCTTTCTCAGGATATGACGAGCGGGGGCTTCTCTTGTTGTGGAGCATGGGCTCCAGGGTGTGCGGGCTGTAGTAGTTGCACCTTTAGGGATCTAGAGCACAGGCTCAGTAGTTGTGGCACATGGGATTAGCTGCTCTGTGGCACGTGGGATTTTCCCAGACCAGGCATTGAACCTGCATCCCCTGTGTTGGCAGGAGGATTCTTAACCACTGGACTACCAAGGAAGCCCCAGATTCATACTTTTAAACAGATACTTTGTGAGCCACAGTGTGGAAGACCAGCTAGAGGGAGGGAGCCTGGGCTGGGAGGTGCTGAGGCTGCAGAGGCGCCGGGACAGCGGTGACCACTTCTCCTTTCCTCCTGGGTCCCCACCATCTATCTGCCCGGGTCATGTCCTCATGGTGGGGACCAGGGTCACTCAATGTTTGCTGACTTAGCAGGAAGTTGTATCAGTAGACCCTAGTGTCCTGGGTGGTGAATGTACGTGAGTGTGTGTGTATATCTGTTAAAAGGGAGTTTCCACTGACCTTGACAGTGACAGGGAACCCAGACATGCTTGAATTATGCTGCACATCCATCAGATGTGAGCCGTTTGCATTTTGAATCACAGAGGCCCTCACTGAAGTCTGCCAGCAGAGGAAAAATGGTTCCTGTCACGGAGCCGACTTCATCATGGTCAAATTCAGCATTTGTAGGTGTCACAGGTACGCGAGAGCAGGACGTGTTAAGTCGGGAGGGGCACACAAATGGCAGGAGGCAGATCTCCAGGTGCACGGGGAGCGTTGCCTGCGTGTGTCATCTCCATGCATCTGCACAGCAGCCTTGGATGGTTGTTGTTGTTGTTGAGTCAGTAAGTCGTGTCCAACCCTTTGTGACCCATGAACTGTAGCCCACCAGGCTCCTCTGTCCATAGAATTCTCCAGGCAAGATGCTGGAGTGGGTTGCCATTTCCTCCTCCAGGGGATCTTCCTGATTCCAGGATGGAATCCGTGTCTCTTGTGTCTCCTGCATTGGCAGACGGGTTCTTCACCATGGAACCATTAGGGAAGTCCCATGTTACTGCCTTTTATATTAATACCCAGGAACACCAGAGGATGAGAATGTGGAGTAGTCAACACCCTAAAGGCTCAAATGCAGGGCTCCTGACTGTCCAGGGCTCTTGGTGTGTTGCGAGGCAACTCTTGAGAACAGACCATATTGTAACATGACTGCTTTTTTCTTAAAGTTTTTTTGGTGTGGACCATTTTTATAGTCTTTATTGAATTCACTATATATTGTTTCTGTTTTTTGACCAGGAGGCATGTGGCATCTTAGCTCCCTGACCAGGGATTAAATCTGCACCTCCTGCATTGGAAGGAGAAGTCCTAACCCCTGGACCACCAGGGAAGTCCCAACACGGCTGCTTTTTTAGAACCACGGCACTTCTGATTGAATGAGACTCTAGTACCCTTGGGAGGTGTGGTAGGCTGAACAATGCCAAAGAGGTCCTACCAAAGAGGTCCACATGCTTATGCCTGCATCCTGGAACCATGTCACTTTATATGGTAACAGAGACCTTACGGAGTTGATGACATGAAGAATCTTGAGATGGGAGATGACCCTGGATTATCTGGGTGGACCAAGGGAATCACGAACCCTATATAAGGGAGGCGGGAGGACTGGAATTGGTAGTTGAAGATGCTTGACTGTGAAAAGAAAAGGTTGGAGTTATTGGAGGGAGGGGTCTTGAGTGAAGGAGTGCAGGCAGCCCGAGGAAGCTGGAAAAGGAAAGGAAAGGAGTTTCTCCCGGAACCACCTGAAGAGAGCCAGTTGCAGACACCTTAGTTTTAGAGCATAGTGAGACTAGGTTTGGATTTTTGACCTCCAGGACTCTCAAAGAATAATAAACCAAACAAGTAGGGCCACACTGCATAGCAGCTACAATATGTCCCTGGGACTTCAGAGAAAATCCAGAGTCTTTCAGAGGTTGATCTAGTGATGAATATGAGTTAGGGGTTGGATGAGAGGATCTCAGGTCGGCCCGGAGGGGTGACCATTCTGATGGTATGATTTATCTAGTCAACATGGGCTGAGAGGCAAGTCTGGTCTTGCTGAATACGGTGACAAGAATGCTCCTCTTTTCTCTTTCCAGCAATGGAGCCATAGGGGTCAGCAAGCTCCTGCTCATCGCTGGGTTGGCTTTAGAAGAAGGGGAGCAGTCTACAAAATGGGGTTGGGGGGGTGGAAGGCAGTGGTTCTCTGCTTCACAAGCTCCAGCCCCTTGCCGCATGCACACACACACACACAGACACACACACACACATCCCTGGAGGAGGATACGCCTTTCCATCAGCCATCTGGCCGAGGATGCTGTGCTGTTCATCTGGTTGTGAAACACAGTGGGATAAGCAGGTGTCTCAGTCCAGTCTTGCTTTCCCTACCTCCCGGATGGGACCTCACACCCGGGACAGGTCTGCGGGGGCTCCTGGGGGACACCTGCATCGCTCTGGCTTGGTGGTCCAACACTGAGACAGATTTCCTCAAAGGCTGTGCATCTGAGGGGGTATCCAGCAGTCTGTTCAGTAATGGGGCTGCTTGAAAGAGAGAGACACTCCCACAGTCGGTTTAGGACACCCTGCCTCTTTTCCCTGGGTTCCCCTGGTGGCTCACACAGTAAAGGGTCTGCCTGCAATGCGAGAGACCCAGGTTTGATCCCTGGGTCAGGAAGATCCCCTGGAGAAGGGAATGGCAACCTACTCCAGTATTCTTGCCTGGAGAATCCCATGGACAGAGGAGCCTGTCGAGCTATAGTCCATGGGGTCGCAAATAGTGGGACATGACTGACTAACACAGCACATCTCTTTTCCCTAAAGACACACTTTGAGCTTAGCATCTCCCTTCTAGGAAATCCCAGAAAGCTAGTGTTCCTTTTTCTTTTTCTAATTTCATTATTTTTGGCTGTGCTGGATCTTCGTTGCTCTGCGGGCTTTTCCCTAGTCGCAGTGAGCGGGAGCTGTTCTCTAGTTGCAGTGCTTGAGTTTCTCTTTGCAGTGGCTTCTCTTGCTGAGGAGCATGGGCTCTAGGGCTCTGGGTTTAAGTAGGTGCTCCATGTGGACTGAGTAGCTGCAGCTTCTGGGCTTCAGAGCACAGGCTCAGTAACTGTGGCACACAGGCTTAGTTGCTCTGATGCATGTGGGATCTTCCCGGACTAGGGCTTGAACCCAGATCTGCATTAGCAGGTGGATTCTTTATCACCAAATTCGTTAATTCCCCATCCACACAAAGCCACACAGCACTGCTTCCGAAACAAACAGACACATTTTAAGTTCTTTGCTTCTGTCAAGGCTATGCCCACATTCAGTCAGGCTGCTCCAGCCTTTTCACGGAGATGATTTCTGTGGCTGCCAAACAGTCCCTCGTGTTCAAGTTTCCCCTGCTGTCCTGGAGGCATGGCAACAAGGTATAGCCACACCTCTCTTGTGTGTCAATACAACTTTATTTTTCTGTGACTGGACTCAGGTTAGTTCTGTAGATGGTAGGAAACTTTTTCTTTCACTCAACTCTGCTTTAAAAGTTAGTATCTTTGGAATTAAATCTGGGACTCTCCTTTCACTTTTGCTCCACTTTTCAGCTCCCCGAAGGTGGTCTAATTTCTAGGGGATTAAGAGAAGTCTTGATCCCTAGGCATTAGCAAGGGCTGCTTCTCTTGTTGGTGACATCCTCTGACCTTGCCACTTTCTGTTGTGGGCAAACCCAGGATTGGACACTGGGGGTTAGTATTGACCCGGGATCAGATACCGTGTGTTGTATTGATTCAGGATTAGACACTGGGTGCTGATATTGACCAGGATGGACTTCTCTGGTTGCTCAGTGGTAAAGAATCCATCTGCAATGCAGGAGCCTTAGGAGATGTAGATTCAATCCCTGGGTCTGGAAGATCCCCTGGAGGAGGAAAAGGCAACCCACTCCAGTATTGTTGCCTGGGAAATCCCATAGACAGAGGAGCCTGGTGGGCTACAGTCCATGGGGTTGCAAAGAGTTGGACAAAACAGAAGTGACTAGCACTTTCACTTTCCTGTTTTAAATGAGCACGTGGCTCCCAAACTTGTAGTAAAAGGACAGATTAATATAAGACAAACAAGTTGGATTAAGGCTGTATAAACAGGAGTCCCACTAAATATGAAACTCAAAGAAGTGAGCAGAACAGGTCTATCCCTTTCAGATAAAAAAAAACATGTTTACCTATGGCTGATTCATGTTGATATATTGCAGAAACCATTTGTGAAGAATTGACAGAAAAATAACGGGGGCTCAGTATAGTAAGATGATAAAAAAGTAACAAGATATTTTTCTACAGCCTTTTCAGCCCTTAACTCCCTGTCTCTGGTGATAAGGTTGCCTTCTACCCTCCTGGTTGTTGTTGTTGAGTGGCTAAGTCATGTCCGACTCTTTCGAGACCTCATAGACTGGAGCCCGCCAGGCTCCTCTGTCCAGGGGATTTCCCAGACAGGAATTGGAGGGCAATTTCATGGGAGATTTATCTTCTGCTTTCAGGGGGCAAAAGAGGGTCAGATTGTGCATCCTGCACTGGCTGTTTCTCAAATATCTTTAATTAAAAATAATCACTATGCCAAAATGGCATATTTGGAGGTGACATATTCTGAACCCTTACAGGCAAAAAGATCATTATTAGGCCATCATGAGTCATCTGTACCCAAAGGGAAGTAAAAACTCCCCTCAGCTCTCCAATCTTGGCTTTGCGTTTTTGTGTCTAGATCCTAGGATGCCTAGAAAATGCTTTCAAACTTTTAGTACAGGCCGAATCTTGCAAAGTCTTTTCAGCATGTTCTCTGCATCTATATATAATCTCTCTTTTTAAAGGTGCTTTCTGGGAGTTTCCTGTTGTTCCAATGATTAAGAATCCACCTTGCAAAGCAGGAGATCCCAGGTTGTAGATTGAAGACCCCATGTGCCACAGAGCATCTAAGCCCACCCACTGAAACTACTGGGCCCACACACTGCAACTGGAAGACTCTGCATGACGCAGCTAAGATGCAACACAGCCAAATAAATAAATACTTTTTAAAAAGGTGCTTTCTGTTCCCAAGATAGGGGCTCTTCCTGCTCCCTGAGTGGAGGCTGGGAAGAGCAGGAGAGGACAAAGGGAATGAAATATTCATAGTTTAATATTAAATCATTACTTATTACACAAATATAACTGAAATGAAGAATTCTGTGGGTTTAACTTTTCCTTATGTTGAGTAAATTTGATGTAATAAATTCCCAGCTTCTGAGAGAATGGATCAGAAGGTCTGCACATGGCTGTGTGTGGCTGAGGGTCTATGACTGAATGACAGGAACTCGCATCTGTCTTTTCCAGCCTCATGAGACCAACGCTGTATCCCTGAGATCAATAATGACCACTTAGTGGAGGAAGGACAGTGCACATAGGTCCCATCTTTTATTCTTAAGACTGTCGTCTAAGAACGGCACGTACAGCCGGCACGAGTGCAGCCTGGGTGAGTACTCCAATTACAATCCTTAGATGACCTTGAACATGTGCTTGTACAATAAAAAGTGTCCATCAGGGACTCCAATCTCCCTGCCCCTGGCTCTCTGTGTGTTCCTGGGACCTCTGGACCTCACGACCTCACCTGCCAGCTCTGCCCAAAACCATCAGGTCAACTAGGTGCTTGTTTCATTCACTGAGTTTTTCTGAAAGCTGGGTGTTGCCTTGTGATTGAGGTCTGGGGACCTCTTTTTCCCTGGAGTCTTTGCCCTTGGGGGCTATCTTCACAGAAAGGGCACCTGGATCCTGACTTGGCTACACCACTGGCCTTGCTCTGGCCGGGTCCCGAGTGACTCCTAAGCTCCAAGGTCAATGAACACTTTCCAGGCTGGATATTACTTGACAGCTGTGTCATTTGACACTACTGATGGTACTTCCTTAATACATGTCTGTTAAAAAAAATTAGGGTTCCCTTTTGGCTTTCTTGAAGGTTGGACACAAGTTCGTATCAGCATAACTGGAATAGCTTTTTGTAATTTAGAAATATACTGTATTTAAATATGCAGAGTACATCATGAGAAACACTGGGCTGGAAGAAGCACAAACTGGAATCAAGATTGCTGGGAGAAATATCAATAACCTCAGATATGCAGATGACACCACCCTTATGGCAGAAAGTGAAGAGGAACTTAAAAGCCTCTTGATGAAAGTGAACGAGGAGAGTGAAAAAGTTGGCTTAAAGCTCAACATTCAGAAAATGAAGATCATGGCATCCGGTCCCATCACTTCATGGCAAATAGATGGGGAAACAGCGGAAACAGTGTCAGACTTTATTTTTGGGGCTCCAAAATCACTGCAGATGGTAACTGCAGCCATGAAATTAAAAGACGCTTACTCCTTGGAAGAAAAGTTATGACCAACCTAGATAGCATATTCAAAAGTAGAGATATTACTTTGCCAAGAAAGGTCCATCTAGTCAAGGCTATGGTCATGTATGGAGGTGAGAGTTGGGCTGTGAAGAAGGCTGAGTGCCGAAGAATTGATGCTTTTGAACTGTGGTGTTGGGGAAGACTCTTGAGAGTCCCTTGGACTGCAAGGAGATCCAACCAGTCCATTCTAAAGGAGATCAGGCCTGGGTTTTCATTGGAAGGACTCATGCTTAAGCTGAAACTCCAGTCCTTTGGCCACCTCATGCAAAGAGTTGACTCATTGGAAAAGACTCTGATGCTGGGAGAGATTGGGGGCAGGAGGAGAAGGGGACGACCAAGGATGAGATGGCTGGATGGCATCACTGACTCAATGCACATGAGTTTGGGTGAACTCCGGGAGTTGGTGATGGACGGGGAGGCCTGGCGTGCTGTGATTCATGGGGTCGCAAGGAGTCGGACATGACTGAGCGACTGAACTGAACTGAAAGACTCATTTTAAAAAATTATTTTGAAATAATGATAGCTTCATAGGAGGCTGTGGAGAAATGTGCAGGGAAGTCCCAGGCATCCTTTTCCTATCTTCTCTACCCCAGTGTTTCCCTCTTTCATAGCTTGCATGTGCAGTTCCTTCACTTCAGTCGTGTCCAGCTCTTTGTGACTTCATGGACTGTAGCCCATCAGCCTCCTCTGTCCATGGGATTCTCCAGGCAAGAACACTGGAGTGGGTTGCCACGCCCTCTTCCAGAGGATCTTCCTGACCCAGGGATTGGACCCAGGTCTCCCATGTCTCCTGCGTTGGCAAGTGGATTATTTACTGTTGAGCCACCAGGGAAGCCCCTTTCATAGCTTAGATGACTGCAAACCCATGAAAGTGACATTGGTGCTATCCACAGAGATTATTCAGATGTTACTGGTTCTATATTCACTTGTATGTGTGTGCATGTGTGTGTAGCTTTATGCAAGACATGTATGTGTGTGTGTGGGTGTGTGTGTGGGTGTGTGTGTGTGGGGGGGTGTGTGTGTGTGGTGTGTGTGTGTAGCCTTGCAGAACCACCACCACAGTGCAGATATTGTAACATCTCCACAAGGCCCTCTCATGTTACCTTCTCTACCCACACCCATCTGTCCCTCCTTAACCCCTGGCAACCACTAATCCCCTCTCTGTCTCTGTAATGATGTTATTTCATGACGACTTTCACATTAATGGAATCAAGTAGCCTGTATCCTTTTGGGAATGGCTTTTCTCAAGGCTCACCCAAGCTATTACATGAATCAATAGTCTGTTATTTTTTTAAAATATCTTTTTATTGTGGTAAAAGTCACATAATGTAAAGCACACTATTTTAACCATATTTAACTGCACAGTTCAGTAGCACTGAGTCCATTCCACTGTTGTGCAGCTCTCACCATCATCCATCTCCTGAATTTTCCACCTTCCTGAACTGAAACTCTGTCCCCATTAAGCCCTAACTCCCTTTTCCCCCCTCCCCCTCTTCCCCTGGTCCCTGGCATCTGCCAATGTATTTTCTGACTCTATGAATTTGACGGTTCTAGGTACCTCGTATAAGTAGAATCAAGTAGTATTTGTCTTATGTACTGCATACAGGGTCACAAAAATCAGACACGACTAAAGCAACTTAGCATGTACTGCATATTGAAATGCATTTTGAAGGTTAACTTTAAGTTAACTTTAGCTTCTTTTTCCCCCTGTGCTACAAGCTGTTATGAACATTCACTGACAATTTTTTAAAATGTTTACAATTTCCTGAGTGAAAAATAAGTCTCCCTTTTCCTAAGATAAATCCCCAAGAAGGCCATTACCAAGTTGTATGGTAAGTCCACTTCTTTAGTTTTGAAAGGAGTTGCCAAACTACTTTTCAGAGTGGCTGTACTCTTTTGCATCCTCACCAGCAATGTCTGAGCCATCTGTCTTCTCCACATCCTCGCCAGCGTCTGGTGTTGTCACTGTTTTTCATTTCAGCCATTCTGATGTATGGCAATGATGTCTCACTGTAGTTTTACTTTAGCTAATTCCCCGATATGTAAAGGCTTCATGTTGTTGATAGGAAAGGCTTCCCTTATAACTCTAAAATAATCTGAATCAAATAAATCTTCTGTTGCAACAACCACAATGCCTAAAGTAGTGTGGAAAGCATTTTTGATATGCATTCTGATGTCTTTTCTCTCTTAGTAATTTGGATAGGTTCTTTCTTCTTTTTAAATTTTGGCCACACCGGGTCCTTGCTGTGGCACATGGGCTTCTCTTGTTGCAGAGCACAGGCTCTACAGGGTAAGGAATCAGTAGCCCGGTGGCATGTGAGATCTTAGTTCCCTGACCAGGGACTGCACTCATATCTTCTGCATTGGAAGGCGGGTTCTTAATCACTGGACCACTGGGGAGGTCCCTGGATATGTTCCTTCTGTAGGCCTTTCTGTCATTACAAACTCGAGGAACGAGAGGGTGGCTCACACCTAGGACAATGCAGTCCATTGTGTAGGAAGAAGAATGTGAAGTAGAAGTTCTCACCCAGTAGGACGAGGAAGCAGAGGTGCTTCTAGCAAACGGGAGAGGGAAATTTAGGAATAATTAATTCATTTATCGAACATCATGTGTCCACTGTGTGACAGGTAACGTTCCCAGCTGTAGGGGAGATCAGTGAACTAACAGAGATCCCCAGTCTCACGGAGCTGAGGACACTGCCATCCTCCAAAATTAGAAAAATGAAACAAACAAAAAGATGAAATAAACCCCTTGAAGCAACACATATGAATAGAGAGTACCCAAGAATAAGATAAAACTTAAAATGATAAAACATCAGGGCTTCCCAGGTGGCTCAGTGGTAAAGAATTCACCTGCCAGTGCAGGAGACATGTGTTCCATCCCTGATCTGGGAAGATCCCACGCGCTGCGGACCAACAACTCCTGAGCCTGTGCTCTAGAGCCCAGGAGCCACAGCTACTGGCCCACACGCCCTAGAGCCTGTGCTCTGCAACGAGAGAAGCTACCCCAGTGAGAGGCCCACGCAGAAAATAGAGAGTAGCCCCCGCAGTAACGAGGACCCAGCTCAGCTGGAAATAAATACATTTTAAAAATTAAAAAGTAAATCTTGGTTTAAAGTATCTTTAAAACATGATAAAATATCTAGTAGAAAAACATAGAGGTAGCCATGGTGATCCTGAGTGAGAGATTTCTTAGCTTAGGAACACCAAAAGCACGTCCACAAAAACAAAGATTAATCATTGGGACTTGGGTAAAATTAAAGAAGTTTGCTTTTCGAAAGGCTGTTAAGAGAATGAAGTGGCATGTTAATACAAAGGAATGTTATTTGGCAATAAAAGGGATTAAAGTACTGATACATGCCACAACATGGGTGAACTTTGAAACCCTTATGGCTAAATGACAGAAGCCAGACACGAAAGGCCGCATTCAGTAGGATTCCATTTATATGAAATGTACAGAACAAGCAAATCCATCCAGACAGAAAGGAGATTAGTGGCTGCAGGGGTTGAAGGGAGGAGGGGAAGAGGAGGGGTATGGGGTTTCCTTATGGGGTGATGAAATGTTCTGGACTTAGTCACGATGGTTGCACAACCTTGTTTATAGGCTGAAACCACCACATTGGACAATGGAACATGCTATGTGAATTTTATCTCCACTTGAAAAATGCAACACGTGTCACTGGAAGAATTTCAACAAATGTAATCACCATCCTCTTTCCAGAATAATCCTCCTCCTAAAACACACTCCCTCCTGTATTTTTGTATTTCTTTATGAACAGAAAAAGAGGTAAGATAGCATTGGCTGGTGTACCCATTCAGAAAAGGCAGTGTTCTCTAGCTCCATGCTTCTTGCACAGTTGCTTTTGCCTTTGACCCATGCCTGGAATGGGTATGGGTCTTGCTATCTTGGGTCCTCTTGGTATCTTATGTCAGCATGGATATCTCCTATGTTGCTCCAGAATACCTCCATCTTCATCTTGTTTGAGTTGGAAATACCATTTTCCACCCTTCGTTCACCCCATGATAGAAGCACCTTCACAGACATCACTGATGCTGAGAAACGCAAACATAGCAGCTGGAGATTGTGTGTATCTGAACCGGAGCTGAACCCTGTCCACACGCACATCACACTCTACCCCACCACGCTGATCTCATCTCCACAGATGCTCTGAGCCTCAGACTCAGCATGGTAGCTGTGACCTAGCTTTCCCCAAATATCCTCTACTATTGATAAAGGACCATTGACACCAAGGACTGTAGCTTACCATGCTACTCTGTCCATGGGGTTCTCCAGTCAGGAATACTGGAGTGGGTAGCCATTCCCTTCTCCAGGGGATCTTTCCCACCCAGGGATCAAAGCCTGGCCTCCTGCAATGCAGCAGATTCTTTACTGTCTGAGCCACCAGGAAAACCCAGATAAAGGACAAAGGACTTTATCTCTGAAATCTGAGTGGATTCCCCTCTTTCTAAGCTCAATCAGACTCACCATCTGACTGTTCCTCCCAAAACTGTGCTCCTCTCTTCTTGTAGTCTTCAGATCCCAACACAAATCAGATAGGCCCATATGGAAGCAAAAAATATACATAATGTAAATAAATAGGAGCAACAGTCTGTGATTTACAGATCCACACACAGACTGAGTCTCTGAACAACACTTCCAGGTCCAGGCCCTGCCTATCCCAGGCGTTCCTGTGTGGGGTCCCTCCTGGAAGATCCCAGGACTGAGCATCTCATCAGACTCAAAGAGGCTGGGTCAGGCAGCAGGCGCTAAAGGAACTGGAGATGAGACACTGTCCATTAGATAAACATGTGGACATCCAGCCCCTCCTTTGAACTTCTTCCTACTCAACATTTGCCATTGATCCATAATCATCTAGGAATCTCCAGGGTCCACTGGGAATTTCTCTGGGATATGTTCCACCCTTTTGCATGAATGATAACCCCCCCAAAAGTCAGAGTTGTAATTGCAAGTTTAGGTCAACCCCCTGTCGTCTCTGTGTTTTTGTGAGTATGTCACCATTATTTCCAGGCCAAGGAGGTGAATACAGATGGAGGGTATGGTACCTCAGTGGACAAATTTATGGTCCTTGGATACATTTCCTCATATTCAATCCATCTAAAAACATGCTTGATCACTTTTCCAGACATTGTGTTGGAAGGTAGAGATACAGAGATGAGTATACCCGTACTGCATCCTAGGCCTCTATCCAATCTAGGGTATTTCTGGAGCATAGTCTTGGCCTCCTAGGAAAAAAGATTTCAGAAAGATAAGAATGCAATGTTTCTAATGCAAAACAAAACAAAGAAAAAAAGAACAAAAATCCCTAACCTTTGTCAGTGAACCTATTTGTTAGTCTCAAACCATGTGGATTCAGGGACTTCTCTGGTGATCCAAAGGTTAAGACTCTGTGCCCCCAGTGCAGGGGGCCCAGGTTCAATTCCTGGCTGGGGAACTAAGATCCTGAATACTCCATAGAGTGGCCAAAACAAATAAGTAAAATAAAGAGGTGCTATTTTGAAAGAAAATCAAAACATGTGGGTTCACATTTTTGAGAACAGCTGGTCTTCCTCTCTGTGGTACATGATTTTTTTTCTCCCACACTACCTTCTCTGATGGAGATGGCTGGGCAAGAAGAGACAGTCCCGGTTTTAGGGGCTTGTGCCATTTGCTCCTGTCCTGTCAGGGGTCTCCACTGCCCTGTTTCTTTAACCTCGCCATAATTTCTGCCTTCCTTTTGTCCCAACAAATTACAGAGCTGGTCCAGTGTTTGGGAATCTGCCTTCCAGCGCAGGGGATGCAGGTTCCAATTCTGATCAGGGAGGTAAGATCCCACGTACTATGAGGCAATTAAGCCTGTGCTCTGCAACAATAGAAGCCTGCATGCCGCAACTAGAGAAAGGCTGTACATCGGCTTGACAAAGATCCAGCGCAACCGGAAGAAAAATAATAAATAAGTAGTAACTTTTAAAAATAATAAATAACAAATTATTTTATAAATTACAAAAAAATAAAAATAAAAAATTAGAGAGCTGGGAGCTGCCTCTCCAGAAATGGTCTCCCCTTCCACCTTTCATTTCTCAGTGAGTCCACTCTATTCCTAGAGAGAGTGCAGTTAATTCTCAGCATCCTGAGAACCACCTCTCTGCTGGAGACCTTCCCTTCCCTCCCTCCTGCTGGGGTGAGGAGTCTGTGCGCTGGGGATTGGGGTCAGCTGTCCCGAGGCTTCTGTAAGCACTACATCTTCTTCGTTGTTGTTGTTCAACTGCTCAGTCATGTCCAACTCTTTTCCGACTTCAGGGACTGCAGCACGCCAGGCTTCCCTGTCCTTCACCATCTCCCAGAGTGTGCTCAAACTCATGCCCATTGAGTTGGTGATGCCATCCAACCATCTCGTCCTCAGTTGTCCCCTTCTCCTCCTGCCTTCAATGTTTCCCAGCATCAGGGTCTTTCACAATGAGTTGGCTCTTCTGATCAGGTGACCAAAGTATTGGAGCTTCAGCTTCAGCACACGTCTTCTAGATCTGTGCAACTGTGGTGCGGCAGTGGTGGCAGATGGATATGCTTGAAAGAGGGTCTCAGGGAAGAGGCAGAACCCTCGCGCTTGGTCAGTGCTGTCTGGCAGTGGGGGTCCAGGATGACCACCATCTGGCACTGAGGATGCCAAGCTGTTTGACATCACTCCTGGGCCTGCTGTTTCTGTATCAGATCCACCAGTCATTCCAGCTCACGCAGCTGTTGTCTCTGCTTGTCCAAGTTCTTCTTCAGGACCCGACGTGCTTTCCTTGGCTGCCGTGTTGGTAGCAGGGACGTTCCCTGTTGCTTCAGGCACTTCTGGATATTCCGTTTGAACCATCACATGTGTGAGACAGAAAGTCTGCATTCCTGTGTGTTCTGGTAGAAGACCAGGCAAGTGGAACTCTCCGCCCACCCTTTGCCTTATGTCATGGGTTGATCGTCCTGCCTACCTGCTCTGTTTCTTAGTCGTGTCCGACTCTTCGCGACCCCATAGACTATAGCCAGCCAGGCTCCCCTGCCCAGGGGATTCTCCAGGCAAGAATACAGGAGTGGGTTGCCATTGCCTTCTCCATGGGATGTCCCTGACCCAGCGATGGAACCCAAGCCTTCTACATTGCAGGCAGATTCTTTACCATCTGAGCCACCAGGGAAGCCCCTTCTCAGAAATTCAACCTCAAAAACTCAGGGTTGGGTGCGATGAATTGGGAGATGGGGATTGACATATATACACTGTTGATACTGTGCATATATACACTACTGTAAAATAGATAACTGATGAGAACCTTAAAAAAAAAGTTATAAAAGACATTAAAATTTAAAAAAAAACTAAAAAACTCAGGGTTTTCGTCTGTGAGCCAAACTGCCAAGCCAGATTTGTGTCCAGCAGCTACTCCGTTCATGATGCGGACTCGGGTAGAATGTGCACATATGACCTGGTCAGCCTTTGTCAGGTCAAAGTGGAAGGGTCATTCTCCATTCACCTGTCACGTTGAATGTGATGGAGAGAAGAACAATGTTTTGCTTCAGTTGTGCCTCACTCGTTGCGACCCCATGGACTGTAGCCTGCCAGACTCCTCTGTCCATGGGATTCTCCAGGCAAGAATACTGGGATGGGTTGCTGTGCCCTCCTCCAGGGGATCTTCCCCACCCAGGGATCGAACCGTGTCTCCGGCATTGGCAGGTGGGTTCTTTACCACTGCGCCACCTAGTCACCAGCTTCTCATGGGCTCTTTGTGGGTAGGATTTTTGGACTCGTTCATCTAGAAGAATCAGGCTGAGATAAGTTTCCTCTATTGCCCAAGCTTCTAGGAAACAGAATAAACAGAATAAACTTTGGAATTCCCTTTTCCTCATCTATTACTGAAATTCCCTCCAGCATTAAACTTCTGTGGTTCCATAAAATCCAGTCAGCATCTTCCTTCCTCTTCTGGGGTTCTATCTTTGTCAGGAAATGTTGAGGTCCTGGGTAGGTGACCAGATGTCCTGGTTTTCTTCATTTTGGGGACATAGGACTTTCACTGCTAAAAAGGGGAAAGTCTCAGGTCAACCAGGATGAGTAGATTTCCCTAGTCCTGGGAAAAATAGATCTTTTTTTGGCTTTTTTATTTTATTTTAGATGACCACTTTCTTCCTTATTCTTGTTTTTTAATTAATTAATCAATTTATTTTTGACTGCACTGGGTAGGGTCTTTGTTGCTGTGTGCAGTGAGCAGGGGCTCCTCTCTGGTTGCAGTGTGCCGGCTTCTCATTGCAATGGCTTCTTGTTGCAGAGCACAGGCTCTAGGGTGTGTGGGTTTCAGTAGTTGTGGCACCTGGGCCACGGCATGTGGATCTTAGTTCCCAGACCAGGGATCAAACCAGTGTCCCCTGCACTGGCAGGCAGATTCTCAACCACTAGACCAAAAGGGAAGTTCTGAAAAACAGGTTCCTTTGTAGACCAAGTGCTTTCCACATTTACACTATCAAATATTTCTAAAATTTAAGATTTTTTTTTTGCTCTTTATTTATTTATTTTTTACTTTACAATGCTGTATTGGTTTTGCCATACATTGACATGAATCTGCCACGGGTGTACATGAGTTCTGAATCCTGAACCCCTCTTCCACCACCCTCCCCATATCATCTCTCTGGGTCATCCCAGTGCACCAGCCCCAAGCATCCTGTATCCTGTATCGAACCTAGACTGGCAATTCATTTCTTACATGATAGTATACATGTTTCAATGCCATTCTCCCAAATCATCCCACCCTCTCCCTCTCCCACAGAGTTCAAAAGTCTGTTCTATACATCTGTGTCTCTTTTGCTGTCTTGCATAGAGGGTTATCATTACCATCTTTCTAAATTCCATATATATGTGTTAGTATATTGTATTGGTGTTTTTCTTTCTGGCTTACTTCACTCTGTATAATCGGCTCCAGTTTCATCCACCTCATTAGAACTGATTCAAATGTGTTCTTTTTAATGGCTGAGTAATACTCCATTGTGTATATGTACCACAGCTTTCTTCTCCATTCGTCTGCTGATGGACATCTAGGTTGCTTCCATGTCCTGGCTATTATAAACAGTGCTGCGATGAACATTGGGGTACATGTGTCTTTTTCAATTCTGGTTTCCTCAGTGTGTATGCCCAGCAGTGGGATTGCTGGGTCTTAAGGCAGTTCTATTTGCAGTTTTTTAAGGAATCTCCACACTGTTCTCCATAGTGGCTGTACTAGTTTGCATTCCCACCAACGGTGTAAAGGGTTCCCTTTTCTCCACACCTTCTCCAGCATTTACTGCTTGTAGACTTTTGGATCGCAGCCATTCTGACTGGTGTGAAATGGTACCTCATTGTGGTCTTGATTTGCGTTTCTCTGATAATGAGTGATGTTGAGCATCTTTTCATGTGTTTGTTAGCCATCTGTATGTCTTCTTTGGAGAAATGTCTATTTAGTTATTTGGCCCAGTTTTTGATTGGGTCATTTATTTTTCTGGAATTGAGCTGCATAAGTTAAGATTTATTTTTATTGAAAAGGAAAGGTGAAATTCTTTGCAGGCATAGCTTTAAAAATATTTTTGAATTGCTTGTTTTTCTGACAGAAAAATGAAGTGTGACTGTCCCCATTCTTTGCTCCAGTGTAGTACTTGTTATAGAACTGTCACTGATCACTGGTAAAGGGCTGATCTTGGCAGATGCAAAAATCTGAGGCACTTGGGCTCTGTATGCTTCTGCAAAGTAGAATCCAGCAGGCTGAGGACAGCCCTTCAATAAGGAGACCCAGATTCTGGTGCCTTAAAGTGAAAGCTGAGAGCTGGGGTGTGTGAACCTGGATGGAGGTCCCTGGGCAGCCACTTTTTTCTCCCCAGCAGAATAACAGAGTCCCAGGGATTTCTGTAGTCTGCTCAGAAGGTCTGAAGTCATGCTGGGGTTCAGTTCCATTGGACGTCAGGCCATCTCCAGGATCGGAAGACCCTGGGCACACTGAGAACCAACATTCCCATCTTGGCCCTTGCCACACAGCTTGACTTTCTGTCTCTCTCCCATTACTTTAACTTTTTCTTTTTCTTCTTTTTTTAATGGGGACCATTTTCAAAGTCTTCATTGAACATGTTACAATACTGCTTCTGTTTTTTTTTTTTTTTAATGTTTTATTTTTTTGGCCACAAGGCATGTGGGATCTTAGCTCCCAGACCAGGGATCGAACCCAAACCCCCTGCATTGGAGGGTGGATTCTTAGCCACTGGACCACCAGAGAGTACCTCTGCCCTTTCTTCTTTATCTTCAGGCTGCCTGTTTGGAACATGCCATTTCTCTACCACCTGGCTCCAGCGTCATGAAGCTGTCTTCTCAGGCAACAGGAAGTGCCTTCACCCTTGGGTTCTCAAATGTTTCCTGTATGTTGTTTTTTAGAAATCCTTGCTGATCCTGGTTCAGATAAGGCTAAATGCCACCCCTCACTTACTACTCTTTGCACCTCCTCACACTTTCTCCCTGACCACATACCCATAAAATTGTAGGAGACCCACTCAAAGTCAGGGGCAAAGCTCGAAGATTCCAGAGTTGAAGCTCTTACTTCCCCAGTCCTCCTGATCTTGATCCTCTTTCCCTTTGCCCCCGACCCCAGCCCATCCCTCTCACTTGAGCTCAGCCAGTTTTCATCATGACCCAATGCTAACCGTGTCTCATCCCAGCTCTCCACTGCTCTCCATGCGTTCCATCTCCCTGAGGCAGACAGGAATGACAATACAAGTGTGTACACCCATCCCTGGCTTGGACTCAGGGTCTGAGACCTATCCAGAAACCTTTCAAGCTGCCAGCAGTCGTGATGAACTCACTGTGGATCTGGACAATTGAGGAACCTGCCTCTGCCTCCTCTGTCCAATGCTTGTGACTTAGAGCAAAATGAATTTCTTATAGTTTTTCCAGAGAAAATTAATTTTTATTTTATATTGGAGTTGAGTTGATTTACAATGTTGTGTTAGTTTCAGCTGTCCAGCAAAGGAATTGCTTACCATTTAAAGACCATTCACTGAGTTTCATGTACTGTCCGATGTATTGCACGGAGACTGGTGAACAGAAAGCCTGAAGAAGCCCCCACTGAAAGCCTCCTCAGGACCACACCCTGGATCATTTCTCTCTTCTGTCCCACCTTCCAGGGAGTCGGCCCCTGGAAGAGGCCACACAGGAAGTGTGTGAACAAGCGCATTAACACGTCATTCTGCCAGTGGGAAGTGAACCTAAGAAAACATAACTCCAAGGTTTCTAGCATCTTATTAGTGTTCGGGGTCCTGGCTGTTCGCTGAGTTGATGTGACAAGGTGACCTTCCATGGCTTCCAAAGGCAGATCTCAGAAGACTGGCTGGGAGTCTGACGGATCACCAAGGTTTCCAGTCACCCATGTGTGATGTCATCACGATGGGGCTCAGTTCTGTGGGTCCAGCTTGCGCCCCAGCATGGCCATGATGAAGACATGGCAGCCCTCTAGGGATGTGGAGACTCCACGAGAAACATGAGCCAGCATGGCTTTTGCTGTCAAGGACCCTGGTGGAATGGCAGGGTTCACACACTGATAAACCGCTGTGATGAAGTGTTTTTTCTTTTCCCCATCAGCGCCAGGTCACGTTTCTTTGTTTTTGGCATTTTTATTTGAGTCTTAAGTGAAATGTGTGGGAAGAATTAGGAGCTGGGCTGTAGAACCAGAGGCCAGCTGCATTCCAGGCATTTTAATCCGGTGTCCTGCTGAGGCGCGGCGTACCTATTTCATGATTTATAAGGGTCTTGGGCTTGGAGACGGGAACCCATTAAGCACTTTCTGCAAAAGCTGAGCCAACAAGCTGGGCGCCCGGTGGGGAGGCTCTGCTTCTGATGGGCCCCATCTGTTGGGACCTGTTGGCGAAGTCATGCGAATCACAGCCTTCTGAGTTCTTCCCCCAACCAACCTCCCCTTGTCCATCTGCAGGGTGGGTACTCTCCACCTAAACCCTTAGCACTTTTATTTTATATTGGAGTATAACCAATTGACAATGTTGTGACAGTTTCAGGTGCACAGCAAAGGGACTCAGCCATACGTATACATGTATCCGTTCTCTCCCAAACTCCTTTCGCATCCAGGCTGCCACATAACATTGAGCAGAATTCCCTGGGCTCTACAGTACGACCTTGTCGGTTATCCATTTTGCTTTATTTCTTCATGTAAAGATTTCCTTTTATTAATATAACCACAATAGAATTTTTTACTTCATATTAGTAATCAAAATGGGCATTTTAAAATGACATTTGTCATTCATTAATGACATTCAATAATGTCATTCAATCATAACAACTAAATAATATCATTTGTTAATTCAAACACATTAAGCACCTTATTGCTGCTGTTGTTTAGTCGCTAAGTGGTGTCTGACTCTTTGCGACCCCATGGACTGTAGCATACCAGGCTCCTCTGTCCATGGGATTTTCCAGGCAAGAATACTGGAGTGGGTAGCCATTTCCTTCACCAAGGGATTGTCACAACCCAGGGATCAAACCCATGTCCCCTGCATTTGCAGGTGGATTCTTTACCACTGAGCCACCTGGGAAGCCCTATCAAGTGCCTGCTGCTCCTGCCACTGCTAAGTCGCGTCAGTCGTGTCAACACTGGATGAGACAAAGTTAAAGTTAGAGCAGTAATTATAAAACATCCCATCACAAATATGACAATAATTTCAGATATTTCATATCAAGGTTTTAAAAAATTTTCTAATGCATTTCTTAGAACTTTTTATTTTGTACTAGGGTATAGCTGATTATCACAGATGTGATAGTTATGGGACTCAGCCATACATATACATGTATCCATTCTCCCCTAAACCCCTTTCCCATCCAGGCTGCTGCATAACACTGAGCAGAGTTCCCTGTGCTGTACGGTAGCTCCTTGTTGGTTATTCAGTTTAAATATAGCATCCCAAACTCCCTAACTATCCCTTCCTCCATCCTTCCCCTGGGAGCCATAAGTTAGGAACCTCATATTCTAGGGGTGGGGTTGCGTCTTCACTGAGTAGCTCCAGCCCTGTGTGCGGCAAGTGCAGGTGCCACACAAGTGTTTATGGAAAGAGCACGCTTGAGAGGGTTTGCGGGAGAATTAACTTCGTAACTGTTGGGCTTCAACATGGTTAACAGGGAGATGACCTTGTTTTCCTCCCAGAGGAAGATAAGGAGCTTTGGGAGGGGAGGCTGGGAGGTGGGTCTTGGAAGTGGAGGGAGCACCGTGAGAACCCGGCCGATGCTCTTCTTGCTTTATCCCCCCTCCCAGCCTGAGCAGCCTCACGCTTCCACACCCCTGTGCTTCATCCCCATCGCCTTTCACTGTTCATTGGGCCCCTCATCAATAACCTGAACCAGAATACAATCTGTTATTCTTTATGCTTTTCAATATGCTACACTCTTAAAAATAATGAGTGTACATCATTAGTAACATCAGGAAAAGAATTACTATTGCTCTATCTATGATGAGAGTGTATTTTTATCTAGTTGTCTATTGTTGGGGGAGAAATGAAAGGGAGGATGCAGGTGAAGCCATGTCCTGGCAACTGTTTGGGCTTTTTTCACTATTTCTTCTCTGAACTTACCTGGCAATTCCTGCACTGCCTGGTCTGACAGAGCTGTGTCCAGCTATGGCTCTTTCTTTTTTTCCTTTTTAAGTTCAAAGTTTCAAGGTTCAAACAAATTATTTGGCCTCGCTATGTAGCATGCAGGATCTTAATGCCTCGACGAGGGATCCAATGATTTCAAGGTAGTGTGGCTAAGTCATTTATTTTCTTATTCTGACAAGTGATTTGCTTTTCATTATTTTTCAAGACTTTGTAAGTAATATACATTCTTTGTAAAACAAATAACATTAAAAATTACAAGGACAGGGACTTCCCTGGTGGTCCAGTGGCTTAGACTCTGAGCTCCCAATGCAGGGGGCCCAGGTTCAATTCCCTTTTCAGGGAACTAGATATTGTAACTAAGACGGGGTGCACTCAAGTAAGCAAAAAAATATATATATTTTAAAATTACATAAAAGGTAAATGCACCTGAGGTTCTATCATGTGCAGATAGGTTACTAGAGTTTCATCTTTCATGAATATAAATGCACACAGAATTTTATATCAACGCAACGGAACATTCCTGGGTCAGGAGGATCTGTGGAGAAGGAAATGGCAACCCACTCCAGTATTCTTGCCTGGGAAATCCAATGAACAGAGGAGCCTGGTAGGCTACAGTTTATGGGGACGCATAGAGTGGGACATGACTGAGTGACTAACACTCTTTCTACTATACAGCAAATTTGAGAAAAGTATACCATATGCTCATCACCAAGATGAAGTAGCTGTTTAACATTTTGCCATAACTACTTCAGATACTTTTTCTCCAGATGAATGGATAAAGAAGATATGGCACATATACACAGTGGAGTATCACTCAGCCATTAAAAGGAACAAAATTGGATCATTTGTAGAGACATGCATGGACTTACAGACTCTCACGCAGAGTGAAGTAAGAGAAAACAGAAAAACATAAAAAGAGGAAAACAAATACCATATATTTCTCTTTATTTCAATCAACACCTCTTTCTTTCCTCTGCCTTAATCTGCTTTAAGGAATTCAACCACACAAGTCACTCTGTCCACTCTTCCTCTCTCTATTCACAGTTGTACCTATCCATCCAGGAGATTCTTTTTAAAAAATGTTTGCTGCATATCTATTTATGCAGAAACACAATATGTAATTGCCTTAAGTTATAAAATATGTACAATTTTTTAAAATGTAATAGTATATTTTTAGAAGGTGCGCACACTTCTACAAAATCATTTTAAGTGCGGCACACACATTTTGTGGGCCTACATCAATCAGTTGAGTCATTTCTTTACTAAAGGATGCTTAGATAGGTTCCCAGTTTTTCACTACAACAGGCAGTGCAGTAGGTGTCCTTTTACCTGCCTTGTTGCACACATGTGGGAGGTTTCCTAGGACAGACACTGGGATTCACTGAGTCATAGGGTTCGTACATCTTTGACGTGTCGGGATATTGTGTAAGCCTTCCCAGAGTGTCTGTCCTGTTTCCCCATATGGTCATAACAACTGAGTTATCAGACCTGGTACATCTGAGTGATAGGCCTTATCTTGCTTTAATTTTGCCTTTCCCTTCGTTACTACGGGGGGGTCAGTCTTTTCTCACACATCTAATGCCACTGAGTTTCTATGAACTGGCAATTCAAACTCTGATCATTTATCTATTAAAAACAATTCTTTTTGTTTTTTTGACATGGACCATTTTTAAAGTATTTATTGAATTTGTTACAATCTTGTTTCTGCTTTATGTTTCGGTTTCTAGGGAAGTGAGCTCCCGGACCAAGGATTGAACCTGCACCCCCTGCACTGGAAGGCAACGTCTTAACAACTGGACCACCAGGGAAGCCTCTGGTCACTTCTCTATTGAGTTGTATTTTTCATTCATTTTAATGAATCCTTATATTCAGAATAGTCTCTCTCAATGATGTGAATACTACTTTGTTAGGTACATACATTGCAAATGTTTCTACCAGTTTATTGGCTGTCTTGTCCATTTCTTTAAGCTGATTATTTTTTAGTGACCTCAAACAAAACTTTTTAAAAATTTCTATATGGTTTGTGGTCTTTGTGCCTGGTTTAAAATCTCCCTCCTAACTGATTTCATCAATATATTTTCCCAGATTTTTTTCTAATGATTTTACATATATTGCTTTTCAACACTCAGATGTTTTCATCTGCGGGGAATTTATCTTTTGTACATTGTGTAAGATAAGGGTACAGTTACTTCTTTTCCCATGTGCTTTTCCCTGGCACCATTTATTGGAAGTCTGTCTGGTCCTGTGATTTGTAATGCTGACTCTTGTAAATAACAGCTTTGGCTTGCTTCAGCGGTGCACATACCAAATATTCTCCTTTCTGAACATGTGCGTACTTTCAGATTCTTTACGGTGTTCTACTGATCTAGTTTTCTTTATGCCAATCCCACATCTTCTTTTAAAAGAAAAATATAGGCCATTTTAAAAAGTTTTTATTGAATTTGCTACAATACTTGCTATTTTATATTTTGATTTTTGGCCACAAGGCATGTGGGATCTTAGTTCCCCAACCAGGGATGGAACCTGCACCCCTTGCATTGTAAGGTGAAGTCTTAAACATGGGACCACCATTGGACTTCCAGGAAAGTCCCTGGGAGAATTTAAGAAAGAAATGGAGTGTCTGAAGAGTACAACAGATACAAGGTTTTGTAATGAGACCTAAGATCAACCTTTTGTTATCTTAGATAAGTCACTTAACTTCTCTGAGTCCCAGTTTCTGAATCTATAAACCAGGAGTAATATCCACATCGCAGAGTTTAATAATGGTCACAAAAATAGCATTTGCAAAGAGCCTTCCAGAGAGCCTTGCCTAACACACAAAGCTGAGAATTATTAGCTTCTTTTAAAATTTTATGTAGCCAGATCCCCTGACAGAGTCACTCTTAAGCATACATGCTTTCTATACCCTTTCCTGGGGACAACAAAACACAGCCGTTAGGAAGAGTAATATGAGAGCATCTACCCAACTTCAAGAGCAGGTTCTATGAATCGCTCAGTGACAAAGCTGGCCTGGGCTATTCAGTGTTCAGAGCAAAGTCATTTTTATTGTAATGAAATTTTAAAAGGCAGTTCCATTAGTTACACATATACACAACTGACTTAATAACTGTTAGTCATAGAGAACATTCAAGAAATACAAATGATTTATCCACAGCACGGTTCACATTCATAAGAAGAAAGGTTAAAAGAGAAACAATTAAGTGCTGAAACTGTCCTCTGAAGCTCATCTGGGAATTCTCTTGTTTTTGGAGGAAAACGAGATTGTTAACCGGAAGCAGGCTGCCTTGCTCCCATAAAACCTCCCTCTTTCCACCTCCATGGTTGCCGCTCCGCGATCTTTGGCCCCAAGACCCAGGCACACCTACCTATGCATGAAGAGGTGCCGGTATTCCAGCATGATGCCTCTCAAGCTGCTCCAGCCCCCGGGCAGCGAGGAAAAGGACAGTCAGATCCCTTCATACCCAAGATGAGGATCTGGCCAGGAGAGAGGGCTGAATGGACAAGTTGGGTTGTCTCTGGCAAGTCAGGACACAGCGACTTAATGATCAAACCCGTACTTCCCAGTAAAAGAAGGAGCGTTTCCACCCTGACTCATGACTGGCTACGGCTGTTAAGTGGCCAGCATGGTCCTGCTTATGTCATAAATGTTAGGGAGCAGGTACGTTGGTGGGGGGTGCCGGGGGTAGCG
Organism: Oryx dammah; assembly: GCF_014754425.2. Taxonomy (NCBI): domain Eukaryota; kingdom Metazoa; phylum Chordata; class Mammalia; order Artiodactyla; family Bovidae; genus Oryx; species Oryx dammah. Next base: position 42,661,845 of record NW_024070200.1, read on the forward strand.
ATTCAGGGCTCATCAGCTAGTCCAGGTGCTGACGTAGAGGGAAGGGAACATGGTCACTTCCCTGGGGCCTGACTCATCTCTAGACTGAGCCTGGTCACAGCACTGACAGTGGCTGGTCTGGGGGACAGAGTCTCCTATGGACTCAGGAGAGTCATGCTCTTCAATGTCAGTCCCATCAACTATCAGTATTCTCATTGCAACAGCTATTCATGAAATAACAAAAGGGTGAATTTGATCAACTGGGATGCAGAGAAGAATGCGGGTGTCTGTGATGGCTCTGTTGCTCCCTGAAACCAAAACTAAAGATGAAGCCAGTGGGAGGGGTATAGAGGCAGAATGTTCTAGAACTCCTGTAGCCACCATCACAGTCACTAACCCACCCTTGGCCAAGCCTCAGCGTGGCTGTGTCTGTCTGCTCACCAACAGTTCAGGCAGCCACCACATGGCTCTTTTTGGGGGAGAGCCTTCTGCTTGCTCAGCCAAAGGAAGCCACTGGAAGGCCTGGGAGATGCAAGATGAGGTGTGAATGAGGAAGAGAGTCCTGGAGCCAAGGTCCTAGTGCCGTTCCCCTTCCCAATCCAGCTTTTCATCCATCTCCAGTAGGAAAGGAAGTTGAGCTGAAAGCCACACCGACACAGGGTCCATGGGCATCCTGGCTTCCTGGCTGGGCAGGACCAGAGGGAGGGGCTTCTACAAACTGGCATTACTAGGCTCTCTAGGACTTTAATGCTCATTCGTCTCAAAATTGCTTGTGTGTTGGGGGTGGGGGGGAAGAATCCCTCAGATATGTGGTCCTCTGGGTGCTCCCTGTTTTCTGAGTAGCCACATGGTGGCTTCTAACACTCACAATCAAAGCATGGAATGGGGAATATAGGAAACAGAAAACTCAAACTGCCAGTCACACTGCAGCCACACGCCCCTCCAGGGCTCCTGGGACACAGCTGGAGGGGCAGGTGGGCTTATTTATTATTTTGGCCACACTGTGCTGTGTGTAGGATCTTAGTTCCCCGACCAGGGATCGAACTCAGGCCCCAGAAGTGGAAACTCAGAGTCTTAACCACTGGACCACCAGGGAAGTCAGGTTGGGGCTGTTTAGTTATGATGCTCTCCCATTACATCTGGCTTTCATTCACTCACGAATCCTTGCCTACTAGGACTAAGAACTGAGAAGTCCTCATCCTAGATGTTGTGTAAGTAGATAAAAGGTCCCTGGGGCAAGATTGTTCTCCTCTGTCCTTCTGCATCCCCTCAGCACCCAGTAAAGCCTGGGTGGCTGGCAGGCTCCCAGTCAGCATGCCAATCAGTGTGTGGACCTCAGAAAACCCCCAAACTCCCTCCAAAACCAGAAGAGACAAACATACCTCCCCGCTCAAACTTTCAAACTTATAGATTCAAAGTCACAAGAAGTCTGTTTTCATTTCACCGAGAACCCATTCTTTGATCCAAAAGCTATTTTGGTGCCTCTTCTCGGGAAATAATTAAGTCTACTGTCTGGGACAAGTTCAAGGCTATGGGGGATGGGGGTGGGGTGGGGAGAGGTGACCCCAGGGGCGGGGCACACCCAGGGGAGGCCCTTTCTGGGTCTTGGTTCTGTCAGGGTCGGGGGACGTTCAGCCACCTGCCATTTTCCCAGGAACCAAAAGGCTTCTAAAGGTTAAAAACGACATCCTGTGCATCTAAACCCCAAATCCAATCGCCACTGTATACACGAAGATTAAAAGCCACTCTAGAAACTGTCAGGTCAGTTTTAATTTAGAGCCCATGACCTGGGATCACACAAAGCTGGCTACCAGCCAAGGGTAAGCTCATGAACAATGCTGGACTTTAACAGCTGGAGCTTCCCAAGCCAGAATGAACGCCCATCCGCTCTGGATGCTGGCCAGTGCTGGGGTTGATGCGGAGTTTTCAGAGGATGAGAGCAAACTCTCTCCACATGGCTCCTTCCAGCAGATGGGGCTCACTCCCGGCTCAGGTAGCCTAGAAGCAACTCCACTCCGCCGGGCCCCTCAGAACCCCGGGAGGAGGGGTACAAGGATTGTTCCAAGCCAGGTGCCTGCAGGGGGCATGAGCTCCTCTGTCTGCCGCGAGGTGGCCACGGGTAGGTAGCGTGATTCCCTATGGGTGTTGGTGAGCTGATGGGATGGGGAGGCACGACAGGAGGGGGACCATCGGGAAAAGAAGAGGACACAGGAGTTTCTTTCCTTACTGTAAAGGGCACGGGATGGAGTGGTGGTAAGTAAAAGTGGGGAATCATCTCAGATCTGAGACAGCAAGCCAGGGACCAGGGGCTCAGAAGTTAGCCAGGCAAGCTTCTAGAAGTCAGCTCTCACTCTGTCTTGAGACAAACTGAGGGATTCAAGGCCCTGGGGTGGGGGGTGTGTGGCAAAACCAGAACTGGAACCCAAGTCCTCTCCCTCGAAGACCCACCCTCTGCCCCTCGTAAGAAGCCACTGTCCCCCGCCTGGACCGAAGAACTGACCTAGCAGAGCAAGCAGCTCTGGGCCGGGACTCCTGGCGTCGCTGTCAAGGGCCCACCTGCTCAGTTCAGCCTGTCTGCCTGGCGCCCAGGCCCTGGGCCTGGCTCCCTCTGGTCAGGGTGTCCTCCGCAGCTTGGCCAGGCTCCACCTCCGCCACTCACCCTGGATTCTAGACACTCGCTCTTGCCACACACGACAGACACAGGCACGACACATCCATCAGGACAAGGATTCACATCACGCGGCACAAAGTACACGTCTCATGGCAACATGGACGGATGGATGCGGCTGAGCCAGGAGACAGAGGAGCCGGTGTCCTCCTGGGGGTCCCTGGCTGCTCACCTCCAGCTCTGAGAACACAGGCCATGTGCCCTCTCTCCCCACTACTCCCTGAGCCCCACACAGACACAGAAGTTAAAAGCCAGGAGAAACCAGATTCCAGCTTCCAGGGCAGGCCTGGGCGTGCTGCTTGGGCTTTCTGGGCTGTAAGAGAACTTTTCATAGACACAAACTGTCCGATAGGAGATTATTCACAACCAGATTTTAGGAACCCAATGGGTCAGCCTCCCAAGCACACACAAGTAAAATACAATAAATAAACCCACCCCCGACGTCTACCAGGCTCCTGTTTGGTGGCAGAGCAGCCAATGCTGAGGGTTAGAAGCTGAGCAATGCGATGGTGGCAGGGGGAACACCGGTGGCAGGTGGAGGCAGGGGGGAATGAGGTGTCTTCTGCTGGGGGGTATCCTGCCACAGGACAAGCAGGGCAAGGGGGGCCCCCGTTCACGATGGCGTTGACATCACAGCAGGGGGGACACTGCTCTGTGAAGCCTGGCTTTGCCCACAGCTACTCCGAAAACGGCGGGAACATGCCTAGGTCGGCAAAATCTTCAATGTTATAGTTGCCGGTCCCCTGGGTTGGATCTCCGGGCATGGGCAGCATGTCCTGCAGGAGAGAGGAAAAGAGCGCAGGGGAGTCGGCTCATCCCTCATTCTCCCGGGCAGTGGCACGTCCCAGGAGCCCAGCCTGCCCGCCACCCTCACGGCATCTCTCCAACAGAGCAGCCTGGGAACACGTACCCTCCCCACCCCGCCCCCACCATCTGACAGATGCTCTGCTGGGTTCCTCCAATGTCAGAGACCGTGGGTAGCTTTGCTGTCCTGGGAGATGTCATTGCAGCAGGAAGCTCTGTCTATTTAAAGCCTAACCAGGACACAGGGTGGACAAGAGGCCCACTGGTACCAGTTTGGTACCAAGCAAGCTATACACACAACCGACAATCAAGATACAACAGCACTGCGGTGCAGGGAAGGGCAGGAGGGCTACGTGTAAGGAGAGGTGAGTGGTCCGTCTTCACTGTGTACATCAAGGACAAGGCCAAATCCCTGTGGGGTTAGACTTCACCTTTCACGAGTCCATCAAGTTCTCTGGGACTCAGACTACCCATCCAGAAAATGGGCAGAGCTATATTTCAATCCTTTATGGCAATTTCCCCAAAGTGTGCTGTGTCCAATTCTTGGCCCATGAGACACTCTGGGAGAAAAGAATTCTGCGGACAAATGAGTTTGGGAAACGAGGTGTACTTTGTTGCCCTTCTGTAAACCCTCAGTCATCATTAGTACATAAAGGCTCTGTTAAGTCCTGTAGTCATACAGACGAGCCTATCTGCAGGGCAGGAATAGAGATGCAGATGTAGAGAACAGATGTGTGGGCGGAGCAGGGGAAGGAGAAGATGGGACAAACTGAGAGAGCGTTGACCTATATACACCACCACGTGTAAAACAGAGAGCTAGTGGGAAGCTGCCACATAGCACAGGAAGCTCAGCTCAGTGCTCTGTGATGACCTAAAGCAGTGGGATGGCAGGCTGGGAGCGAGGCTCAAGAAGAAGGAGATACATGTGAACATATGGCGATTCACTTTGTTGTACAGCAGAAATTAACACAACATTGTAAAGCAATTATGTCATAATTTTTTTAAAAAGAAACTGAATAACTGTTTACTCACGTCTCACAAATGTATTTGACCAAAAATTCTTTTCAGCATCATGACCATGAAGAGCCAGGTTAGGGAAATCTGCTTTACATGGTGACTGTGAGGTACAAGGATGGGCCAGGGCTCTCAGAATGACAGATGGAGGAAGGGGGGATAGTCATCACGGGTCACGGGTGGTCAGGGGAGGGCCTGGGTGAGGCACCTCTCTGCAAGTATAAAAGGATTCTGTCTCTTTGGGGACCTGGGTTCTACAACTTTGCCTGTGAAGGTGCTGCTTGAACTGGTGGGAAAGGAGCTTGAGGTGTTGCTGCTGTTTAGTCACTAAGTCATGTCCGGCTCTTTGTGACCCCATGGACTGTGGCCCGGCCAGGCTCTCTGTCCACGGCATTTCCCAGGCAAGAATATTGGAGTGGGTTGCCATTTCCTCCTCCAAGAGATCTTCCCAACCCAGGGATCAAACTCGTGTCTCTTGCATTGGCAGGCGAATTCTTTTCCACTGAGCCACTAGGGAAGCCCCAGCTTGGGGTGAGGGTGGGGTAAATGGAGAGCTCTCCCATGAGAGCTTTATAGTCCTGTGGGTCCTAGGTGCGCCTTGCTTCAGCTATGCCTTGCGGGGCAGGCTCTGGAATGTGACAGAAGGCACTTGGGGCTCTTGTTATTGGGTGTTTCTCCCTCATGAAGATCTGGTGGGGTGGATGGGACACACTCCCATTTGGAGCCTCTTCCCAGTGAGAACTTTCCTGGCTGAAAGTGGGGCTCTGACACCCAAGGGGGCTGAGTCCTGCCCTGTGGTATGCCAGCGATATCTGTTACTGCTGCACACTTAGGGAATGGCTCAACCCGGGCGTCCCCAATCTCCGGGATCTAAAGCCTGATGATCTGAGGTGGAGCTGATGTAATAATAGAAATAAAATGCATGATAAATGTAATGCACTTAAATCATTCTGAAACCATCCCCTCCCACTATCCGTGGAAAAACCGTCTTCCACAAAACTGGTTCCTGGTGCCAAAACAGTTGAGGACAGCTGGATCAAACAACGGAGGACTTGCAAGGCACCCAGGCAGCTTCAATCAGCAATACGTGAGTGGGGCTCGAGAAGGGAGCCTCGCCTCTTTCTCCTCCTGGAGCCCCAGGAGTCGGGGCTACGACCTTCCCGGGAGGGGCCGGAACTCACAATCTCTATCAGCAGTCGGTGCTACAGCAGGGAGGCAGAGACAGAGGGGGAAAGGAAGCAGAGAGAAGGCGCGGGTACCTACGAGAAGGCGGTGCTCGCTGATTTACCTGGAACACTTCAGTCTGACCGGGCTGCTGGTGGGAGTGCGGCTCACCGCTCTGCTGTCCGTGGTGCTGGCTTTGCCACTGCGACCAAACTTCCGAGGGCCGCCCTTGGAACTGCCCGCTACTCTGTCCGCTCTCAGCTGAAAGATCCGACGTAGAGGACACTTTCTTTAAAAGCCAGCCCATGACTTCAGGAGACCCAAGAACGACTACAGCCCAGAGGACCCCCGCACTCCATCCAGAGCGGGCTCACAGTGCTCGCTGTCTCCCTCTGCCTCATGCTGGCTGACAGATAAGAAGCTGATTTGGCACCCGAGAGCTGGGTGGGTGAAACAGAAACAGAAGCTCTCTGCCAGATGGTGCGGGTACCGTGCAGTGAGGGTGGTTCTCCCCAAGCGCACCTGCCAGGGTAAAGTCTTACAGCCCTCAGTGCTCATGATCACTGCTGGAGGCATGTCTGTGGCCGAGAGAAGCCATCTCCTAGATGTGCAAGAGAATGGATATGCAGTCTCTGCCACTCCAGGTACCCCAGCTCACAGGCTGCTCTTTAAAGGAACCCTGTCCTGCCAGTAGAAGAGCCTCTCTCAGCAAAACTTGACCTCCACCAGCCTCACTGCCTTCTGGGTAACTCAGCTGAAGCCACACATGGCATTCCATGAGGGTCCTTCCATGGGGGCCAAGAGCCATGGCTCTTTCTGCCCATCTCTTTAGCAGAGTGTTTCTCAGCACTAGTTTGAGAGGAAAGGCATTTGGGTACAGCTTAGACAAGGAGATAGGTCTCTTTGTGGGAATTGCCAGATTAATTTGTGAACAAGAGCGACCTTGCTTCTGTCCACAATTTACAAAAAATACCCGGGGGAAAAACAAAACTTAGAAAAAAGAGCAGAATTTTGCCTAAAACATTTTAAAGATTAACCCAAGGGGGCAAGAAAAGGGAATATTTCCTGCCATATCAATAAACAAGGATGTCACAGTCATCAGCAATTGCAGACACCACAGATGGGGAGCTGGTGAGCCCTGAGGGAACTGAGGAAGAAAAGAATACCTGCCATCCAGCAGCCATAAGTCTGTAGCCACTCCCTACTGGGAGCCTTGAGGAAACTCAGGATGCGAAAACATAGGATACTGGCCCCAGATAGGTGAGGGGTATATAAAAGGAATGATTTCAGTGAGCCCAGACTCTTGTATCTTCCCATACATGGAAAAGTGCTAAATTCCTTAACCTGGTCTTCTTTAACAATAATCTTTTGATGTTCAGACTACCTGCCGTTTGTTGCAAAACTTCTATATCACCTGGCTTCTCCCCTCGCCTCCTCTGAGCAATTCTCTAAGGGTTACTTGAGATGCTGCCTCACAGGCTTGAAGTCCTAAATCCTGTGCATGCTCAGTCATGTCTGACTCTTTGCGACCCCATGGACTGTAGCCTGCTAGGCTCCTCTGTCCATGGAATTTTCCAGGCAAGAATACTGGAGTGCGTTGCCATTTCCTACTCTAGGGGATCTTCTCAACCCAGGGATCCAACCCTGGTCTCCTGCATTGCCAGGAGGATTCTTTATCATTGAACCACCAGGGAAGCCCAGTCCCATCAAATAAAACGTAACTCTCAACTTTCAGGTTGTGAATATTTTTCAAGTCTACCAGGGTTGGTTTACCCTAAGGCATATTAAAAACTGCAGGCACTTTTCCTTGTTCCAAACCATTCAATGACATTTTGGAGGCGATGGGCTGTCCAGCTCTGGATAGCAGAACTGTCCCATCTTGGCCCTACTTGTTCTTCAACAGTTTTTCTGACCATAGGCGACCCCACTTTCCGCCTGATGAGTGGGCACTGGGTTCATCTCGGGTGGAAGGTTGGATAGTGTTCAAAGGGAAGAGTCAATCCCTTTCTCTCTCACATCTCACCTACTGCCTGAGACATGAAGGGCTTTAATAAAACATATACTCCCTTGAATGGTTCACCCTGGCACCTTTCAAGCTGTGCGTGACCACAGTTGGTAAAGGGATCTAGGAACTCAGGTAAGGATACAATTCCCTATTGCACACAAGGAGTTAAATCTACTGTGCATGCAGGATTCTGTTGTTTAAACAAATGCATCTGGCTTTGCTGAAATGCCTTTCCCAAATACTCTCTCATGATATTCCATGGGCCAGGGACAACTTTTTCATAGAATCATGTCCCCTGGCCTGATTTGGGAATGGTGGTGGTTTAGTTGCTAAGTTGTGTCTGACTCTGGTGATCCCATGAACTGTAGCCTGCCAGGTTCCTCTGTCCATAGGATCTCCCAGGCAAGAACACTGGAGTGGGTTGCCATGATTTGTGAATAGAACAATCTAGAACAGTCCTGGTTCAAAACTGTAGCAATATTAAATGCGTAGGACTTCCCTGGGTGTCCAGTGGTTAAGAATCTGCCTGCTAGTAGAGGGGAACCGGCTTTGATCCCTGGTCCGGGAAGATCCCCCAAGCCACAGGCCCATAACCACTGAAGCCTGTGCACATTAGAGACTGTACTCCAAAACGAGAGAAGCCACTGCAATGAGAAGCCTGTGCATTGCAACTAAAGAGTAGCCCCTGCTTGCTCCAACTAGAGAAAGCCCACATGCGGCAACAGACACAGCATAGCAATAAATAAATAAATGAATAAAATGTTAAAAAAGATGAAATGTGCAGCAGCCCCAGCTAGAGCAGTGATGGGAGCCCCACTGGTCAGATACCCACCCCATCCGGGAGGCCCCGAGGTTGAGCACGAGCTGGGCCATCTGCTGCTGGGACAGAGGACAGATGGACACAGGCATGTCTGCTGAAGGTGGGGCTGGTGCAGACCATGAGGGCTGTCCTCATGTATTCAGGGATGACTGGCTTGGTGCCGCTGTATCTGTGTTCTTTCTGGCGTGTGCATCCTCCCCCTGCTCTGTGCCTGCAGGATTCTACTCGTGCTCCGAGACCTGATTGAATGTGACCTTGAACAACTGACTCCATGCTCTCTCCTCAGTTGGCCTGTGGCACTTGCATTGTCTCTCAGAATGGTGCCCATCACACTAAGATAACTCATCCCCAGATGTGAATAACTTAAGGCCAGGGACCTTATCTATTAAAATGTCTGTTCCAGGCCTCACTGAGTACAGTGCCTGGAATAAAGCAGAAGTATCTGCTGGGTCTTCCCTGGTGGTCCAGTGGCTGAGAGTCTGCATTCCCAATGCAGGGGGTCCAGGTTCAACCCCTGGTCAGGGAACTAGATCCCACATGCCACAGCTAAGATCCCACACAGCCAAATTAAAAAAAAAAAAAGTATCTGCTGAAGGCAAGAATGAAGGAAGGAAAGAGGAGCAAAGGAGGAAGAAATAAGAACACTCTATACATCACTTCTATCCCCATTGGAGGCTTCCTGGATATCACCAACTTATAATGAAGCTAATACCCATCCTCTCATCAGTCTTCCTTGGTGACAGCCAGAGCCAGGGGAGGAGGGTGGAAGGGAAGGATTAGAGGAAGACTAGCTTCCCCAACTTGTGTCTGGGGGTGGTTGTATTCATGAACAAGACAAGATTTCAGAACAAAAATTCTTAAACTTCTGGGAAGGGAAGTGCTTTTCTTAACTGCGTGCAATAGAAAAAAAAAATTAATGAACTGGATTGCTTTATTCATTTATTTATTTTTATAGGGATATAAAGTACAACATGATGACTAAACAGTTAACACTGTGATAGGGTATGCCTATTTATTTATGACCCTGCTGCGTGGCACGGGAGATCTTAGCTCCTCAATCAGGGATCAAGCCCATGCTCCCTGCACTGGGCATGTGGAGTCTTAACCACTGGACCACCAGGGAAGAACTGGTTTGCTTTAGAAACAGCATAAGCTATAGCTAAGGAAGCAGGGAGAGGGCTTGCTATTTTTGGAGTACTGACTAGGTGCTAGGCATCCTTCGGGATACTTTTTAGACATTCTTTAATTTTTTCTTCACTCTAAGAGATGAGTCCATCTTCCACGTTTTTCAGATGAAGGGACTGGGGCTCAAAGATGTCAAGAAACATGCCCACCTCATTTAGCTTATAAATACCAGAGCCAGGGTTTGAACCGAGATCTATATGATGCTGAAGCCCATGTGCATTCATTTGATAAATAGTTTTCATAGTGAATGCTATGTACCCGACCCTGAGCAGTGGCTGGGGATACAGTGGGTTGCAATGGCCCAATTCATTGAGAAAGACAAATGAGTAACTAGGCAACTGGAATTGTTGTTTGTTTAGTCGCTCAGTCGTGTCCGACTCTGCAACGCCATGGACTGTAGCCTACCAGTCTCCTCTGTCCATGGGATTTCCCAGGCAAGAATACTGGAGTGGGCTGCCATTTCCTTCTCCAGGGGATCTTCCCAACTCAGGGATTGAATCAAGGCCTCCTGCATGGCAGGTGGATTCTGTATTGCTGAGCCAGCAGTGAAGCCCAAATGAAACTGTTAAGACTGCTTATAAGGGAAGCACAGGCAATCGGAAGGACAGGACTGTGAGACTTAACTCAATCTGCATCTTCCTGGAGGAAGTTATATCCACCGACGATCTAGAAGATGACCTCACCCGTCATGTGGTGGGACAGTTAAAGGGGAAAGCCCTCCATGCAGTCTCTGCTCCTGACCTTTTTTTCTGAGGTTGCATCAGTGACCTCTCTCATTAAAGAATGAGTAATAACTACAACATAACCTCTGTAGGATGATACAGCCCCGTGGCGTCTCAGACTAAACCCTGGTCCCGACTGACCAGTACCACAGACCATAAACGGCATGTTTGTGGCCCGCTCCCAGGATATGTACCTACAAGCCTCTTTCTGGAAAAAGCCCCATTGGTAATCAAAATCCTCATGTTGCCTCATTGATCCAAAAGCCACGTGTGTGACTGCAAACCTTAACCGTGGGTTCCAGCCATGCCGTGCTTCTCGTGTTCTGTGGGCTGCCTGCGTAAGACCGAGGCTGCTACAACCCCTGGCTGGATGCCTGGGCCACCTGCCAGCCCAGGGATTCCAAACAAAATATACGAGGAGGTTGCTACCATCTGGGCCGACTGGGTGGGCTTTCACAACAAGAGTCGGAATCTTGGGGGGCTTGTCAATTTCTAGACTGCAGACAAAGGGGATGACAACCTCCTTAAAAAAATTGTTGGCACTCAATGTTCTCTTTTCAGCTTTTGCTAGCTAATAATTTTGGTGAGATTCATTTGATCTGGAAAGTGCACTAAGACTCAAGGTTTACCTGAAGTCCCATTCAGAGGTCCTAAGTGGTTGGGTTTAGCTCAGTGGTTCTCAGGCATGGGTGATTTTGCCCTTACCCCCCATCCTGAAGGGACATTTGGCAACATCTAGAGACATTTCTTTCTTTTCTGATAGGTAAGGAGTAGACCTTTTTAGAGAGACACATTTCACAGACAGGGCGCGGGCCATCTCAGAAGGCATATGTATGTGTGTGCATGCTCAGTCACTAAGTCGTGCCTCACTCTTTGTGACCCTGTGGACGGTAACCCGCCAGGCTCCTCTGTCCATGGGACTTCCCAGGCAAGAAAACTGGAGCGGGTTGTCATTTCCTACTCCAGGGGATCTTTCCAACTCAGGGATCGAACTTGTTTCTCTTATGTCTCCTGCATTGGCAGGCGGGTGGGTTCTTTACCACTAGCACCACCTGGGAAGCCCTCCACGAGCTTTAAATAAATTCATGTGTGTAAAGCGTTGAGCACAAAGTAAGTATGTGGTATGAGTGAGCTGCTATCATAATTATTACAATATTATCATCATCCGAAGTAAGCTAGCTACATGGCAGCTTAACAGTGGCTGCTCAGCCTGGAGCCCCGTTTGTGCAGTCCTGCTCTTGGTCAGCGAGTTGTGTGGCAGCCTCAGCCCCTGGCTCTGTCCTTCCTGTTCCACCTCCATTTGCACTGCAGAGCCCAGCATTCGGTAGGTGGAGACCAGACAGAGGCACAGAACTAAAGGCGCTAGTCGCTGGAGCAGGGGGTGGCATCCCCTCATTTCTCGTTAGGGCCGCCTTGAGATGCTTCTAGGCCATACCAGGGGGAATGCTGACTCTCCTGGGAGCCTCTTCTGACTCCCCCACTTGCTTCCAGCAGACCTGGCTGCTGCACCTCCAGCACTGGCTTGCCCGCCTCCCTGTACCTGTCTATCTCCCCTGCCCTGGTGTCTGCACTGTGACCTTCTGCCCGGTCAGAGCCGAGTCTCCTCCCAGGGCTCAGCACTGGGCCTAGCATCAGGAGGGCCAGTGAGTAGGTCAGTGCCCGTGGGCCCTGTGCTCCCAGGAAGGACTAGGTGCCTGCATGCCGAGTATGCTGAGATCGGTGGTGGGGGTGGTGTCTCTCCACATGCAGCGAGCAGGGGGCTCTCCCGGGAACCAGGGACCTCCAACCTCAGGGTGGGTCTAAGTTGAGCTCCTGGCTGGCTTGAAAGCAGCTGCCTTTCAGGAAGGGCTTCTCCTTCCTGAAACAGGGGGCTGTGCTTCTAAACTCACCGAATCATCTGGCAAGGATATTTAAAGGCTGAGTGTGAGAGCTTGCTACAAGTCTATGGGATTCACGTAGACAGATACCTGAATCTAAAGGGTTGGGAGATGCTGGCCCAACCCCCAGACCTGGGGCTGCGGGGCCAGAAGTGCTATTAGTGGTGGGGTTGGACAGCGGGTAGGGGCAGCTGACAACTCAGGTGTGGGCCAGGGGCAAGGCACTGCATGCTTCCTAAAGCTGCTGCTAAGCTGCTAAGTCACTTCAGTCGTGTCCAACTCTGTGCGACCCCATAGACGGCAGCCCACCAGGCTCCCCCATCCCTGGGATTCTCCAGGCAAGAACACAGGAATGGGTTGCCATTTCCTTCTCCAATGCATGAAAGTGAAAAGTGAAAGTGAAGTCACTCAGTCGTGTCTGACATCAGCGACCCCATGGATTGCAGCCTACCAGGCTCCTCCGTCCATGGGATTTTCCAGGCAGGAGTACTAGAGTGGGGTGCCATTGCCTTCTTCCTCCTAAAGCTGACATAGCCCTAAAAGGACACTTGCAGCTCAAATGGAAACTCAGGTGTTTGGACTGTCCTTCACGCTTGCCTGAGAATCATCCATTCTGCAAAGGAAATGTCCCCTGAACATAACTGTCTTCACAGACAGCCCTGCAGGAAGGTTCAGCTTCTTGCAGCTGAACACCAGCTCAGGCTTCTTGCCGGCACCAGGATCCTTTCTGAGTTCCTGCTCTGTGACATGGGACTCAGACCCTGGCAGATACTCGGAGTGGGTCATTTAAACACCCGCAAGTTTAGCAGTGGCAGGGGCTCCTGGGAAGTCCACCAGAGAGAGCAGACGGTTAACCCTTTAGGGCCCGAAGTTGTGCAAACAAAGCTAAGCAAGGTGTTCTTCCATGGGATAGGATCTCTCTTGTAATATTAAAAAGAGAGAGAACTTTATGATGTTTATCATGTACACAATTTATTGATGCAATGCATTATCCCGATGACCCATACTTCTGCAGCTTTTTGAAACAAGATCACAGTAAGTTCCCTATATAAAAACTTTCAAAGATGCGAATATGCCCAGCTATTGTACTGCACTACTGTACTTTTCAAGGTACGGAACTGTAAGATTAAAAATGCTTGCTTTTTTTTAATGTATTATTTGTGTGAAAAGTATTATAAATCTATGGCAGTACAGTACTATATAGCCAGTTGTGTTTGTTTGATATCTAGGCTAACTTTGTTGGACTTACTAATGCACTCTTGGAACAGAATTCATTCATAAGTAGGGGACTTACTGTGTAGGGTTTTTTTTGGTTGATCTAAAAGTCCTTGCCAAGGGCCATAAATGGTTAAAATAGAACTCAGATGCACAGGAGACCCAGAGCCTTGACAATGATAAAGTCAATCTACAAAGCCAAGGTCTAGGCAGCAAGTCTCTTAGGGACACCACTGGCCTCCTGATGGCCAGAGAGAAGAGAATTTGGAAATCTCCAGACTTGGTACCAGGGTTTTGAGAGCCTAGGGCTCAGACCCCCAAACCCAGAATGTTCAGAAATTATCTTAACTGGCTCTCCCAGGAATTCTTCCCCTCCATCCCCACCTACCGAAGCCTGGAGTCCTGTTGGCCAGGCTGGAGTAGGCGTTCCCGCTGGGCGAGGAGGTAGCCGGACTGGAGAGAGGGCTGTAGGACGAGGGGTCTGCGGGATATGTGTGGCTCGTTCCGATCCCAAAGGGAGAAGACTGAGTCTTGCTGGACTGCGAGGGGATTTGCTACAATCAGGACAAAGCGAAGAGAGGGCCAGCATCACCAGCAGGCCCCCTCCCCCACTCTCCATAGCCCCGGTCGGTCACTGTCATGCGCAGGTCCAGTCTGCACTGGCAGCCCTGCTCTGGGCTGACAGTGACTCCAGTGGCCTCCTGGGTGCCATGCCCAGGATCAGGCCAACATGTGCTGGCCCAAGGAACAGGACTCAGGTCCTGGATCTTCAGGGTCTGGTTGAAATTGCCCTCCAGGGGTTCAGTGATCTAAGTCCTCTGCCTTCCGCTTAGGGAACCTTGGCAAGGACTCTACCAGCCAGGACACAGATGTTCCCACAGTGAAGACAGGGAGCCAGGTGCGTCCCCAGGTTGATGTCCTCATGTACTCCTGGGCCAAGGGAACCGAGGTCCTGAGTGGTGAGGGGCTTGCTCCTGATGGAGGGTCTCTGAGTGCCTGTCCCCTCCCCTGGGTTCCCCATAGCTGCCTCCAGCTGGGAGAAAAGGCTGTGAAACCAGACCTGGTACCACTGATGGGCACCTGGTTCTCAAAGTACCCTTTGCCTCGTGCTCCTAGGAGCCCGGCCGTAGTTGAAGCGGTCAGCTCCAGCTCCATGCACTGACCTGTTCTCAGAGCCCGGATCCCCAGAGAGCACAGCTCAGGTGCTCTGCGCCCTCTGGGGACCTGGGGCAACGCCCTTGCTGACGCCCATACCTGTCCTGGAAAGGGCGGCCGGCTTCCTGTCCAGGCCACCTGACTCTGGTTGAGCTGCCTGGAGATCTGGGACATGTTCTGACTTGTTGAGGATGAGGACTGGATGTCGTTCACTCCAGGCACATGCACCACGGCAGAGCTGCAAAGGAAGAAAGAGCACCATGGGACTTTCCTGGTGATCCAGCGGTAAGACTCCACCTTCCAACACAGGGCGCTCAGGTTCCCATCCCTGGCCGGGGAACTAAGATCCCACGTGCCCAGGGGCAACTAAGCCTGTGTGCCACAGCTAGAGACACCAGAGCACCACAATGAAGACACAGCACAGCCACACAAAAATTCCTGCACTAACCGTGATCAAGAGGAACTACACTCCCGAGATGCCTTCCTCACTTAACACAGGGCTCCTTTCCCGTCTCCCTCTTGATGTGTGTAAGTGACCTAGGGGCCTTTTCTGATCACTGTTCTCTATTGGGGTGGCGGGGGTCTCCTCCACCCCTTGGCCCTGGCTGCCCTCACAGTACTGACAGGAGAGCTGGCAGGAGTGCTGTGGACCCCAGGATAGGTGCCGTGGTGCACAGGGCCTGGGGGACCACAGCAGGACTCGGGTGGGGGACAAACTTAGGGACGTGCAGCCACAGCTGTGCCATCCTGCCAAGGGCTCAGTGCCACTCATCCCATGTCCCTTCCCACTCAGTCTGGCTCAGGCCCTGCAGATGTATAGGAAACTGGCCATCCTACAAGCTAACAGCTTCGTGGCACTCTTTTAACTAATTAACCCATTCGTTCTATAAACCAGTGATCTAGTGAGAGCCTCCACGATGCCAGGCTCCACAAGGGGACTGGCCCCCCTCTTCTGTTTCAGTGACAACAGCTGGTGCAGACTCAGCATCTCCGGCTGGACCATCTGTTCTAAGCACCTGCCTGCAGCCTCTCTCCTCCTCTCCAACCCTTACACCCCTGTCATCACAAACTTTATCCAGGACCTCGTTTCCTCAAGCCCCTCTTCTACCATGAGTCATCCCAGTGATGAGTCCAAACTCCCAAGTCGAGCACAGTAGAAAAGACTCGTGTATTCATTTCATTCTTTTCCTCCCAGACTCCAGGAGTCCCCGTGTCTCCTGTCCCTGAACTCCGCTCAGCACAATCCTGATACCTGTGCACCTACCCTTGCAGCAGGTGGCCATCTGATTTTTTGCTTCCGGGCCTCCCCCTACCCCTGCCCCCACCAAGCTGTGCCTGGCTAGCCCTCCTCACCTCTGGCCTCTGCTCCATCCTGGCTGCCCTCTGTCCAGATGGCAAGGGGTGGGGAGGGAGAGGGGGAAGCAGCAAGTATTACAAGGACTCGATGAACACAGGCCT
Organism: Oryx dammah; assembly: GCF_014754425.2. NCBI lineage: Eukaryota > Metazoa > Chordata > Mammalia > Artiodactyla > Bovidae > Oryx > Oryx dammah. The sequence goes on from NW_024070200.1 coordinate 42,677,911, forward strand.
AGGCGGGCCTGGCATGGAACTACAGCAGGTCACCATGTGCTGAGTGGGTGAGTAGCCAGCAGCAGGGTGCCTGGAGCCTTGGCCAGTGCTCCCCAGAGCCAGGCAAGCAGCAGGGATTATGTCTCAGGGGCAGCTCACAGGGGGCCACCATCTTGTCCTCCCATCCCCAGACCAGAGAGTAGCAGCTCCAGGACAGAGTTCCCCAGAGACTCAGAACAAGTCACCATCTACTACAGCCCAGCTGCGGGGCTGCCAGAGCTACTCCATGACCTCAGGGGTCAATGTCTCATGGCGCAGCTGCTGACCACCTGCTGCCTCCCCTGAGGTCGGTCCACTGACACTTGGTGAGGGCCATCCCGGCTGGGACCTCTCCCTGGGGTGGCTGGTCCACCTGCCCAGTCTTGGTCCCAGCCTGATTCTCAACCTGACATTCAGCTCTGGCCGAGTCAGCCAGAGGCTGGGCTGCCTGGGGAGCCCCATCCCACCAGGCACGGGTCTGAGATGCTTCTCCTAGTGGGTCTGGGGGTATCTGATGGCTCCCACAAGTGTCCACCACCCTCCCTGAAGGTGTCTGTGCCCTAGCCGAGCTCCCCAGCCCCTGCTCCTGCTGCCCTGGGAGCCCCAGGAGCCAGGCCCCCTCCCTGGTGGTGTTGCTGGCTTCTTCAGTGACTTACAAGAGACCTCTGATGCTAAGAACCAACCCCCGGAAGCACAACATCCGACTTATGCCTCCCATGAGCAGCCCTTTAGGCTGAGACCCCAGGCATGATGGGCTGAGTGGTCCTCTCCCCCTTGGAGTTCACTGTGGCCTCTAGAAACCCAGGGACAGGGTACTTTCTCCTGCCTTGTCAGGTGTCCCTAGGTCTGTCGTGGCTAGAGCCACCTCACTCCCTTCTCCATGGCAGGTACCTCTGCAAACACAGTGGCTGGCACCTTTCACATCCAAGAAAGAGTAACCAACACTTTGTACTTCTGGTGGCTCATCAAGGGCTTGCAGGTCAGAACTGGAGCTCCCGGACCCCTCAGCCTGGCCCTGGCATATAAATGTCTGTGTGTGTGCTCAGTCATCTCTGACTCTGTGCGACCCCATGGACTGTAGCCCGCCAGGCTCCTCTGTCCATGGGATTCTCCAGGCAAGAATACTGGAGCAGGTTGCCACTTCCTTCTCCAGGGGATCTACCTGACCCAGGGATTGAACCCACATCTCCTGCACTGGCAGGTGGGTTCTTTACCACTGAGCCATCTGGGAAGCCCAGGCATTTGAATGGGTAAGCACTAAGTGAGGTTGGCAGTATTTGCTGTACACAGAGTCTGACTCTGAGACCCAGGGCTTCACTGAGTAGGGGCCTCTTCCTGCCCTCTTGCCCATCCCTGCCCCATGCCCCGCACTCCCAGCTTGTACCTGAAGGCCTTTCCCGAGTGTCCAGCAGAGAACGGGCTTCCTTGGGAGTAGATCTGCTGTGTTCCTGCCGCAGAAGCTGAGCTCATCATCTTCTTCTCCGCTGGGAAAAGTAGAGCAAGGGTGACCCTGGAGGAGCTCCCGCCCTACAGACTCCAGGGCAGGGAGCCCCGAGCCCCCACACAAAGAGGCTAAAGAAATGGGCTCAAACCCCAGCTGGGCCTTTAGATCTGACATGAGCAAGAGGGTGGTAGTCTGAGAAACAGCAGTGGGGATGGGAGCTCTCTCACTCTCTCTTGTAATTGAGGGTCCCAGGGCTCCCTCGAAGCACCCTCCCATTTCCCCAGAAGCTCAAAGACCCCACTTGCATCTTATTCCTATAATCTCTAACATCTCCACTTGCAGTAAGATACCAGAATAAAGGAGATGCAGATGAGTTACATGGCAGCTATTCTGTGCCTGGACAGACCCCACATCTGCACCTGTCTCTGGCTTGCTGGTGGGGAGGTGGGCAGAGCAGGCAGATCCTTCCCTGGGTGACCATGAGCAGTGATGGACACTCAGGATCCCAGACTTGGGGCCCAGGGATTGAGCTAAAGGGACCATGGCTAAATCTCCCACACGTGTCAACAAACCTCCATGATGTTTTTAAAAACACGGAGGCACTGCGCAGTTTTACTGCTCCATTGTCTTTTTTCTGTGATGATGGTGTTGCTCAATGGGAAATCCCTACAGGATGGAAAGAGATCGGACTCTTGGGTGTGTATTTCTAACCTAATCACAAGGCCTTGGATCTTGGAGAGAAAGAGACGAGGCTAAAAGTTGCAGGAGGGGGACTTCCCTGGCGGTCCAGTGGTTAAATTCTATGCTCCCACTGCTGGGGGCACAGGTTTGATCCCTGGTCAGGGAACTGAGATCCTGCAAGCCACATGGGGTTGCCAAAAAATAAATAAAATTAAAAGTTGCAGGAGTAAGAGAGACTTCTGAATTTCTCTTGACTATAAACAAGCCACTTTTTTTCTCATGTATTTCAGATTTTTGGTTGTTGGTTAAATAAGAAACATTTATTTTTCTCAATGCTCCAGGATGTTTGTGGGGTACAAAATTACTTATGTCCATAAAATCACAAGGGCTTCTCCGGTGGCTCAGTGGTAAAAAATCTGCCTGCCAACAAGAAGACGTGGGTTCAATCCCTGGGTGGGGAAGATCCCCTGGAGGAGGAAATGACAATCCACTCCAGTATTCTTGTCTAGGAAATCCCATGGACAGAGGAGTCTAGTGGGCTATCGTCCATGGGGTCGCAAAGAGCCAGACACAACTGAGCACGCATGCACATAAAATTATATATATATATATATGTGTGTGTGTAATTTTAAATCTTCTGTATCTTTCTTACTACTTTGAGCTACATGAGTTGTTAGAGATGAAGAAAGGCATATTGAAATCTTCCACTGCAATTTGGCTTTATCAGGATCTCTTGTGTTTCAAACTATTTTTGGATTTCACATTTCAATGTTCATGATGTATCTTCATTTTTAGGTTCCACCTTTTATCTATATAAAATAAGCTTCTTTCCCCACTGAATGCTCTGACTTTTCTTTGTGCAGCAAGGTCAACACCTCTGCTTTCCTCCTTGGCTTTGGAGCATCATCACCATCTGCTCTTTCAGGTTAAACAGTTTCACTTTGTTATGGTAATATCATATTTTGGGGGCATACCATTCCAGAATTAGCAATCAGAAGCCCTTGGACATCAACTTACTGCACTACTCGTGCTATTCATAGTTTCTTCTATTTCACTTTATTTTTCTTCCGAGTATTTTGCAAGTTGCTAAAAATGTCCTTGTCTTTTCTTGGAAATGATTTGGAAGTGAGATCTCTTTCCTTTCCTTTTTTAAAAAATCATTCATTAGTAGTTATGTTTTTAATACTTGAAGTTATATATCTTTGTAAATGTCAGAGATAAAAATAGCATAGACTGATGAGAAATTTCTGTTCCTAGTACCCTCACCCAAAGTATGTACTTTTGCTGAACTGATTTGACTTGGGTTTTTATTTATTTTTAAATATCTTCTGTATCTTCTAACAATTTTTATATTAATTCTACATGTCACTAGTTTCACTTTTTCAATGCTACTACTTTTCCAACCTATCATTTCCAATCTTGGGTACTGTATTTTGACTGATTTCACAATGACTTCTCCTGCAAGTGATTTTTTCCAGGAAGTGTAAGTAGATGGCACATATCTGAGAATGTCCTTCTGTTCCTTTTTTTCTTTTTTTGGCTGCACTGGGTCTTCCTTGTGATGTGTGGGTTTTTTCTCTAGTTGAGGGACTAGGGCTTCTCCTATTGTGGAGCACAGACTCTGGAGTGTGAGGGCTCAGTATTTCTAGTACGTGGGCTTAGCTGCTCTGTTGTGTGTGGGATCTTAGTTCCCTGACCAGGGATCAAACCCACGTCCCCTGCATGGAAAGGCAGGTTCTTAACCACTGAACCAACTTTCTGTTGCTTTTTCATATAGGAAACCAGCTTGGTTGGTGGATAAAAATTGAGATTATGTATTTTCTTTCCCCTTTTTTTTCCTTTTCTGTTAACTTTTTTTTTCTATTTTTTGATCTCTATGGGAAGATGTCTATATCTGTATAATATTAAAATTTCAAATGGATTTCCCAGAAATGCTGTGGGTGTGGCCAAATATTTCAGGATTATCTGAGAGGAAGAGGAAACAGTGAGATGTGGAATTGTTTCCTCTTGCTGGATGAAACCACATCTCTCTATGAAAGTGGAAGAAATCCTGTTGTGGGCAGCTGGCACATGTGGATGACCGCCGATGGGAAGGAGGGGGAGCACCAGCAGGGAGCCCTCGAGTCGTGCCAACAGGTCTGTCCTCTGCTCTGAGCCGGACACTGGGCTGTGCTGGCACCTGCTGCCCTCAGTTCAGGCTGTGCTGTGCTTAGTCAGTCAGTCGTGTCCGACTCTCTGTGACCCCATGGACTATAGACCACCAAGGTGCCTCTGTCCATGGGGTTCTCCAGGCAAGAATACTGGAGTGGGTTGCCATGCCCTCCTCCAGGGGATCTTTTCAACGCAGGGATCGAACCCAGGTCTCCTGTATTGCAGGTGGAATCTTTACCATCTGAGCCACCAGTTCAGGTAGCTTCCTGCTTTCCTAGCATCCGGTCCCCAGCTGCATGGGAATAGGGCTGGGGTCTTCCACCCCATGAGCTGACAGTAGGAGGACTAGGATCTGCTTAAGGCCTCTCTGTCCTCCCCCAGGCCACGCTGTCCCCGTTCCTTGGTCCTGGGAGGATGGTATTGGGGGTCTTGTCCCTTTACTGCATTTCCCACAATTCTGTGGCATGAGTCAGCTAGTATCTTCCTAAACTGATCCCAATTGTGCTGTATTTCGCTGATCACATGAAAATGGAATGTTTTTCTGAATTTTGGAACTGACAACATCATTTCCAAGTTTTATATGTTGTTGATCTCTGTGGCAGTCTGAGTGGGTGAATGAGGCGGCTGCACAAGTGGGTTCCATGTGACACCTGAACTTTGGACAGCACCATTTTATTTCTTTATAAAATTTCTTATATTGTTTATTATTTATTTACTTCTTTAGCTGTGCCGTGCGGCAAGTAGGGATTAGTTCCCTGACCAGGGATTGAACCTGCAACCTTTGTCGTGCAAGCACAGAGCCCTAACCACTGGACATCAGGGAAGTCCCATGAATAGTACCGCTTTCTCTAACAGTGACACTAACACAGGTGGACACCCTGGTGACCACCGCAAAGGATGACTTCTGAACACTCATACAATGGAACGCTATGCAGGCAATAACAATGAAGATCATTTAATAACCTAGAAAGATGTTCGTAACAGACACGTGAAAAAGTAAGCTACCAAACAGTATGAGCTCAATTCTGTATATAAAAAGAATTCATATGTCTTGTTCTAGTGGGCAGGGCCATGCTCAGTAAATCTTTAACCCAGTTGTCTCCTCCTGGGGGTGGGGGGCTGTGCTCCCTCCATGTTAGTTGTTTGTCCTTGAACATCAAGATCAAGCTAGTCAATCCTAAAGAAAAGCAACCCTGAATATCCATTGGAAGGACTCATGTTGAAACTGAAGCTCCAATACTTTGGCCACCTGATATGAAGAGCCGACACATTGGAAAAGTCCCTGATGCCGGGAAAGGTTGAGGCCAGGAGGAGAAGCAGAAGATGGAGGATGAGATGGTTGGACGGCATCACTGACTCAACGGACATGAGTTTGAGCAAACTCTGGGAGATAGTGAAGGACAGGGAAGTCTGGTGTGCTGCAGCCCATGAGATTGCAAAGAGCCAGACACAACTTAGCAACTGAACAACAACGTGTAGAAAGACAAAAAGCTTTAAAAAGTTAAAAAAGATTAAATCTAGGTGGTAAGATACTGGATCACTTTTATTTTCCTTTTTATGTATATTTTTATTTTCAAATATGGTCCTCTCTACATTAGAGATTAAGATTTTCTTTTTTAAATAGGGACATGTGTTTGGCTTGACAATACTAAACTGTACCAAGATGAATAGAGCTCATTTACTCCAAGTCCTCAAATTTTGAAGATGAGATGTCAGAGGCCCATGAGATGTCAGGTGGTTGCCCCAGGTAACAGGTAAATGAGAGGCAAATTTGAGAATAGAGAGGACTCATTAGGACCCCTGAATTTGGTGTTCCTTTACACATTGCAGTAGTCGCTGTAAATTCACCCTCAAGGGTGGCTGCCTCCAGCTGGCTGGTGGCAACTATAAACCCCACCATCTCACCACATCAGCACTCTTTGGGAACTTACATGCACTGATTCCTGCAAACATTTCGGCAAACCGCGGATCTCTTTCCTGGGAAAAGATCGCATCTGCCTTCTCCACTGACTTCCCCGCATCATGAACTCCGGCTGGTAGGTTGGGGACAGGCACCTGTTTGCACATGAAAACACAACAGCATCCCTGGGTGTGAGGGGCAGAACAGACACACCAGATCCCTCTCCCTCAGAACTGCTGGCATCTCAGGCTGGGGTGCTGGGTAGGGCAGGGAGCTTTTGTATATGTGAAAGCCTAGATAGAACACACAGGTGTGGGTGTGAACAAGGGCTCACAGAAGGCTGACTGGAGTTCCACCGATCACTTGGAGAGAGAGAAATAAAAATGATCAACTTAGTCTAAATATCAGGGAAAGTAAACATAAAGTTTAATTGGAGAGAGATGCCAAGTACCAACACAAGCTTCAGTTTCTCTAAGGCCAGAAGCAGTGAGAAGAGAAGAAAGGAGAAGGGAAGGAGGGGGGCCTGAGGAGATGGCCAGGAAGAGGTCCCCTGAGAACATCGTGTGCAGATTAAAGGTGGGAGGGGCAGCATGGAGGCCGCAGAGCTGACAAGGTTCAGAGCTGGGTGGTCTCCAAGTTCCCACATAGCCTCTGGACTTCAGTACCAGTAAGTCCCTTACATATGAACCAGTTCCATTTCGAGAGCATGTTCACAAGACCAATTTGTTTGTAAGCCTGACAAAGTTAGCCTAGGTGCCCAACTAACACACTCGGCTATATAGTACTTTACTCTCATAGGTTTATAATACTTTTCACACATATCTGCACAAAAAAATGAACACAAAAAGATTAAGAGAACATTTTTAATCTTAAAGTACAGTACCTTAAAAAGTACAGGAGCACCAGCTACATCATCGCTGCTCTCATGCTTGCTTCTCGACACCCTGGGCTTGAAAAAGACACTGCACTGCTGTCCTCTACAGTAAAATGCACACGAGCACAACCATTTGTACAGGCTGTACGCACGTGACAGTGTACACCAGACACGAGAACTCACTCCTGTGACTGGATATGCAAAGCCACATTTGCATCTTTGAAGGCTCATAGCCTGAACTTCGTATGGGGGGGACTTACTATACTGGCTGCCCGCAGCTCGCAAGGCTTCTGTTCTACACTTGGCATGGCTCAGCTCTGCATGGGAGAGTCACAGTAGACCTCCACTGCACACACACACTCTATGGGGGCCAAAATGCTTTCTGCAGTGTGGGTGGAGGGAGCAACAGCACCTGCTGGGCTGAGGGGATTTAGTCTGCAGTCCTTTGGTTGGAGACAGTTCTAACTGGGAAAGAGTTTTCCAGAAATTCACCTGCGACAAGTCGTACGATGACAGCCCGTCTCTCTGGTGCACTTCCAGCTCTGCCTGCTGCTGCTGGAGCTGCCTGTGAAACAAGGGGTCAGCAGAGAGTCAGGAAAAATAGACATGGGGGTGACAGGGCAGAGCCTGAATGTCCCTTGCTCCCCAGTAGCACAGCAGGTAACACTTGTTGGATCTCTAAATCGTTTTCACTTTTGATTGATTTTATTTCTTCATGTTCCAAATCAAGGCTCCAAGTCTTATATTTTAAGTTGGAAAGTGAAAGTGTTAGTTGATCAGTGGTGTCTGACTCTTTGCGACCCCGTGGACTGTAGCCTGCCAGGTACCTCTGTCCATGGGATTCTCCAGGCAAGAATACTGGAGTGTTGCCATTTCCTCCTCTGGGGTGGGGTAGGGCTTCCTGACCCAGGGATCAAACCCAGCTTAGGTTGCCAATATTTAGGAAATAAGTGGTTTTTTTTTCAAAAAGTCAGTTTTAATGAGTATAGTTGCTTTTGTTTCCCTGGGGGCTCAGCTGGTAAAGAACCTGCCTGCTAACACATGACACGCAAGAGACACAGGTTTGATCCCTGAGTTAGGAAGATCTCCTAGAGAAGGAAATGGGCAAAAGAGTCAGACATGGCTTCATGACTAATCAACAAAAATACATAAAATATATATGTATACATATATATACACACATATATAATGAGCAAGTAGTTAGGGAAATATTTTCACCATTAAAATAAGCAAGATAAGCACAAATTAAAATAATCCCAAGTACAATTGTCACCTACTAAGTCGGTAAAAGCACCCTCAGTGTGCTGGCATGGTCCTGAAACTGTCCAGCCCACACCCTGCAAGAGGAGCCTGTGTGGACGCAGTCTTCTCGGAAAACAGGACGGTGGCCACATCAGAAGGGGCGGCTGTGGTCACAGCCTTGCAGGTGGTCGCCCTGCAGCAGGGGCTGTGCTAAGGAAATGAATCAGGGGCAGGAAACAAGAGCTGTCCCCGCACAGCTGGCTGTGACAAGGGAGCGGCTTTGTAAACCACATCTACTCATTTGCTGAGCAAACACGGTCAGCAGCGGTGACCACAGTGAAGACTGGAACCATCACAAGGTGTGACAAGAGTGTGCGGAAAAGTTCAGCACCAAACGTTACGGATGCTGTGATTACAGCTACAAACGTTATGTCCTGTGTGGGTGAGTGAGATTTGGAACATGGGAAGAAAAATATCTTAAGTGTCTGCATTAACTGGAAAGACTTTCGGTGTTCATTTTCACTATGAAAGTGTGAATGATGCTAGGGTGTCCCTTTGTCATCCCTGGCCACACCCTGGACAGGAAGGTGGCAGGCAGGACAACGGCTCACAGATGCCCTGCCCTCTTCACTTGCGGCCTGAGCTGTATGGAGGAGAGCCTGTGAGGCCCTCCCTGGAGAGGACGCGCAGCTGTGGACCAGCTCAGTTAGGGAGCAGGTCCCTGCAGAGGGGCCGCTGCTGAACAGTCACAACCTGAATCAGCATCTGAGGACCTGGAGGGCTCCCCAGGGGGAGCAGTGTGATTGGGTCTGGGGAGGGCAAAGATGCTGGTGTTCACCCTGCCCTTTCTTCTCAGAGTCTGCATTCATATGAACCATGTTAGCCTCACAATGTAAGCTCACAGCCCTTGGGGTAGAGATATTTAAAACGCCCTTTATGTTTAAAACTCCCAGGTGGCTTAGATGCTGAAGAATCTGCCTGCCAATGCAGGAGACCCAGGTTCAAGCGCTAGACTGGGAAAATCCCCTGGAGGAGGGAATGGCTACTCACTCCAGTATCCTTGCCTGGGAAATCTCACGGACCAAGGAGCCTTGCAGGCTACAATCCATGGGTTTGCAAGAGTTGGAGACAACTGAGGCGACTTAGCACGCACGCACCTCCCTACACCTCCCAGTTTGAGTTCCAATTCTGCTTTGGAGAATTACAAAATAACCTGAACTGTGGTTCTCAACTCTTTTCCTCAGCATTCAGAGGTGTACAATCTGAACACTGTTCACTCCTCCAGCCACGCCTTTTAATCGGGGCCCCTAGCGTGTATGTTCCCTACAAGGGAAGACACCTTAAAAGAAGACCCCACCCAGTTGGAAGACCCAGTGAATAGTTTATTTAAAACTAAGCCTGGCAGGACTTCCCTGGTGGCTTAGTGGTTAAGACACCGAGCTTTCAATGCAGAGACAGGGGAGCCTGGTGGGCTCCCGTCTACGGGGTCGCATAGAGTCAGACACGACTGAAGCGACTTAGCAGCAGCAGGGAAGTAAGATCCCATATGCCTCCAAGTGCAGCCAGGAAAAAAAAAAAAAAAGAACTAAGCCCAGGTGAGCCATGTCTTCAGTGAAGTGTGCTGAGCTATCTATGCCAAGTGTCTGCCAGGCACTGGAGAGAAAAGATAACCCAGAACCTATGTGGTCTCTGGCCTCGGGGAGTTGACAGCCTCCAGGGGCAGACAGGTAAGTTGGCAAAAACAATGGCGCTATGCTGAGTTAGGGATCACAACACAGGAAGAAGGGAGGACTTTCTATCTGAAAGTGAAAAGTGTGAAAGTGTTAGTCTCTCAGTCGTGTCTGAGTCTTTGTGACCCCGCAGACTGTAGCCTGCCAGGCTCCTATGTCCATGGGATTCTCCAGGCAAGAATACTGGAGTGGGTTCCCATTTCCTTCTCCAGGGGATCTTCCCTACCCAGGGATGGAACCAGTGTCCCCTGCACTGGCAGGTGGATTCTTCACCGCTGAGCCATCATGGAAGCCCACAGTATGTCTCCCAACCTTGGCATCAGAGCCTGGAGAAAAGCTTAACAATAAAACCAGCACCATGTGACTGCCCACCAGGCAGCCTAAGCCCAGCAACACCAGGAAACAGGAGCACTAAAAATAATTTTCCAAAAAGTGGACATTTCAAAAACATTTTAAAGAATTGATATAATTGTCTATTGAAAAATGACAACTTTCTGTATTTTCTGATTCTGACTCAACAGCTTTGCTGTTTTACTTTGATTTACATCCTGTGGGCACCCTCATCTCTCATTGGCATGCCCTCTAAAATCCAAGTGTGGTACTCAGAGCCAGAACCTCATTAACATTTTCACATCTCTGAAAAACGACCCATTTTACAGATAAAGAAACTGAAGCTCAGAGAGTTCGGTGACGTGCCCAGGGTGACACTGGTCAGTACGGCAAACCCCGGATTCAAAACCAAGTGTGTCTGGCATCAGCCCCTGAACTTCATCCGAAAGGTGTACAGGAACCAACTTTCCACATGTCCCATTCCAAGGGCTGTGAGCCCAAGACACCATCCTGAGCCACCAGGTAGGAGAAAACAAAACCCTGTGCTTTGGGATTTTTGTGGAATTTTTGTAGCAGTGAGCTCCCCTCCAGGGCAGGAATCCATGGACCACACCCTTCTTCCTTTCATAAGCTTTCAGCCGCTCAACCTTGAACACAGAAGAGGTTTTTCAGGAAATAAGGACCACTCCTACCTCGTGGTGCAGCCCTGGTGTCCAGGCCAAGCACAGAATCTTGATGAGTGGGCAGCTGTGCTGCTGTGCCGGGGGGCCTGGTGCGTGGGGTGAACAGGGCAGAAACCCGGCCCTTTCCACTTGCCCAGCTCTGCGCCCTGGGGTGTGTCTGTGATGCATGGAGGAGGGCGAGGGCTTTAGTTAGCACAGAAGCATGACCAGACGTGATCAGAGCCAGAGGTGTTACAACGGGTGTCTGCTCTCTGCTCTGTTGAGCTCTGGGGGCTCTGAGACCACAGACCGACTTTCTCTGGGATGTGGAAAGAAAACAAAGTCTCAGGCCTGGCTGGCAAAGATCCAGGATGCCAACCTCTCTGTCCCTGTGGTCTGGACATGACATGCTTGATCTGGGCCTTTGGTTTCCGCTTCCGCAGCTGAGCATGTGGGGAAGAAGTGCTGACCTGCAGGCTGCCCCATCCTGAGAAGCGATCCGAGAAGCTTTCTTGGACATTTCATGGCAATGGAATAATAAACCTTGGTGTGCTTGCAAATTCCAGAGAGGGAGAAACACGGTGGCTGGGCTGAAAGCTGACCGATAGCACACGGGAGGGAACTGGATCCCGTTCCACAGACTGCCGCCCCCGCCCACCACCCATTAGTTGGGGCCCAGGGCTAATGATCAGCAAACAGACAGATCAAGCATGGGCTTCCTGTTGGAGTGGCCTCTCTGCATCAGGAGGTGCAGCATGCTGGCAGATGCTGTCAATTATCTCTGATGCTCCCAGGACAGAGGTTTTTACTCAGCAGAGTAAGTGAGCAACCAGCCATTAAGGGGGCAGTCGGGGGCAGCCTGCTATCGTACCCCTGGGAGTAACAGGAATCCAGCTCACAGCCATCAGGGTGGCGGTGGCGAGGGGGCGGGCAAGCTCAGCTGACCAGAGCAAGGATAATAATATCCTGTCCCCTCACCCCATGGATCGAGCACTGTCTGCATGCCCCCTGCGAAGGGCTCTGGGTGCCTGTGAAAGGGTTCGGAACTGGCATGATCCAGGACAGGGAGCAGCCTGAGTGTGGTTTTAGTGAGATGCTTCCAGAGCCAGATGGAAGGCAGGGAGAACCGGCCAGCGGGGATGATGGATGGTCACCCGGGAGATGGTGAAGCCTTGATGGAGGCAGAGGGAGAGGAGGAGGAAGTGGGCCCGAGAGGACCCCAGACAGAATCTGTGGGCCCCGGCTCTCTGCCAGCTGTCTGCTGCAGGTGGACGAGAGGTGGACCCAAGATAAGACGGGGCTTGGTGATTTGACAGGGTGTTCTGGCTCCTTCCTGACTCTAAACTCTGCACAGACCAGGAACGACACCTCCCCTGTAGGTTTTCTTTGCTTCCTTTTACTCTCTGCTTGCACATCCTGCCAACCAGCGGCCAGGTGGGCTGGGCCCACCAGGAAGCCATCCCGGATGACATGGGGACCGTGGAGTTTCAGGGACACACATACACACCAGCACAACGTGCAGCTGTGGTCGTGTAGACCTGCAGTGACTCTGTAAGGGGTGGTCGCACAGGAGGGCGCGTGCTCAGCCCCAGCAGATGCACAGGAATGCTTTCCATCCCCCATTAAGGAGAGGGGGCGCTTAGGAAGGCACAGCGCCTGGGTTGTGCGAATGACTCCTGCTCAGCGGCAGCCCACAGCGTGTCTCCCTGACAGTGTCCATCCCCGACAGCAACACGGGCACTTTTCAAAGCTGGGCCTCCAGCATGTAAAACAGGAGCCTGTGTTTTCTGGACTTTCCTTTTTCCTGCCTCGACGTGATAGGAAAACAGGCAAGCGGGGGACAAAGAGGCCTCCCTTTCAGCAGCTTCCAATGTTAACCATTCACACTCTGTTTCCCTGGGATGTTTCTTTTGGATGCTCTGGACAGAATGCAACTGCAATTCCCGACAGGCAGAGAGCATGAAAGAACCTTTCCACAACAAGTCTGCCTATCGCTGGCAAGGACAGTCAGGTACAAACTGGAAGCCGGACTGTTCACACGATGGCTGTCACTGCCCTCTGCTGTCCACAGGCAACACTTGCTACATCCTCACCCAGAGGCCCTTAAATCAGCCTCTGCTGTGAGTCCGTGTGTGTGTGGGAGGCTCCTCACTCCGTCCAGTCTCAGTGAGCTGCGGGTAGTGATCGTTCTGAGAAGAGATGTAAGGACACCCCCGGGACAGAGTGTTCTGTTTTGTCCATAATGCCTGACTTCCAGGAAAATAGGTCAGAGCCTCTGCCTGTGGCTGCTTTTAGGAGGAGGGAGCTTTCCTTTCCTTCCAGGCCCCTCTGTGACGCTACCTGCTAGGGATGCGTTCTCAGAGGCCCTGGGTGTAAGTTGTTGATTCTTTGCCTCTCCTGTGCCCTCCGTGTGGCCTTTTACTCCCTCCTGCATTCCCTCCCTCCTGCCACTCACTTCTCATGCTCTCCATGTGATGGGAGACGCCTAGGGTGGCAGGGACCAGAGCAGAGGCATCCTGAGAGTACTGGATGCCTGGCACAGGTGCTCAGTGACCATCCATTGTGTTGTGTCACAACAAGGCATGCAACTGTGAGTGCTGAAGCTTGTATTCATGTTGGAAGTGAATGAAGCATGGTGAGGACTTCCCTGGTGGTCCAGTGGTTAAGAATCCACCTGCCAATGCAGAGGACACGGTTTCAATCCCCAGACATGGGTCTGGGAAGATCTCACATGCCTCGGAGCACCTAAGCCTGTGTGCCACAACTACTGAAGCTTGAGTTCTGGAGCTCGTGCTCTGCAACAAGAGAAGCCACTGCAATAAGAAGCCTGCACACTACAACTAAAGAAAGCCCGTGCAGAGCAACGAAGATGCAGTGAAACAAACAAACAAAAGAATCGTCATAAATATAAGACAACCAAAACCCCCCAAAAGGGGAGCTTCAGTCTGTTCTTCCGCCCCAAATCCAGAGGACTCTGCCGATCCCCAGCCTGAGACCCTGCTCTCTACTGCTGAGCGCGGCCTGCATGTAAGTGGCTTCAGTGACAGGCAGGCTGTTTCCACCACACCCTCCGAGGTTCCCTGGATCAGGCCATGGACACCAGGCATCACACACGCAGAGGGAGGGCCACGAGAGAGCCCAGGTGTGGGGAGGAAGGCAGACAGGGTGAACGGAAAAGAGGAGGGGCAGGATCATACGAGGAGGTAGCTATCACTAAGAGCTGGTTAATACACTGGCATCAAAACAGTGGACGGTCTAGGATGCCGCCTGTGGCTTGGCATGGTGGTAGGCTGGCCCATCTCCATAGCTTTGGGCACAGGTAGCTGGTGGGGCTGGGACAAGTGAGGTGAGCCTGCAGATGAGCTGCAATTTGAACAGATGCTGAGCAGACCTACTCTCTTGTTCAATTCAGCCTTATTCCCTGGGGCTCCCGCTGCCCAACCCCAGCTCCACGTCAATGAGCCCACCTGTTACTTCCTCCTAAAAGCCCCTGCAGGTCTGGCCTGTGTCTCACCTCTACACCCCCCACTGCTGAACAAAGAAGGAGCTTCGAGATTCTACACCCTGCGTATCTTACTCTTCTCCTGTTTCTCGAGCTTCGTCATTTTCTCCAAGGCCAGGGCAGGACACAGGCCCAGCACCAACAGGCACCACTCTGCTCCCTCTCCTGCCCGTCGGGAAGAGTGGGAGAAGCAAAAAGTCCTTCACTGGACTGAGTTTACCAAGCAGTGACTAGACAAAGTCAGATATTAAAAAATAATAAAGATATGGGACTTGCCTGGTGGTCCAGTGGTTAAGACCCTATGCTTCCACTGTGGTCAAGGGGCTGCAGGTTCAATCCCTGGTCAGGGAAATAAGATCCCACATGGCACAGGCCCAGCAAAAAAAAAAGTTACCTTTTTGCATTAGTGGGTCTACAACTTAACTAGATTTACTCCTGCTGTTCTTACCACCGAAAGTCTTGACTAGGAGAAGGAGGTGTAAGAAGAATCAGAGCATCAGGTCAGTCAAGGGGTAAGATGTAAAGAGAGAGGAGATGGCCTGACAGGGAAAAATGACCAGTGAGAACGGGTTATTGATGGGGGTCCCTGGTGGCTTCTGGGAGAGCAAGTTAGCAGAGCTGGTACCACACCAGGTTCTCGGGGGTCAAGGAGAGATGAACAAGCGAGGGCGTCCAATACAAACACGTGGCAGGGCAGGGAGGGAAGCAAGCAGGGTGGCAACAGAGGGGTTTTCTAAGATCAGGAGGCATGTCCCCAGGTGAGGGCCTCTGGAGGAGACCTGCAGCGCGACTGGGTGAGTACTGCCCATGGGAGACAGATGTACCAGGAGCTAGAAGGAAAGTGGAGGGCTTGGTCCTGGAGGGGTGGTCTCGCCCTGGCGGGCAGTCAGCAGAGCAGGAGAGGAGGGGACTAGACAGACCCACATGAACAAGGAGGGGTTCACGCAGACGGCCCCAGCTTCCCTGTTCGCTGGAAGACAATACAATGTGCCCAGAGTTAGAAGCAAGCACGTTCTTAGCCAATCTGATGGAACTGGTAGAGAACAAGCCAAGAAACTGCCATGCAACTGTGCCCCGTGGCAAGGGGGATGTAGCTGCCTCCATTAAGTCAGTAATGACCACTGGAGACCCCCCATCCCACCGCCCAGGGCTGCTGCTCCACCAGAGAGATGCAAAAGCACCATCTACACTGAGGATCCAAGGGTGGGTGGGTGGGTGGGGTCTGTCATTCTCCCCATTTTACAGATGAGCAACTGAGGCTTCAAAAGAGCAGGTGACTTGCCCAGGTGGGAGCTGGGACTGAAGCCCAGGTCACTGGTCCTCTGAGGGGTCTTGTGTGGACCCATCTGTCCAGCTCTGTGCCTTGTGGTACAGCAGCAGGGCCAAAGCCAAGACACTCAGGGTGGTGCTAGAAAGGAGGCTGCTTCCGGGGACCCGGGAGGGAACCGTCAAACTCAGGGAGCCGGCGATGGCAATAGAGAGCTCTGGGCAAGCCAGGAGGTCACTCACAGTGATGGCCTGGAGGTGCTGGTGTCTGGGGAGGGGGGCGGTCATAGATGAGGACGGGGAGGTGGCCAGGGTGGGGACAGACTCCACAGCTTAGTGTGGAACCTGGGGAAGTGGAGGGCAGCAGTGCCGCTGACCGGAGACACGGGGACTCATGGGCACAGTTCCCACCATGTAAGCTCGTCTCATGCCCTGTAGACTGCTCACCCCCCACCCCCAAAACTGGGCATGGCTTCCACGTGCTCCCCCGCATGTGGACATCATTTTGCCTTTGTCCATGTTGGTTCTTTGGACTGCTGATATTTCCTCAAGAATAAGTCCAGAGAGGAGGCATGACCTGCCTGTATCTAGAAGCCCGAGCTCATCAAACCCTCCGGGAAACCTGAGAGAGTTGTTATCTCCCCTTCCACCAATGAGGAATGAAGGCTGAGAGATGAAGGGACACAGTCAAAGTCACACAGCAGGGAATCGGGGGCCATGACCGGAGCTCAGGTCTGTGTGTTAACACATGTAGGGTACAGCAGCAAAGCCAGCAGGGATCTCAGAGGACTGCGTCAGTGACTGGACAGCCAAGAAGCCCTGTGACCCTGAGGTGCTCACCCCTGTGCCGCCTGCCCCCACTGCCCCAGAACTGCCAAGAGGCTCAGCCTCACTCCTCCACCTCCCGGCTTCAGCTGGCATAGCAGGGAGCCCCAAGGAAGCCCCCAGCTCCACTCTGCTGGGCTCTGCACTCAGGGAGGAGAAGATCATGGAAACCAGAGCATCTTGAACCGACCAACCGTGTGATGGAGAGGGAGTACCACCAGGGTCATCAGTCAGCACTGAGGGCTCCCTATCAGGAAGGCCTTGAGAAGGGGGACCTGGGAGGAGATAGTGAAGAGGGGCCAGTGTTGCCTCATCCTGCTCCTTAGTCTCCTGCAGGGATCTGCAGCTGCCGGCAGAGCCAGAGCCCGCAGGGAGGAGAGCGTCACGGAACACTAGCGCCGGCTGGGACCTGGGGAGGGGCGGGCGGGTACATACTTGACGTTGGTGTTGGTGCAGATGATGTACTCTATCTCGTCAGAATATGGGTTCTGGAAGGTGAAGCTGCTGGTGCGGATCAACACCCACTCGCGGTTCTTGGTGCGGAACCGATACATGACCGACAGCACTTGGCCTTTCAGCTTCACCACCTGAGCAAACATTTGGAGAAGGAAGTCAGCGGGAGGAAGGAAGGTGCCAGACAGAGCGGGAAGGCAGCAGGCAGTGCAGGCTTGGTGGGGGCCAGCGGGAGCCCAGAACAGGGGCATCGCAGCCACAGACAGGCACGCAGGAGGGCGGCCACCCTCAGAGGAAGCTCGGTCCACTCCCCCTTGAGACGGGACCCTGCACTTGGGTCGTTCTGCCACCATCCTGTGAGAAACCAATTAGTCAATGCCCTTTTAAAAATACTGGCGTATAATTGCTTTACAGTGTTGTGTTAGTTTCTGCTGTACAACAACGTGAACCAGCTGTACATAAACATATATCCTGTCCCCTCTTGAGCCTCCCTCCCTCTCACTCCCCATCCCACCCATTTAGGCCATCACTGAGCTCCCTGTGCTATACAGCACCTTCCCATTAACTAGCTATTTTACACATGATAGTGGATATATGTCAATGCTACTCTCCCAATTTGTTCCACCTACCCCTTCAAAGCCCATTTTATATCAGAACATTTTAGCTTTTAGAAATCAGATCACGAAAACTCTATAAGCTGGAGGGTTTCCCTTTTTGCCTTGGCTACCAGGGCACTCTGAGCTTGGTGCCCATGCCCTGATGCAGTTAACTCAGGTACGTAGTGATGTTGTACTCGTGGGTTTATTTCTTCATGTTTCATATTAAGAAATTCTTAAACTCCATTTAACATTGCAGATTGGATTAAATATACTCTCTGGGAGGAGATACAATAAAATAACAAATTTCTATGCATTATCTATTATTACATTTTTGTGGCCCCCTCAATGAGGCATATGAGATTTTAGTCCCCTGACCAGGGATGCCCCCTGCAGTGGGAATCTTAACCACTGGACTGCCAGGGAAGCTCCTCTATTATGACTTTTATGTTGCAGTACAGTTTCCAAGATACTTCTCAATGTAATCCCTCCCAGGAACTTGAAGAGGTGGGCTTTTACTATTCACAAAGATAATGCTGAGCGTCACAGAAATAAAATAAGTTGCCCGAGATCAGACAACTTGGGTAGAAAAGCTGGGACAGGAACTGAAATCTGATTTCCAAACCACGAGTATGTTTCAGGGGACACACAGCTAGCTTTCCAGCTTTATGCACACACACAATCCATCACACGCAGAAACCCCAAGATGCTGAGACTGGATGGCAGGGTGTAGGTGCAGAAGGTGACACCAGGGGCAGTTCTCAGCTGAATCAGGAAAGAAGGAGAAAGGATACAGACGGCTGGTGGGTCCAGGACTGGGTGTGATGATGCCTCCAGGACAAAGCAAGGGGAACAGGAGCGCCCCCTCCTGGTCTGCGCATCCCAGATCCTGGGGCTGGGAGGCAACCAGCCTCCTGACTGCGGATCACAATGTGACCAGAGATAAGAACTGGGACCCGGGTCCTTGCCCCTAACCCTTGGCACTTGTACTTTATTCTGGTTGAATGTCAGCAGCAGCCAGGGTCAGGGACCCCATGGTCGCCGAGAGCCTGACCCTCAGCCCAGGACCTGGCAGAGAGTTAAGTGCCTCAAGCACATTTCCTGAGCTGACTCAACACATCAACGTGGCGGGGTGAGGCCAGGCCAGGACGCCCAGGGGTGCCCGCTAGCAAAACTGCAGCCTCAACAGGAAGCCGGCCAGAGGTCAAGGCCATGTGCCCTTCAGGGCCGTTTTCCAGGGGGTTCTCTGAATCTGCACAAAGCACCTGGGATGCAGGCAGCGCCCCCGTGGTGAGACCATGTCTACTCTGAAGCTTGAGGATGGTGCCTTTTCCTGCTTCCTCTAACCAGGATGCCTGAGATGTTGTGAAGTTTTTTAACTCCATGGAACACACACTCTCAGGCACCGCCTGTGTGCGAGCTCAGCCCCTGCTGTTAGTCGTTCAGTCGTGTCCGACTTTTTGTGATCCCATGGACTGTAGCCCGCCAGGTTCCTCTGTCCATGAGATTCTCCAGGCAAGAATACTGGAGTGGGTTGCCATTTCCTTCTCTAGGGGATCTTCCTGACTCAGGGATTGAACCCGCGTCTTCTGCATTGCAGGCAGATTCTTTATACCATCTGAGCCACCAAGGAAGCCCCTTGGCCCCTGGAGCCATGGGTAAAGAGCAAGGGTGGGAGGGAGCCCAGCCTTGCACCTGCTGGGGGCTGACCTACAAATATCTTGTGCGTGTCACCTCCCGTGGTCCTCACAACAGTGCCTGGTGTACCTGGAAGCTGAGCCACAAAGGAGGGAACTCTCCTGCCAAAGCCTTGTGACAGAGGAGGTTAATCTCAAAATTAAAGGCCTGCTGTCTTCAACTTGGAAATGAAAAGAGCCCCATTCATCCCATTCTCATGGGATAGAAATCTGATTCTGCCCATTGGGCACCATGAAAGGAAAGGTTAGTTTCTTTTTATTTATTTATTTGACTGTGCTGGGTCTTAGTTGTGGCATGTGGGATCTAGTTCCCTGACCAGGGATGAAACCCGGGTCCCACGCATTGGAAGCTCAGAGTCTTAACCACTGGACCGCCAGCAAAGTCCCAAGAAGCAATTAGCTTCCATTGCATCTGGCCAAGGATCTCCTAAGTATTAGAGAACTAAAAAAGATATAACATAGGGCACTTGAATGGCATCGTTGACTCAATGGACATGAGTCTGAGCAAACTAAGGGAGATAGTGAAGCATGGGGAAGCCTGGTGTGCTGTATGTAGTTCATGGGGTCACAAGGAGTTGGACATGTATCAGAGAAGGCAATGGTACCCCACTCCAGTACTCTTGCCTGGAAAATCCCATGGACGGAGGAGCCTGGTAGGCTGCAGTCCATGGGGTCGCGAAGAGTTGGAAATGACTGAGCGACTTCACTTTCGCTTTTCACTTTCCTGCATCGGAGAAGGAAATGGCAGCTCACTCCAGTGTTCTTGCCTGGAGAATCCCAGGGACGGGGGAGCCTAGTGGGCTGCCGTGTATGGAGTCACACAGAGTCGGACACGACTGAAGCGACTTAGCAGTAGCAGCAGCAGAGCAACTGAACAACAACAACGAAAATAGGGAACTCTCCTGCCAAAGCCTCATGACTGAGGAGAAGCAGAGGCAGGATGGGACCCCACGTCTACCTGACCTCTGTCTTTCCCCAACGCGCTAGAGCTGAGACAGAACCATCGTGTTGTCCCCAGAGAGCCTCTCACCAGCACAGGAGGGGCGGGCGCGTGGGTAACTGTAACTTGGAGAGCAAACACAATGACATAAACATACGATCAGGTGCCATGGGCTACCAGGAAGTCAAGGACAGGCTTTCTCAGGATCCAGAAAGGGTTCCTGGAGGGAGGTGGGTTTGGGTGACACGCTGGCTGGTAAAGCTCTGGCTGAAACTGAAACTCCAGTAGTCTGGGCCCCTGATGCGAAGAGCTGACTCATTATTAAAGACTCTTGATGCTGGGAAAGATTGAGGGCAGGAGAAGTAAGTGACAGAGGATGAGATGGTTGGATGGCATCACCAACTCCATGGACATGAGTTTGAGCAAACTGGGAGATGGTAAAGGACAGGGAACCCTGGCATGCTGCAGTCCATGGGGTTGCAAAGAGTCAGACACGACCGAGTGACTGAACAAGAACAAAGCTTTGGAGAGGGTTTCCCTGGGGCAGAGAGCGCAGATGAGCACACGTTTGGGGGTGGGGAGACCTAAGGTGCTATGTGGGTGGGACCACACATGTAAGGCAGTGGGGGTGTCACAGTCCAGGCCTGGAGACCAGGCTGGTGCATTCACCTGTGCTTTATTCAGGTATGATGCTAGTACCCGAGACCACCAAGGCCAGGTATAAAACCAGCCCAGCCCAGCTGTTCCTATAAACACCTTTACTCATCACCACCACCACCACCACCACCATCACTGTGGAAGACATCTGAGCAGAGAGAAGGAGGAGCCTGCCTTAATCTCCCTGGGTCCCACTCTTTCATCTGACATCCAGGTCACCTGGGATCCAGGGAGGGCGTCAGAGTCCAGAGCAGACTCGGGATTCCCACCCCCTCGGGGCCCCGTCTGGCATGCTGTCATGCCAGCAACCACAAATTCCTCACAAACTCGCGACCCCACTCTAAAGTCTCATATCTGGGTCATTCAAAACGTCTGTTTAAATCCAGAGTTCAAGGACTTGCTCTGAACTCACACAGCCTCCTCTGTGCTTTTTGCAAAAATAAGTCACTTCCTTTTATCAACATTTGTCCTCCACCCTGACCGCTGGTGGCTGGAACCCAAGGAACACAGGCAACGAGCCCTGGCCTGGCTCTGCAGCGCGTCCCTGTGGCTGCTGGTTGCTGCCTGCTGAGCCAGGTGACCCACCCTGGCCGCCAGCCATCGGGTGGGGCTGCTTTGGTTTCACCTCCTGCCCCAGGAATGAGGTGGCTGCTCTCAGAGCGAGGGTTACTTAAGCAGAATCCTGGGGTGGGATCGATGTTTTCTCCTTCTCTTTCTTTTCCAAACTAACCAGGTTCTGATAGTGTCAGCAGTTTAAAATCTCTGAGGTCCTGTCAGATGGAGAGGTCTGTGTGGGGAGTTTGGGGACAGAGGTGGACACCTCGGAAGGAGGCAGGCTCTGATTCCAGTTCTGTTATCACCTTGCTGTGTGACGTGGAGCAAGTGACTGAACCTCTCTAAGTTCTGGTTTTCACTGCAAAAAGTAGGAATGATAAGATATTGTGAAGGGTCGAGGATTATACAGGATAAAATATGTGTGACGAAGGGTCCATTGTTGTTCAGTTGCTACGTCGTGTCTGAGTGAGATTCCGTGGACTACAGCCTGTCAGGCTCCTCTGTCCACGGGATTTCCCAGGCAAGACAACTGGAGTGCACTTCCATTTCCTTCTCCAGGGGATCTTTCCAACCCAGGGATCAAACCCATGTCTCCTGCATTGGCAGGCAGATTCTTTGCCACTGAGCCACCTGGGAAGCCTAAGGAAGCTGTTGCAAAACTCAAAATACTTGGACGGGTGGCCTGGGCAAGGTCAGCAAGAACAAGAGAGGGAGAAGAGGGCAGGTTACTGGTATCCTTTGAGGGGGGCTGGAGTCAGGAGGACCGACTGGGCAAGGTGTGGGAGATCAAGGGAAGAATGAAGACTTTTTCTTGATTTCTGACCTTTGTATCCAGAAGACCAGTGGTACAAAGGAGACTGGGGGCTGTGAGATGAGAGTGGAGCACCGTGTTGGAAGGTTTGTGGGCACTCAAGTGCAGGTGTGAGCTAGGTATCTGCACATCCACAGGTGATGATATGGACTGAACTCATCCAGTAGGTAAAATCACCTGGATACTAGAGAGAAAGAGAGAAGGCACCAGGAACAGAGCCCCAGAGTATCACGGCTTGGAGATGCAGGCAGAGACGAAGGCTGGACAACAAAGCAGTCTAACAGGTGGAAAGGTAACCAGGAGCTGGTGCTATTTGGGAAGAACAGAGCAGCAGGGCACAAGTCGGGTCATGTGATCTGCACACACAGGTGTGGTGTAATTGGAGCTCTAGGTCTGTGCATGCAGACAGCTCCATGCCTTTCACAGGAGAGCTCAGTGTCAGAGGCACTCATTCTGAGCCACTTGCAAAGCAGAATGTCAAGGACTTATTCTCTCAGATGAATGACAAACCATGATTCCCTCTTAAAAAGCAATTCAAAGGCCCTTCTTCTGTAACATCACCCATCCTTTTCCCTGCAGGGGCTGAAGCGAGTCCTTGGAACCCTTCGAGGAACTGGCTCTCTCTCTCCTCCCAGGTGGACCCATACTCAAGAAGGGGCAGGTCCGCAGTGACAGTCCTGCTTCTCTCACTCCCTACCCACGTGACCTTATGGAATTCCTTCACGAAGCTTCACTTGACTCGCCTGTAGCATGAGGATAATAACACCCACTCCTATGACTGTTGTGAAGTTTCAGGAAAGCAGTGTGTGCAAAAGGGGTTTCCACACTGCCTGGCACATAGTACACGCTCAGTAAACAGCATCTGATTCTAACGACGCCCTGGATGCAGTGAGCATAGTGGCCTTTCTCTCAGACCCCCACTGTCACCCTCGGTCCTTCCCTCTCCTTCACTGTCTCTATTCACACTGTCAGCATCTACCCAGCAACCACCTCCTCTGCTGCTCCTGCCCCAGTTCTGGTCTCATCACCAGGGCAAGCGAAGCAGCCTTCTGATTTGTCTTTTGTTCCATTTATTTCGCATCCTTGTCTCTTCCACATACCTGGGCTGCCATACCTGGGTTTTTCAAAAACATCGCTCCACTTCAAATCCTCAAGGGAATCCTCACTTAAACGACTCAGGAGAGAATTTAAGTTCCCAGTGATGGCATATGAGGCCCTTCAGAATCTGGCCTCATCAACCTCTTCTTTGACCACTGCCCACCTCCTCCCTACAAGGCGGCCAGTGTCGCTCTAGCCATGAGGAACTACTTAAAACTCTCCCAACAGGCTATGCTCTTCTTTGCATCTCTGGTGCTGGCCCCTTGTCTAGAAACTTCTGTCATTTCTTCTCTGCTCATCTGTTAAGCCCCATCCTGATTGTTGCCTCCCCTCAGAGACTGTTCCTCACCCTGTCAACCTTGTCCTCCTCTGCTCTTCTCTCAAGACACCGAAATTCCTTACTGATGGTCTGCCCTCCCCACTGGACTGCGAGCTCCTTCATTCCAGGGGCCCTCTGATGCCTTGGAGACGGGGTCCGTGCTGCTTGCCTGGCACATGGAAGGACCACATCCATGTGTACCCAGTTTCTACATCAGCTGGAAATGAACATTCATGGTACCTGCTGGAAACTCTCCCGAAGATGGCTCTGATCCTCGGAGTGGCAGAACTCCAAAATGTCCTTTCCTAGAAGATCCTAAAGAGAGAGAGACAAGCTTTAATACCCCCCAACCCCACGTTTCATTGTTTATAGATCACTGTTAGACAAGAGTGTTCACATACATCTCCTTCAACTCATCTCCTTTAGCGCACACCATCATAAGGGGGAAAAAAGTGGATAGAAATGTTTTCCTTGCATGATTAAGGGGCTGGCATCTGGTGCCCCATCCTCAGTGCCTCTGGCATGTTCAGTACTGACTTCTAATTTTGCTAAGGAACTAGAGCAGCAGCTTCAGAATGCAATTTTATTTCTGTTTGCCTTGGAAAGGCAGACGGTACAGTCGAGCTCTAATAAACATTTTAATAATCATAAAAAGAACATAAGTGGTAGCATGAAGATGGATGTGTAGCCTATGAAACCTGGAATTGTTTAAATGGGGGGAACTGCAGCTCTCTTGTGCCTGGAGAAAAGCAGTTATCATAAAATAACTGAACTTGTTAAGTCTGTTGACTACCTACCTTCGTTCATCTATGTTTTATTCAAAGGACCCAGCATTAACCCCAAACAAAAGTGTTTTGCAATGAAACCAACTGGAATGAGAGAAACCATCCAAAAGCAAATGGGTTATAGGAAACTGGTCCAGTTGGAAATATCTTCAGCAGCAAAGAGTTTCAACAAAGTCATCGATCAGAACCCAAATCAGCAAATGGCCTCAGTGGGTGCTGACGCTGACAGGGGAAAGGACTCTTATCTGTGCCAAGAAACACCTAGATCCAGATGCCCGTGGAAGGTGGCCGGCAGATAAATGAATCTGGCTGGAAAGAGAAGTCATCAGAGGTCACAGTGAATTTGGAAAGAGATTAATTTTCCTCTTCATTCCATCCCAGAATTCTGAGGTTTACATCAGTCTAGAGATGAAGAATTCAATGAATGGTTCCCATATTTCAATTTAGTCTGTTTCTAGTTATAAAATAGACATGTAATTAAAAAACCCCCCATCAATGTCACCCAAACTCTGTTTCTCAGAACAAAGATTCTTTTTCTTCTTTCTTGTTTGTTCAAATGCTTTTTATATTGGAAGAAATTTAAATCTACAGAAAAGTTGAAAGGGTAGTGTAATTCACACCCGTGGGTCATTTTAACTGGACTCATCAACTGTCAGTATTTTGCCACATTTGCATTTTTCTCTTTCTTTCATATATATGCAACTATAAATATATAAGAAACATAAAAAGTAAATACAAATGAAATATCATACCTATGCACAAATATATCTAAAATATATTTATATATATCTTATTTTAAATTACATTTAAAATATGTTTATATATTTAATTTTTTGTTGAATCATTTGAAAACAATTAGCAGGAATCACGACGCTCCTCATATATCAAATATGTGTCTCTTTGCGACCCCATGGTCTGTCCATGGAATTTTCTAGGCAAGAACAGTGGAGTAGATTGCTATTCCCTTCTCCAGGGGATCTTCCTGACCCAGGGAATTGAACCAGGGTCTCCTTCATTGCAGACAGAATTTTTAGCATCTGTGCTAGGAGAGAAGCCCCATATAAATGACATTTTCTTACAAATCCATAATGTATCATATTATACCTTAAAAAATCAATAAATATTAGATAAAATCACCTATTAACATTTCCTCACTTGTCTCCCCGTTGTCCTTTATAGCTATACATCTTCAGGCTGAGGACCCAAGGAAGGCTTTTACATTGCATACTGTTATTTTATCTCTTTGGTTTATCTTAATTTGGAACAATCTCTCCAAGCCAGGCTTCAGCAATACGTGAACCGTGAACTTCCTAATGTTCAAGCTGGTTTTAGAAAAGGCAGAGGAACCAGAGATCAAATTGCCAACATCCACTGAATCATGGAAAAAGCAAGAGAGTTCCAGAAAAACATCTATTTCTGCTTTCTTGACTAGGCCAAAGCCTTTGACTGTGTGGATCACAATAAACTGTGGAAAATTCTGAAAGAGATGGGAATACCAGACCACCTGACCTGCCTCTTGAGAAATCTGTATGCAGGTCAGGAAGCAACAGTTAGAACTGGACATGGAACAACAGACTGGTTCCAAATAGGAAAAGGAGTACGTCAAGGCTGTATATTGTCACCCTGCTTATTTAACTTATAGGTAAAGTACATCATGAGAAATGCTGGACTGGAAGAAGCACAAGCTGGAATCAAGATTGCTGGGAGAAATATCAATAACCTCAGATATGCAGATGACACCACCCTTATGGCAGAAAGTGAAGAGGAGCTAAAAAGCCTCTTGATGAAAGTGAAAGAGGAGAGTGAAAAAGTTGGCTTAAAGATCAACATTCAGAAAATGAAGATCATGGCATCTGGTCCCATCACTTCATGGGAAATAGATGGGGAAACAGTGGAAACAGTATCAGACTTTATTTTTCTGGGCTCCAAAATCACTGCAGATGGTGACTGCAGCCATGAAATTAAAAGACGCTTACTCCTTGGAAGAAAAGTTATGACCAACCTAGATAGCATATTCAAAAGTAGAGATATTACGTTGCCGACTAAGGTCCGTCTAGTCAAGGCTATGGTTTTTCCAGTTGTCATGTATGGATGTGAGAGCTGGACTGTGAAGAAGGCTGAGCGCCGAAGAATTGATGCGTTTGAACTGTGGTGTTGGAGAAGACTCTTGAGAATCCCTTGGACTGCAAGGAGATCCAACCAGTTCATTCTGAAGATCAACCCTGGGATTTCTTTGGAAGGAATGATGCTAAAGCTGAAACTCCAGTACTTTGGCCACCTCATGCGAAGAGTTGACTCACTGGAAAAGACTCCGATGCTGGGAGGGATTGGGGGCAGGAGAAGGGGAGGACAGAGGATGAGATGGCTGGATGGCATCACTGACTCGATGGACGTGAGTCTGAATGAACTCCGGGAGTTGGTGATGGACAGGGAGGCCTGGTGTGCTGTGATTCATGGGGTCGCAAAGAGTCGGACACAACTGAGTGACTGAACTGAACTGAACTGAACTCCTGACTTTTGATATTTTTTGTGATTTTTGTGTTTTTCACTTTTTTAAAAAAAAAAAGACCTTGAAAATGTGTCTCCTGTAAAAAGAGGATCCATATACATTTGAGAAACAAATGGTGAGACAAAATTCAGGGAACATCTTTAAGATATTTCAGGGTCTTTCACATGAATATACTTTTAAAGTTTCTAAGGAGATTTCCTATTTGGTATTCATCAAAATTAATTGATAAGAGAGTCTCTTTTTCATAGAACATCTTAATTCTAGTTTGAGAAAAATCTAGAGCTAGATTAAACAAAATGGTTAGCACAAAAAATTGAGTTAATTTTAAGCAGTGCAGTTGCATACAATAACCTTTTTTGCTTTGGAAGGCTATTACCCAGGCAAGGAGATGGATTTTTATGCTGTTTTTCCCTGTATCATCACTGCATTATATCTTGAACAAATGAGGTAGGTGAATTTTGAAAGTGAAAGTGTTAATCGATCAGTCATGTCCGACTCTTTGTGACCCCATCATCTGTAGCCTGCCAGGGTCTTCTCCATGGGATTCTTCAAGGAGGAATACTGGATTGGGTTGCCATGCCCTTCTCCAGGGGATCTTCTTAACCCAGGGATTGAACCCAGGTGTCCTGCAGTGCAGGCAGATTCTTTACCATCTGAGCCACCAGGGAAGCCCAGGTACATTTTAAATAAAACTAAATCTCCAGCCGACTCCATGAGCTCAAAACCACCTACCTGAGGCTGGTAGCCAATCACACTGATGCACCTTGGGTCCACAAATGTGATGATCCCATCAGAGTTATGCCGTGATAAGAATTCTGTGGGCACTGACATCCCACTCATGTCCATGCACACAGGAGAGCTGGTCACCTGGAATGGAGAAATCCACAGGGAGGCAGTGATGGAGACTGAGTTAGAGAACAATCCACATGGATTTAGTTTCACAGATCCTTCCAGGTCATGAGTACAATGGGTTCAAAATGTTTGACAATAAATGCAGGAGAGGGTGTGGAGAAAAGGGAACCCTCCTACATTGTTGGTGGGAATGTAAATTGGTGCAAACAATATGGAGAACAGTAGGGGGATCCTTAAAAAAACTAAAACTACCGTATGACCCAGGAATCCCACTCCTGGGCATATACTCTGAGAAAACCATAATTCAAAAGATACATGCAGTGGAGAGGAAATAGGGAGTTGATTACTGGCTAGATTGCTCTCTCCCCTTTTGATTCCCCCTCTTCTCCTCCTGGTCACCTCTATCTCCCTCCTCCCTCTTCTCTTCTCTATGTAACTCTGTGAACCTCTCTGGGTGTCCCTCACTGTGGAGAATCTTTTCACCATTAAACTAGATGTTCTATCATTGGTGCTATATGGATGGAGAAGTCTTGAGGCTACTGTAAGAATAAGACTGAAAGCCAGAGGCAGGAGGCTTAAATCCAAAACTTGAGAACACCAGAAAACTCCTGACTCCAGGGAACATTAATTGACAAGAGCTCATCCAAAAGCCTCCATACCTACGCTGAAACCAAGTTCCACCCAAGAGCCAACAAATTTCAGAGCAAGACATATCAAGCTAACTCTCCAACAATGCAGGAACATAACCCTGAGCACAAAAATACGGACGGCCAAAAGTCACACAAAACCCATAGATACCTCAAAACTCACTACTGGACACTTCACTGCACTCCAGAGAGAAGAGATCCAGCTCCACCCACCAGAACACCAACGCAAGCTTCCCTAACCAGAAAGCCTTGACAAGCCACTCCTCCAACCCCACCCACAGGGAGGAAACTCCACAATAAAGAGGAACCACAAACTTCCAGCATACAGAAAGGCCACCCCAAACACAGCAACCTAAACAAGATGAAAAGGCAGAGAAATATTCAGCAGGTAAAGGGACATGATAAAAGCCCACCAAACCAAACAGAAGAGGAGGAGATAGGGAGTCTACCTGAAAAAGAATTGAGAATAATGATAGTAAAAATGATCCAAATCTTGAAAACAAAATGGAGTTATAGATAAATAGTCTGGAGACAAGGATTGAGAAGATGCAAAAAAAGTTTAACAAGGACCTAGAAGAAATATAAAAGTCAATCAATAATGAATAATACAATAACTGAGATCAAAAGCACTCTGAAGGGAATCAACAGTAGAAAACAGAGGCAGAAGATAGGATAAGTGAGGTGGAAGATAGAATGGTGGAAATAAATGAAGCAGAGAGGATAAAAGAAAAAAGAATTAAAAGAAATGAGGACAACCTCAGAAACCTCTGGGACAATGTTAAACACCCCAACAATCGAATCATAGGAGACCCAGAAGAAGATAAAAAGAAAGTCCATGAGAATATACTTGAGGAGATAATAGTTGAAAACTTCCCTAAAATGCGGAAGGAAATAGCCACCCAAGTCCAAGAAACCCAGAGAGTCCCAAACAGGATAAACCCAAGACGAAACACCCCAAGACACATATTAATCAAATTAACAAAGATCAAACACAAAGAAAAAAATATTAAAAGCAGCAAGGGGAAAACAACAAATAACTCAAAAGGGGATCCCCATAAGGATAACAGCTGATCTTTCTATAGAAACTCTTCAGGCCAGAAGAATGGGAAGATATACTTAAAGTAATGAAAGAGGAAAACCTACAACCCTGATTACTGTACCCAGCAAGGATCTCATTCAAATGTGAAGGAGAAATCAAAAGCTTTACAGACAAGTAAAAGCTGAGAGAATTCAGCACCACCAAACCAGCTTGTCAACAAATACTAAAGGATCTTCTCTAGACAGGAAACCCAGGAAAGGTTTATAAACTCAAACCCAAAACAACAAAGCAAATGGCAACAGGATCATATTTATCAATAATTACCTTTAATGTAAATGGGTTGAATGCCCCAACCAAAAGACAAAGACTGGCTGAATGGATACAAAAGCAAGACCCCTATATATGCTGTCTACAAGAGACCCACTTCAAACCAAGGGGCACATATAGACTGAAAGTGAAGGGCTGGAAAAAGATATTTCATGCAAATGGAGACCAAAAGAAAGCAGGAGTAGCAATACTCATATCAGATAAAATAGACTTTGAAACAAAGGCTGTGAAAAGAGACAAAGAAGGACACTACATAATGATCAAAGGATAAATCCAAGAAGAAGACATAACAATTATAAATATATATGCACCCAACATAGGAGCACCACAATATGTAAGGCAAATGCTAACAAGTATGAAAGGGGAAATTAACAGTAACACAATAATAGTGGGAGACTTTAATACCCCATTCACACCTATGGATAGATTAACTAAACAGAAAATTAGCAAGGAAACACAAACTTTAAATGATACAATGGACCAGTTAGACCTAATTGATATCTATAGGACATTTCACCCTAAAACAATGAATTTCACCTTTTTCTCAAGTGCACACGGAACCTTCTCCAGGATAGATCACATCCTGGGCCATAAATCTAGCCTTGGTAAATTCAGAAAAATTGAAACCATCTCAAGAATCTTTCCTGATCACAATGAAGTAAGATTAGATGTCAACTACAGGAAATGCTGAGCTGGAAGAAGAACAAGCTAGAATCAAGATTGCCGGGAGAAATATCAATAACCTCAGATATGCAGATGACACCACTCTTATGGCAGAAAGTGAAGAGGAACTAAAAAACCTCTTGTTGAAAGTGAAAGAGGAAAGTGAAAAAGTTGGCTTAAAGCTCAACATTCAGAAAACGAAGATCATGGCATCTGGTCCCATCACTTCACGGCAAATAGATGGGGAAACAGTGGAAAGAGTGTCAGACTTTATTTTGGGGGGCTCCAAAATCACTGCAGATGGTGATTGCAGCCATGAAATTAAAAGATACTTACTCCTTGGAAGAAAAGTTATGACCAACTTAGAGAGCATATTTAAAAGCAGAGACATTACTTTGCCAACAAAGGTCTATCTAGTCAAGGCTATGGTTTTTCCAGTTGTCACGTATGGATGTGAGAGTTGGGCTGTGAAGAAGGCTGAGCGCCGAAGAATTGACGCTTTTGAACTGTGGTGTTGGAGAAGACTCTTGAGAGTCCCTTGGACTGCAAGGAGATCCAACCAGTCCATCCTAAAGATCATCAGTTCTGGGTGGGTGTTCATTGGAAGGACTGATGTTAAAGCTGAAACTCCAATACTTTGGCCACCTCATGCGAAGAGTTGACTCACTGGAAAAGACCCTGTTGCTGGGAGGGATTGGGGGCAGGAGAAGGGGACGACAGAGGATGAGATGGCTGGATGGCATCACCAACTCGATGGACATGAGTTTGAGTGAACTCTGGGAGTTGATGATGGCCAGGGAGGCCTGGCATGCTGCAATTCATGGGGTCACAAAGGGTCGGACACAACTGAGCAACTGAACTGAACTGAAAAGGAAAAAAACTATTAAAAATACAAACATAAGGAGGCTAAACAACACACTTCTGAATAACCAACAAATCACAGAAGAAATCAAAAGAGAAATCAAAATATGCATAGAAACTAATGAAAATGAAAACACAACAACCCCAAACCTATGGGATTCAGTAAAAGCAGTGCTAAGGGGAAGGTTCATAGCAATACAAGCCTACCTCAAGAAACAGGAGAGAAATCAAATAAATAACCTAACTCTATACGTAAAGCAACTAGAAAAGGAAGAAATGAAGCACCCCAGGGTCAGTAGAAGGAAAGAAATAATAAAAATTAGGGCAGAAATAAATCCAAAAGAAACAACGGAGATCATAGCCAAAATCAACAAAGCTAAAAGCTGGTTCTTTGAGAAGATAAATAAAATAGACAAACCATTAGCCAGACTCATCAAGAAAAAAAGGGAGAAGAATCCAATCAACAAAATTAGAAATGAAAATGGAGAAATCACAACAGACAACGCAGAAATACAAAGGATTATAAGAGACTACTATCAGCAATGATATGCCAATAAAATGGACAACTTGGAAGAAATGGACAAATTCTTAGAAAAGTATAACTTTCCAAAACTGAACCAGGAAGAAATAGAAAATCTTAACAGACTCATCACAAGCACAGAAATCGAAACTAAAATCAGAAATCTTCCAACAAACAAAAGCCCAGGACCTGATGGCTTCACAGATGAATTCTACCAAAACTTTAGAGAAGAGCTAACACCTATCCTACTCAAACTCTTGCAGAAAATTGCAGAGGAAGGTAAACTTCCAGACTCAGTCTATGAGGCCACAATCACCTAATATCAAAACCAGACAAAGATGCCACAAAAAAAGAAAACTACAGGCCGATATCATTGATGAACACAGATGCAAAAATCCTTAACAAAATTCTAGCAAACAGAATCCAATAACATATTAAAAAGATTATACATCATGACCAAGTGGGCTTTATCCCAGGGATGCAAGGATTCTTCAAAATTCACAAATCAACCAATGTGATATACTGCATTCACAATTTGAAAGATTAAAAACCATATGATTATCTCAACAGATGCAGAGAAACCCTCTGACAAAATTCAACATCCATTTATGATAAAAATCCTCCAGAAAGCAGGCATAGAAGGAACATACCTCAACATAATAAAAGCCATATGTGATAAACCCACAGCAAACACTATCCTCAATGGTGAAAAACTGAAAGCATTTCCTGTAAAGTCAGGAACAAGACAAGGGTGCCCACTTTCACCACTACTATTCAACATAGTTTTGGAAGTTTTAGCCACAGCAATCAGAGAAGAAAAAGAAATAAAAGGAATCCAGATTGGAAAAGAAGAAGTAAAACTCTCACTGTTTGGGGATGACAGGATCCTCTACACAGAAAACCCTAAAGACTCCACCAGAAAATTCCTAGAGATAATCAATGAATACAGTAAAGTCTCAGGATATAAAATTAACACACAGAAACCCCTTGCATTCCTATATGCTAACAATGAGAAAACAGAAAGAGAAATTAAGGAAACAATTCCATTCACCATTGCAACGAAAAGAGTAAAATACTTAGGAATAAATCTACCTAAAGAAACAAAAGACCTATATACAGAAAACTATAAAACACTGATGAAAGATATCAAAGATGACACAAATAGATGAAGAAATATCAGAGACTGGAAGAATCAATATAGTGAAAATGAGTATACTACTCATAGCGATCTATAGATTTAATGCAATACTTATCAAGATACCAACAGTATTTTTCAGAGAACTAGAACAAATAATTCCACAGTTTGTATGGAAATACAAAATACCTCAAATAGCCAAAGCAATCTTGAGAAAGAAGAATGGAACTGGAGGAATCAACCTGCCTGACTTCAGACTATACTACAAAGAAACAGTCATCAAGACAGTATGGTGCTGGCACAAAGACAGAAAGCCCAGAGGTAAATCCACGCACCTATGGAAAGTTTATCTTTGACAAAGGAGGCAAGAATATACAATGGAGAAAAGACAATCTCTTAACAAGTGGTGCTGGGAAAACTGGTCAACCACTTGTCAAAGAATGAAACTAGAACACTTTCTAACACCATACACAAAAATAAACTCAAAATGGATTACAGAACTAAATGTAAGACCAGAAACTATAAAACTCCTAGAGGAAAACATAGGCAAAACACTCTCTGACATAAATCATAGCAGGATTCTCTATGACCCACCTCCCAGACTAATGGAAATAAAAGCAAAATTAAACAAATGGGACATAATTAAACTTAAAAGCTTCTGCACAACAAAGGAAACTATAAGCAAGGTGAAAAGACAGCCTTCAGAATGGGAGAAAATAATAGCAAATGAAGCAACTGATAAAGAATTATTATCAAAAACATACAAGCAACTCCTGCAGCTCAATTCCAGAAAAATAAATGACCCAATCAAAAAATGAGCCAAAGAACTAAACAGACATTTCTCCAAAGAAGACATACAGATGGCTAACAAACACATGAAAAGATGCTCAACATCACTCATTATCAGAGAAACGCAAATCAAAACCACAATGAGGTACCATCTCACGCCAGTCAGAATGGCTGCTATCCAAAAGTCTACACACAATAAATGCTGGAGAGAGTGTGGAGAAAAGGGAACCCTCTTACGCTGTTGGTGGGAATGCAAACTAGTACAGCCACTATGGAGAACAGTGTGGAGATTCCTTAAAAAACTGCAAATAGAATTGCCTTATGACCCAGCAATCCTACTGCTGGGCATACACACGGAGGAAACCAGAATTGAAAGAGACACATGTACCCCAATGTTCATCACAGCACTGTTTACAATAGCCAGGACATGGAAGCAACCTAGATATCCACTGGCAGATGAATGTCTAAGAAAGCTGTGGTACATATAGACAATGGCATATTACTCAGCTATTAAAAAGAATGCATTTGAATCAGTTCTAATGAGGTGGATGAAACTGGAGCCTATTATACAGAGTGAAGTAAGTCAGAAAGAAAAACACCAATACAGTATACTAACACATATATATGGAATTTAGAAAGATGGTGTAATGATGACCCTATATGCGAGAGACCAAAGAGACACAGATGTAAAGAACAGACTTTTGGACTCTGTGGGAGAAGGCAAGGGTGGGATGATTTGAGAGAATAGCACTGAAACATGTATATTATCATATGTGAAATAGATAACCAGTCCAGGTTTGATGCATGAGACAGGGTGCTCAGGGCTGGTGCACTGCGGTGACCCTGAGGGATGGTATGGGGAGGGAGGGTCAGGATGGGGAACACATGTACACCCATGGCTGATTCATGTGAATGTATAGCAAAAACCACCACAATACTGTAAAGTAATCAGCCTTCAATTAAAATAAATTTTTAAAAAAGATACATGCATCCCACTGTCCACTGCAGCACTATTTATGATAACTGGGACATGGAAGCTAAATGTCCATTAACAGAGGAATGAATAAAGAAGATATGGTACATGTATACAACAAAATATTACTCAGCCGTAAAAAGGAATGAAATTGTGCCATTTAGGGAGGTGGATGGACCTAGAGACTGTTATACAGAGTGAAGTAAGTCAGAAAGAAAAGAACAAATACTATATCATATTGCTTATCTGTGGAATCTAGAAAAATGGTACGGATATGCTTTCTAGCAAAACAGAAATAGAGAAACAGATGTAGAGAACAAACATACAGACATCAAGGTGGGGAACGGAGAGTGGGATGGACTGGGAGATTGGGACTGACACTTATACACTATTCATACTATGTATAAAATAGATAACTAATGAGAATTGTATAGCACAGGAAACGATACTCACTGCTCTGTGATGACCTAAACAGTAAGGAAATCTAAAAAGGAGGGAATATATGTATATATGTAGCTGATTCACTTTGCTGTACAGCAAAACTAACACAACATTACCTGAAAGCAACTATCAGTTCAGTTCAGTCCAGTCGCTCAGTCATGTCCGACTCTTTGTGACCCCATGAATTGCAGCACGCCAGGCCTCCCTGGCCATCATCAACTCCCAGAGTTCACTCAAACTCATGTCCATCGAGTTGGTGATGCCATCCAGCCATCTCATCCTCTGTCGTCCCCTTCTCCTCCTGCCCCCAGTCCCTCCAAGCATCAGGGTCTTTTCCAATGAGTCAACTCTTCGCATGAGGTGGCCAAAGTATTGGAGTTTCAGCTTTAGCATCAGTCCTTCCAATGAACACCCAGGACTGATGATCTTTAGGATGGACTGGTTGGATCTCCTTGCAGTCCAAGGGACTTAAAATTAATTTTAAAAATAAATAAACTGTTTGAAACTGCCCTGGTCATACCATGGACTAACTGGAACAGTGGACCACTTTCTCTACACTTCTGAGGTTCTTTTGCAACCCCATGGACTGGAGTCCACCATGCTCCTCTGTCCATGGGATTTCCCAGGCAAGAATACTGGAGCGGGTAGCCATTTCCTTCTCCATGGGATCTTCAGGGACCAGGGATTGAACCCACTTCTCCTGCATTGGCAGGCGGATTCCTTACCACTGAGCCACCAAGGAAGTCCAAACAAGTCTAAGGAACTGATTACACTGTTTGGAAATTCTACATTTGTGAACTGAATTCACTCAAGTATTCTTTCTTCCCCTGTTTGCAATGAATAAACAATGCTTATCATGTGTTAATGAAACAGCTTATTCATCTGTCTGAAAACGGTGAGATCCAGGAAGCCACAGACATGCAGTATCAGTGTTCTCTGAACTACATCTACTATGGCCTCACCATCAGAACCTGGAAGGCCCTCAATGCCAAAGGAAGAAAGACTTAGTGGCTACTGGGTGCACCAGACATCAAGCCAGTGGGATTTATGCATTAATACATTATTCAGAATATCTAATTCTCAAGATGAAAAAGACATATTTCCTGTTCTTGAGGAGTCTGCAAGGAAGGGCCTTACCCTTCTAACTAACTATATGAAAACAGATAGGGAAGAAA
This sequence comes from Oryx dammah, assembly GCF_014754425.2. NCBI lineage: Eukaryota > Metazoa > Chordata > Mammalia > Artiodactyla > Bovidae > Oryx > Oryx dammah. The sequence goes on from NW_024070200.1 coordinate 42,714,378, forward strand.
CTTAACTGACATGTAAACTCGATGCTGGGTGAGTAGGGAGGCGAGTGATTCATTTTGACTAAGCAGATAAGGGAGTCGTTTCACTGGATCTTGAAAGATGAGGAAACAGAAGTAAACAAGAGGAGAAGGAGTTCTCCTGTTTAAGGAGCCTCCTTTAACAACAGGCAGAAGTAACAGCCTGTGGATGTCCACAATGGTGGGTATGTGCATGGCAGGCTTGTGGAAAGGGGATGATGTGGTTTGGGCATAGGGCATGAGAGAGGGGAGGGAGGAGACGCGGTTATAAGGTGAGTGGGTGCTTTATCCTGCAGACCACAGGGAAACGCTCACAGTGACTAGACATGGGTGTGAAACAGCAAGGACTGATGGTATATATAGTACAGGGAACTATATTCAATATCTGTAATAACCTACAATGGAAAAGAATTAGAAAAATATATATACAATATCACTTATATGTGGATGCTTTCAAACTGTGGTGCTGGGCAAAGACTCTTGAGAATCTCTAGGACAGCAAGGAGATCCAAGCAGTCAATCCTAAAGGAAATCAACCCTGAATATCAATTGGAAGGACTGATGCTGAAGCTCCAATACTTTGGCCACCTGATGCAAAGAGTCAACTCATTGGAAAGACCCTGATGCTGGGAGGGATTGGGGGCAGGAGGAGAAGGTGACAACAGAGGTTGAGATGGCTGGATAACATCACCAACTCAATGGATATGAATTTGAACAAACTCTGAGAGATAATGAAGGGCAGAGGAGCCTGGTGCGCTGCAGTCCATGGAATCACAAAGAATTGGACACGACTCAGTGACTAAACAAAAACAAATATGTAGAATCCAGAAAAGGGGTACAAATGAACTTATTTGCAAAACAGAAATAGAGACAGAAGTAGACAACAAACTTATGGACACCAAGTGGGGTGGAATGCATTGGGAAATTGGGATTGACATATATATATTACTGATGTGCTAAATCACTTCAGTCGTGTCTGACTCTTTATGACCCTATGGACTATAGCCCACCAGGCTCCTCTGACCATGAGATTCTCCAGGCAAGAATACTGGAGTGGGTTGCCATGCCCTCCTCCAGATCATCTTCTCCACCCAGGGATCAAACCCACATCTGTTGCGTCTCCCTCATTGGCAGGTGGGTTCTTGACCACTAGCACCACCTGGGAAGCCCAGTACTATGTATAAAATAGATAACTAATGAGAACCTACTGTCCAGCGAAAGGAAGTCTACTCAATACTCTGTGGTGACGGGAAGGAAACCTAAAGAAGAGGGGATATTTCTATACATAGAGCTGATTTGCTTTGCTGTATAGCAGAAACAAACATGAAATTGTTAATTCACTATACTTCAATTAAAAAAAAATGGGTGTGATGTGAGCAGAGCTCAACTTTGCAATAACTGGTGCATATCAGGATGGGCTGACACAGACTCTCATTGAAGTGAGAACTCTGCTGCTCACAGGTCACAGTCCCCCCATTCTTCTCCCAGATTCAGCCTCATCTTTTCCCATAAGGTAAGACACAGAACCCAACAATGCTGAGCACACGGGAGATGGAAAAAGTCATCCAGACCACAGACTCTTGCTCGCTGCAATAGCAAGCCCTCCTTGGAGATTAAAAAGGCAGTGACCTCCTTCTTACCTGGAGTCGTCCAATTGCCACCAGGCAATATTTACTGCCTTGTCCCACATCGGCATCTTCTTCAGGTATAGTCATTCCTGAAATGAAAGATGCCAGAGTCAGCAACATGTCCAGGGCGACCTGAAAAGATGTACAGGTGTCCATTTTACTTACATGATCAAAAATGTAGATCCACTGTGGACCCTGCAGGGTCTAGGAAGTCAGTCAATGAATTAACCAGTCCTTTGCTCATTTCCTGGAGAAGGAAATGGCAACCCACTCCAGTACTCTTACCTAGAAAGTACCATGGACGGAGGAGCCTGGTGTCCATGGGGTCACAAACAGTTGGACACAACTGAGCGACTTCACTTTCACTTGCTCATTTCCTGCTCAGCTCTCTGCTTGATGTCTTTTGATAATTTGTTTTTCTAAGATTTTTTTTTTTTGGTGTGGACCATTTTAAAGTCTTTATTGAATCTGTTGCATTATTGCTTTTATTTTATGTTTTGGCCCTGAGGCACGCAGGATCCTTCACGTGGGATCTTTTTTAGTTGAAGCATTCGAACTGCTCGTTGGAGCCTGTCCGATCCTAGCTCCCTGACCAGAGATTGAACCTGCACCTTCTGCACTGGAAGCTGAAGTCTTAACCATTGAACCACCAGAGAAGTCCCTCTTTTGATAATTTCATGGCACATTATCATCAGCATCTATGGAAGATGCTGAAAACTGAAGGAAGATGAAACACATTATTCATGTATAAATTTACAAAACCTGGCTAAAACACTTGGTTATAAGGGAAAGTTTGGTAAGAAGTATATACGGACACTTCAAATTATGGAGTGGGTTGCCATTTTTTTCTTCAGGGGATCTTCCTGACCTAGCGATCAAACCTGCGTCTCTTGGATCTCCTGCATTGGCAGGCAGATTCTTCACCACTGAGCCAAGCTCCATCTCAGCCTGCATTAAAACTGAGGTCCAAAAGGGTATGATATAGTCCATCGCATGCTGTGAGGCTTGAATGAGAGGATGGTGGGGAACCTCCCTCAGCCCAAGACCCAAATGTCAGCTTCTTTTTCACTTCCCCGACTTTACTCCCCAACTGCTGGTAGCAGGTATATTTGTGGGCTTCCCCAGTGGCTCAGTGGTAAAGAATCCACCTGCCAATTCAGGAGATGCAGGAGACACAGGTTCGATCCCCTGAGTTGGGAAAATGCCCTGGAGGAGAGCACGGCAACCCACTCCAGTATTCTTGCTTGGGAAACCCCATGGACAGAGGAGCCTGGTGGGCCACAGTCCACGGGGTCGCAAAGATTTGGACATGAATTAGGCGACTGAGCACGCATGCACAGTGTATTTGTGAACAAAGAGAACAGTGGGTTCAGATACACCTTTGCCACACTAAGGATTAGGGTGCTATGCTACAGTCCAGAGCAGGAAGCAGAGGAGACAGTGAGTGGTGGGAAGAATCCTTGAATCCAGTCAGGATGAAAAAAATCATGTTTTTCTGTTCTACCCTGTGGAAGGAGGGATTCTGCAGGGCGAGGCTGTCACTGGCTGATCCCTGAGACCATCTGCCTAGAGACACCACAGTTCATTTGCCGATTCATTCTTCACCCCACCAGTGTTGAGTGAGAGCTTTTGTATATTTTAAAAAGTAGTCACAAATGCTCTTTATGTACCTTCTATCAAGACTTGAAGTTAGATATCCTTGAGACTACTTTGATCAATGAAATAAGTGGAAGTGATGCTATTCGCTTCTAGACAATGAGCCCCAGACGTTGTGGAGCAGAGGCAGGTCATCCATATTGCACCCTGTCTCCACCCCTAGCCCACAGAATCTGAGTATAATAAAATGGTGGTGGTTTTATCAACAAAATGCATGAGTGTGTGCTAAGTCGCTTCAGTCATGTCCGACTCTTTGTGACCCCATGAACTGTAGGCCACCAGACTCCTCTGTCCATGGGATTCTCCAGGCAAGAATACTGGAGTGGGTTGCCATGCCCTCCTTCAGAGCATCTCCCCAATCCAGAGATCTAATCTGCATCTCTTACATCTCCTGCATTAGCAGGCAGGTTCTTTACCACTAGTGCCACCTGGGAAGCCCTGTTTTATCATTAAAATAAAATGTCTCAATTAGAAGCTGCATCAGGAATTCTCCAGTGGTCCAGTTAAGACTCTGCCTTCCAGTGCAGGGAGCTTGTGTTCAGTCTCTGGTCGAGGAACCAAGATCCCACAGGCTACGTGGTGCAGTTGATAAATAAATAAATGTAATTATTTTAAAAATTAAAAAAGAAAGAAGGTGCATCAGCCTAGATGTGCAGAGGAGAAGACTTAACGGGAGCCAAAGATACAAGTCCTTTAAGTGTATAAAAAGTACATCATATATATATATATGTATAATATATATTATATTATAAAGTGTATAGAGAATACATTATGCTAAATGCTGGGCTGGACAAGCTGAAATCAAGATTGCTGGGAGAAATATCAATAACCTCAGATATGCAGATGACACCACCCTTATGGTAGAAAGCAAAGAGGAACTAAATAGCCTCTTGATAAAAGTGAAAGAGGAAAGTGAAAAAGCTGACTTAAAACTTAACATTCAAAAATCAAAGTTCATGGCATCCAGTCCCATCTCTTCATGGCAAATAGATGGGGAAACAATAAAAACAGTGACAGACTTTATTTTCTTGGGCTCCAAAATCACTGCATTTGGTGACCAGAGCCATGAAATGAGAAGACGCTTGCTCCTTGGAAGAAAAACTATGACCGACCTAGACAGCATCTAGACCAACCTAGAAAGTAGAGACATTACTTTGTTGACAAAGGTCTATCTAGTCAAAGCTATGGTTTTTCCAAGTAGTCATGTATGGATGTGAGAGTTGGACTATAAAGAAGGCTTAGTGCAGAAGAATTCATGCTTTTGAACTGTGGTGTTGGAGAAGACCCTTAATCCCTTGGACTGCAAGGAGATCAAACCAGTCAATCCTAAAGGAAATCAGTCCTGAATATTCATTGGAAGAACTGATTCTGAAGCTGAAGCTCCAATACTTGGGCCACCTGATGGGAAGAACTGACTCATTGGAAAAGACTCTGATGGTGGGAAAGATTGAAGGCAGGAGGAGAAGGGGATGACAAAGGATGAGATGGTTGGATGGCATCACCAATTCGATGGACGTGAGTTTGAGCAAGCTCTGGGAGTTGGTGATGGACAGGGAAGCCTGAAGTGCTACAGTCCATGGCGTCACAAAGAGTTGGACATGACTGAGTGACTGAACTGAACTGAAGTGTATAAATTGGCTCCTTTGTAAGAATGCATTTTAATACACCAGCTAAAATTATGTTACAAGAGGGACTGGGGGCAGGAGAAGAAGGGGATGACAGAGGATGAGACGGCTGAATGGCATCACTGACTCGATGGACGTGAGTCTGAGTGAACTCTGGGAGTTGGTGATGGACAGGGAGGCCTGGTGTGCTGTGATTCATGGGGTTGCAAATAGTCGGGACACGACTGAGTGACTGAACTGAACTGAACTGAATTTGGCTTTGCAGAAATGAAGTGGAAAGTTGTAACTTATTAAATAAATAGTTTTGGTCTTAATGTGGGCAGGTAATCTTTAGTTGTGAATGAGAGCCAAGTAAGTGTTTGTGAAATATCCAGAAAATTCTTCAGTAAACCCAAACTTCCTTAAAGAAATTTATTTATGTGCCTGTCTCAAGGTTCTCCTCAGGATGCTGGGCTCAGTGTTCCCATGGAAGGGCTGGCACCTGAAACACTGGGGCTGAATATTTGCATAGGCGGCTCTGACACAGGCCCACGAGCAGCTGTAGGGACCCCGGGGCCAAGGAAGCTGTGATCATCACTGCTCAGACTACCAGGGTCCAGAGGAGGCTGTGGGTGACCACAGGAAGGCAGGGGTGGGCTCTGGCACCAGCTGGCGGAAAGGATTCAGGATCAAGCTCTCACATGCTTTTCTGACCAAAAGCCTCTGACAGGGAAGTGATGTGTAATCTCCAGATTATCATCCAGATATCTGGATGTTCTCTATTTTCCAAACGTTTGGGGAATACTCTCAAGTAACAGATGATCTTTTAAAATGGTTTTGACGGTTAGTACTCATCAATAAAAAGACAAATATAGCCCCAATTAACAAAAGGGCAAAGGATGTGAACATTACTCCAAAGGAAGTATACAAATGGTTAGTAAGCATATGGAAAGATACTCAACATCGTTAGTCATCAGGGAAATGCAAGTCACTACCATAATGAGAGTACTTCATATCCATTAGGATGGGCTACAATTTTTAAAAAATGCAATAACAACAGTTATTGCAATAACAGTGCTGGTGAAGATGTGGAGAAACGAACCATCATATACTGCTGGTGGGAATGTAAAATGGAGCAGTCGGTTTGGAAAACAATCTGGCAGTTCCTCAAAGGGCTAAACATTGAGCTACCATATACCCCGGAAATTCCACCCCTAGATGTGCACCCGAGAGAAATGAAAACATATGTCCACTAACATATGTCCATGTGTACATAGATGTTCACAGCAACAACAGCCCCAAAGTGGAAACAAACATGATATCTGTTAAGGGATGAATGGATAAACAAAAGGTGGCAGATCCAGATACTAGTATATTATTGGGCAATAAAAAAGAAAATACTGACACCTGTTACAATATGGATAAATCTTGACAATATCATGCTAAGTGAAAGAAGTCCATCACAGAAAGTCACATATTACATGAGTCTATTTTATGTGAAATGTCCAGAACAGGTGATTCCATAAAATCAAACAAGTAGATTAGTGGTTGTCTAGGATTTGGGGGGAAACAGGAGTAACTGCTAACTGCTAACTGCTAATAGGTGTGCAATTTCTTTCTGGGATAACGAATATATTTTAAAACTAACTGCAATGATATAGTTGTAAAACTATGTGAATACACTCCAAACCACTGAATGGTACATTTTAATTTGTACACTTTATGATACATGAATTATATTTCAATGCAGCTGGTATATAAACAATATTTTGGGGAAAAAAAGGTGGGTATAAATAAGGGGAGTAAAAAGCTACCTACCAAAAGGATAAAAAAAAAATGATGTCTTGGTATATTTCTGGCCAGTCTTTTGAAGCAAATTTAGAAGACTATATGATACCATTTTTTATTTTGGCTACACCATGAAGCATCTTAGTTCCCTGACAAGGGACAGAACCCATGTCCCCTGCAGTGGACACATAGAGTCTAAACCACTGGATCTCAGGAAAGACCCTAGAAAACTATAGATAAATAAAAAGATAAACATTAAAATTAACCTTGATTACAGTATAATCCTTATGTCCTTTACTGTGTGTATATGTGTGTAATAAAATATCTTTTTTTTTCTTATATTGTTTTATAACCTGCTTTGGAAACTTTTCAGCTTATTGAGAAACATTTACGTGTTTTCATCTTTCCTCTGTATGGCTGTGCTGTGATTTCTGTAACCCCATCTCTCTGATACTAGTGCATTTTATTTTTCCCCAGTTTTTCACACGCACAAGAAATACAATCCCATGCATCCTTCTATACAGAATCTTAGAGCATATCAATGATTTCTTTAGCATATAAATCCTTGGAATGAAACTCCCATCTCAGAGAGTATACATGGTATTTTATTATTAGTTATATTTGCTTTTCTTTGAACCTATATTTGTTTTCCATTTGGTCTTTTATGAACAGCCTGCACACAATTTTGCCATACAAAAGTTCTGTTTGTGGTTTTTTTCCTCATTTATTTAAAAAGCTTTGTGATGTATTAAGAATATAGGTGGGTCTCTCACAGACTTAAAGAATGAGCTTATGGTGGCTGGGGCAGGGGGAAGGATGGGGGAAGAGACAGGGAGTTTGGAATGGACATGTGCACACTGCCATATTTAAAATGGATAACCAACAAGAACTACTGTGTACAGCACAGGGAACTGTGTACAGCACAGGGAACTCTGCTCAGTGGTATATGGCAGTCTGGATGGGAGGAAAGTTTGGGGGACAATGAATACATGTATATGTATGGCTGAGTCCCTCTGCAGTCCATCTGAAACTATCAATACACTGTTAACTGGCTATACTCAATACAAAATAGTTTTTTTTTTTTTAAAGAATATATGTGGGTCTCATTTAAGTTATTTTTTATGTTTTTCTTTCCTTTAAAGTGTTGTCTTCATTTATTTCTACAGTATTATTAAAGTATAGATCAGAACTGTCAGTTTTTACTCTAGTTTTTGCCTTTGGGGGTCATTCTTTGAAAAGTACAATCTCTACCCCAAGATCATGTAAAATATTCACTCATATTTTCATATAGCACTTTATAGTTTCACATTTACCTTTAATAAATCTGAAATTTTTGATATACTGTATCTCATAGTTTTACAAATGATCAGTCAGTTGTCCTCAAACTGTGCACTACTTTTTCCTTTTGAAAATGCTTCCCTCATCAAACACCACATTTCTTTTTTTTTTAATTTTTATTTTTACTTTATTTTGCTTTACAATACTGTATTGGTTTTGCCATACATTGACATGAATCCGCCACGGGTGTACATGAGTTCCCAATCCTGAACCCCCCTCCCACCTCCCACCCCATATCATCTCTCTGGATCTTCCCCGTGCACCAGCCCCAAACATCCTGTATCCTGTATCAAACCTAGACTGGCGATTCGTTTCTTACATGATAGTATACATGTTTCAATGCCATTCTCCCAAATCATCCCACCCTCTCCCTCTCCCACAGAGTCCAAAAGTCCGTTCTATACATCTGTGTCTCTTTTGCTGTCTCGCATAGAGGGTTATCATTACCATCTTTCTAAATTCCATATATATGTGTTAGTATACTGTATTGGTGTTTTTCTTTCTGGCTTACTTCACTCTGTATAATAGGCTCCAGTTTCATCCACCTCATTAGAACTGATTCAAATGTATTCTTTTTAATGGCTGAGTAATACTCCATTGTGTATATGTACCACAGCTTTCTTATCCATTCGTCTGCTGATGGACATCTAGGTTGCTTCCATGTCCTAGCTATTATAAACAGTGCTGCAATGAACACTGGGGTACACGTTTCTCTTTCAATTCTGGTTTCCTCAGTATGTATGCCCAACAGTGGGATTGCTGGGTCATAAGGCAGTTCTACTTCCAGTTTTTTAAGGAATCTCCACACTGTTCTCCGTAGTGGCTGTACTAGTTTGCATTCCCACCAACAGTGTAAGAGGGTTCCCTTTTCTCCACACCTTCTCCAGTATTTATTGCTTGAAGACTTTTGGATCGCAGCCATTCTGACTGGCAAACATCACATTTCTAAAGATACTTGGGTCTGTTTTAGGTCTTTTATGTTTGTTCAATAATTGGATTTAGAAAGTTCATTGATCACATCTTAATTATTTAGGCTTTAAAAGATATTTTCACATATCATAAGGCAATTACTCCCAAGTACTGTTAATGAAAATTTTATTAGCCACTTTTATATTTAGTGGACTATACAAATTTCAGAATTAACTTTCTTTTAAAAGAAATTCCACTGGGGCAGTTATTAAAATTGTATTAAACATATAGATTGGTTTAGAAAAAGCTGAAATCTGTGTAATACTAAGTCCTTATATCAAAGAATACATGTCTCTCCACTTAGCTATATTCATACATAATTCACATATTAGTTACATTCATATCCCTCAATGTTATTTTGTAGTTTAAGAAACATTTTGCATTTCCTGTTAAGGTTACTAACATGCATTTTAAAGTGTTGCTATTTTAAAATTTTATTTATTTATTTTAATTGGAGGCTAGTTACTTTACAATACTGTAGTGGTTTTTGCCATACATTGACATGAATCAGCCATGAGTGTACATGTGTCCCCCATCCTGAACCCCCCTCCCACCTCCCTCCCAATCCCATCCCTCAGGGTCATCCCAGTGCCCTGGCCCTGAGAGCCCTGTCTCACGCATTGAACCTGGACTGGTGATCTATTTCACATATGGTAATATACGTGTTTCAGTGCTGTTCTCTCAAATCATCCCACCCTCGCCTTCTCTCACAGAGTCCAAAAGACTATGCTTTATCTCTGTGTCTCTTCTGCTGTCTCACATATAGGGTCATCATTACCATCTTTCTAAATTCCATATATATGCGTTAATATACTGTATTGGTGTTTTTCTTCCTGACTTACTTCACTCTGTATAATAGGCCAGTTTCACCCATCTCATTAGAACTGACTCAAATGCATTGTTTTTAATAGCTGAGTAATATTCCATTGTGTGTATATACCACAGCTTTCTTATTCATTCATCTGCCGATGGATATCTAGGTTGCTTCTACATCCTGGCTATTGTAAACAGTGCTGTGATGAACATTGGGGTACATGTGTCTCTTTCAATTCTGGTTTCCTCGGTGTGTATGCCCAGCAATGGGATTGCTGGGTCATATGGCAGTTCTATTTACAGTTTTTTAAGGAATCTCCACACTGTTCTCCATAGTGGCTGTACTAGTTTGCATTCCCACCAACAGTGTAAGAGGGTTCCCTTCCTCCAGCATTTATTGTGTAGACTTTTGGTTAGCAGCGATTCTGACCGGCGTGAGATGGTACCTCATTGTGGTTTTGATTTGCGTTTCTCTGATAATGAGTGGTGTTGAGCATCTTTTCATGTGTTTGTTAGCCATCTGTATGTCTTCTTTGGAGAAATGTCTGTTTAGTTCTTTGGCTCATTTTTTGATTGGGTTGCTTATTTTTCTGGAATTGAGCTGCATGAGCTGCTTGTATAATTTTGAGATTAATTCTGTCAGTTGCTTTGTTTGCCTTCATCTTCTCCCATTCTGAAGGCTGTCTTTTCACCTTGCTTATAGTTTTCTTCATTGTGCAAAAGCTTTTAAGTTTAATTAGGTCCCATTTGTTTAATTTTGCTTTTATTTCCATTACTCTGGGAGATGGGTCATAGAGGATCCTGCTATGATTTATGTCAGAGAGTGTTTTGCCTATGTTTTCCTCTAGGAGTTTTATATTTTCTGGTCTTACATTTATATTTTTAATCCATTTGAGTTTATTTTTTGTGTGTGGTGTTAAAAAGTGTTCTAGTTTCATTCTTTGACAAGTGTTTGACCAGTTTTCCCAGCATCACCTGTTAAATTCAGTTCAGTTCAGCTCAGTCACTCAGTCATGTCTGACTCTTTATGACCCCATGAACTGCAGCACAACAGGCCTCCCTGTCCATCACCAACTCCCGGAGTTTACTCAAACTCACGTCTATCAAGTCGGTGATGCCATCCAACCATCTCATCCTCTGTCATCCCCTTCTCCTCTTGCCCTCAATCTTTCCCAGCATCAGGGTCTTTTCAAATGAGTCAGCTCTTTGCATCAGGTGGCCAAAGTATTGGAGTTTCAGCATCAGTCCTTCCAATGAACACCCAGGACTGATCTCCTTTAGGATGGACTGGTTGGATCTCCTTGCAGTCCAAGGGACTCTCAAGAGTCTTCTCCAACACCACAGTTCAAAAGCATCAATTCTTCAGCACTCAGCTTTCTTTATAGTCCAACTCATATCCATACATGACTACTGGAAAAAACATAGCTTTGACTAGACGGATCTTTGTTGGCAAAGTCATGTCTCTGCTTTTTAATATGCTGTCTAGGTTGATCATAACTTTGCTTCCAAGGAGCAAGCGTCTTTTAAATTTCATGGCTGCAATCACCATCTGCAGTGATTTTGGAGCCCCCAAAAATAGTCTTTCACTGTTTCCCCATCTATTTGCCATGAAGTGATGGGACCAGATGCCATGGTCTTAGTTTTCTGAATGTTGAGTTTTAAGCCAACTTTTTCACTCTCCTCTTTCACTTTCATCAAAAGGCTCTTTGGTTCTTCTTTGCTTTCTGCCATAAGGGTAGTGTCATCTGCATATCTGAGGTTATTGATATTTCTCCCGGCAATCTTGATTCTAGCTTATGCTTCATCCAGTTCAGCATTTCTCATGATGTACTCTGCATGTAAGTTAAATAAGCAAGGTTACCATATACAAACTTGATGTACTCCTTTCCCGATTCTGAATTAGTCTGCTGTTCCTTGTCCAGCTATAACTATTGCTTTTTGACCTGTATACAGATTTCCCAGGAGGCAGGTCAAGTGGTCTTGTGTTCCCACTTCTTTAAGAATTTTCCATAGTTTGTTATGGTCCACACAGTCAAAGACTTTGGCATAGTCAGTAAAGCAGAAGTAGATGTTTTTCTTGAACTCTCTTGCTTTTCTGATGATCCAGCGGATGTTGGCAATTTGATCTCTGGTTCCTCTGCCTTTTCTAAATCCAGCTTAAACATCTGGAATTTCACGGTTCACCTACTGTTGAAGCCTGGCTTGGAGAATTTTGAGCATTACTTTGCTAGTGTGTGAGATGAGTAAATAAATAAAGACTGGTAAAAGAGAAAACTTCTAATAAGTCTAATCCTTATTTTTTAAAAAAGAAAATAAATACATGTTAATGGTAAAGAGATTTATCAAAGAAAGTTTAAAATCTTATAAACACAGTGTGCATAATTTAAATTTATACTTGTTAAAATCTTTGGGAAGAAAGTTAATTTCTGGGAAAATTGAATCAAAGAAAGGTCTTTTTTTTTAATGAGAGGAAATCAAAACTAGGCAATAACTTGAAAAAGCTATTTTTTCAAGAACAAAGAACAGCTCTCCCAGTAGTGCCAGGCCTCAAGATTTTATGAGCAAATTATTTAAACACTTACAAAGCATAGGAAGACAGCAAGTGTTTGGCTTTGTTTCTTAAAGTTCCCAAAACTTTAATACAAAACCTGACAAGGGCACTTCAAAAAGGAAAACAATGAACCCAACTTCATTTATGAACACACAGGTGCTAAATACAACATTAGCATATCAAATTATATATTTATTAATTACAAGACTACTTGGATGGTTTAATATTAAGAGATCTTTTAATATAATTAATGGAGGGGAGTGAATTAATTTTATCTATTAATGTTTTTAAATAAGGATTTATAAACCAATAATAGAAATATGTTTTCTTAGTGCACACAATACAAATATCTGAAACAACAATCAATATCTTACAGACTGGTAAAATATTAGAAGGGTTTTTATCAAAATGAAGAATATAAGAGGGATGTTCACTACTACCTCTATTAATCAGCATTTGTGTTGGAATTTTTACTCCAGGCACTAAAATAAGAAAAGGAAATAAAGCATAATTACTTGAAAGGGAGAAAAGAAAGAAAATTATAGAATTAACATTACTTGCAGATAATATGATTACCTAAAATATAAATCAAATCTACTAAAAATATTTTAGAGAATTGGGTACAAAGCCATTTATAAAATACTAATAAAATCAGTAACACATTGGAAAATAAAATGTGAAAAGAATACTCATCTATAAAAATAGCAATACTTTATATACAAAAAACTATAAAACACTGATGAAAGAAATCAAAGATGACATAATAGAAGGAGAAATATATCATGTTCATGGATCGGAAGAATCAATATAGTGAAAATGAGTATACTACTCAAAGCAATCTATAGATTCAATGCAATCCCTATCAAGCTACCAACGGTATTTTTCACAGAACTAGAACAAATTATTTCACAGTTTGTATGGAAATACAAAACACCTCGAATAACCAAAGCAATCTTAAGAAAGAAGAATGGAACTGGAGGAATCAACCTGCCTGACTTCAGACTATACTACAAAGAAACAGTCATCAAGACAGTATGGTGCTGGCACAAAGACAGAAATATAGATCAGTGGATCAAAATAAAAAGCCCAGATATAAATCCACACCCCTGTGGACACCTTATCTTTGTCAAAGGAGGCGAGAATATACAGTGGAGAAAAGAGAATCTCTTTAACAAGATGACACCACTCTTCTGGCAGAACGTGAAGAAGAACTAAAGAGCCTTTTGATGAAAGTGAAAGAGGAGAGTGAAAAGTTGGCTTAAAGCTCAACTATTCAGAAAACTAAGATCATGGCATCCGGTCCCATCACTTCATGGCAAATAGATGGGGAAACAGTGGAAACAATGGCTGACTTTATTTTGGGGGGCTCCAAAATCACTGCAGATGGTGATTGCAGCCATGAAATTAAAAGATGCTTACTACTTGGGAGGAAAGTTATGATCAACCTAGACAGCATATTAAAAAGCAGAGACATGACTTTGCCAACAAAGATCCGTCTAGTCAAAGCTATGTTTTTTCCAGTAGTCATGTATGGATATGAGTTGGACTATAAAGAAAGCTGAGTGCTGAAGAATTGATGCTTTTGAACTGTGGTGTTGGAGAAGACTCTTGAGAGTCCCTTGGACTGCAAGGAGATCCAACCAGTCCATCCTAAAGGAGATCAGTCCTGGGTGTTCATTGGAAGGACTGATGCTGAAACTCCAATACTTTGGCCACCTGATGCAAAGAGCTGACTCATTTGAAAAGACCCTGATGCTGGGAAAGATTGAGGGCAAGAGGAGAAGGGGATGACAGAGGATGAGATGGTTGGATGGCATCACCGACTTGATAGACGTGAGTTTGAGTAAACTCCAGGAGTTGGTGATGGACAGGCGTGCTCCAGTCCATGAGGTGCAAAGAGTCAGAGTTGAGTGAGCAACTGAACTGAACTGAACTGAACTGATTTATTTACAGTTGAAGTATAATTACTTTACAATGTTGTGTTAGTTTCTGCTGTATAACAGCATGCATCAGCCATATATGTACACATATATCCCCTCCCTCCTGAGCCTCCTTCCCATCTTCTCCATCCCATCCCATCCCTATAGGTTTTCTTTTACCAATCTTGATGAAAAACTATTATCAACAGGATAATAATTTTGGTTTCTAATTTAATATTTTTCATTTATATTTTTCATTAATTCTATCCTTTTAGTTTGCTCATGTTATTTTGTTATTCTATGTTTGTAAGTTAAATAAATTCTATTTTCATAAGTTAAATTCCTAATTCATAAGGCAAATCCTAGTTTTCCCACATTTAATAAGAAAAGCACTTCAAACCACAGCTTTCCTATAAGCAGTATTTTGGTCACATCCATGAAGTCTTGATATGGAATGGGGCCATAGTTGTTAATTACAAAATAGTCTGTAATGAGAGTTTAATTTTGATTTCCACCCTTCAAAGATAGGTTTCTTTGCACAAAGGTAGTAGCTGGTTTACCCTTTCATAAGGACACAAGTCGTACTGGATTAGGGGCCCACACAACACCAGTATGATCTCATCTTAACTTAATTACATCTGCAAGGGCTCTACTGCCAAATAAGGTCACATTCTGAAATACTGGGCTTCAACCCATGAATTCTGTAGGGAGCTCATTCCAACCCATAACACCTCTGTGAATGTTCTACGTGTTCATTTTTTAACATATAGGTTAGCCATGACACAGATCTAACATGTGAACTGAGACACCCCCTTTCTGTGCCCAAGACAAGCATCACTAATCACTAATATATAATGCCATATTTCCCCCCTCCAAGTTATTTTATCCATCCATTCATTCATTCATTTGGCTGCATCAGGTCTTAGTCACATGTGGGATCTTTTGATGTGATGCACAACCTCTCTAGTTGTGGCAAGTGGGCTCCAGAGCAGGTAGCTCAGTACTTGCTGTGTGTGGGCTTAGTTGCTCTGAGACATGTGGGATCTTAGTTCCCTGACCAGGGATCAAACCCTTGCCCTCTGATTTGCAAGGTGGATCTTGTACCACTGAACCACCAGGGACGTCCCTCCCACCAGTTACTGAAGCAGACACAAAACAGTTCATCAAAGCAGGCCATAAAATAAAACCTGTTTGCTGCTTCTGTTTTCTTAGCTTAGTGTTTTATTATAAACGTTCACAAATTCTTTCCATAGCAAATAACAGTGTTAAATAGTGGTATTAGTAAACCTGGGTTCCTTCTAGGTAGGTTCTGCAGGGTGCATGAGCAGGAGATGAAAGAGAAACTCAGTCACCAAACACTCACTGGCGCCCCTCTATGATCTAAGCCCTGTGCTCAGTAGCTTAAATAATACAGCAATGCATATGATCTGGTCCTGTCATAAGCAGCGGAGACAAACAGATGCAAAATATCTATAACAAGAAGTACCATGTGACACACCTCTTGGCTGGGAAGTTGTTGGCAGAATACTCCTGAAGGCTTTATAGACAAGGGTTCATCAGAGTCGGGTGTGTCTCTGTGTCTGGTGGGACCAGCGTTGGCCAGAGTAAGATGTCTCTGGGGATGTGTCAGGGGAAGGAGGTGTCTTAACAAGTCTAGCACAGTTCCTTTACAGCATCACAGTTCTGAGTCCCATGCAGTCAAGGCCAAGGCACCAAATAACTAAGAAAAAAGCCTACAAAAACCACCTCCTCCATCAACAAATTTATATTTATCAGTCTCAGCAAACCAGAACAAGGTCTCTACTAGCCCTAACAGAGATCTCAAAGGTCATTCACTACAGTCTGGGCACTTCGCTCTCAGGAAAGGCTGTCAGCCCCACTCACAGTCTATTTCATTCCTTCTGCCCATGGTACCAACAAGTTACTACTGGTCTAGACCAGTAGTCCTCAATCTTTTTGGCAATGGGGATCAGTTTTGTGGAAGACAATTTTTTCATGGAAGGCAGTGGGGATGGTTTCAGGACGATTCAAGCCCATTGTGCACTTTATGTCTATTAGTATTACATCAGCTATACCTCAGATCATCAAGCATTAGATTCCAGAGGTTAGGGACCCCTGGTCTATACCATGAAGGATGGCGTGGCATGCGTGCTCAGTTATGTCCAACTGTTTGTGATCCCATGGACTGTGGCCCGCCAGGCTCCTCTGTCCATGGGATTTCCCAGGCAAGAATACTGGAGTGGGTTGTCATTTCTTCCTCCAAGGATCTTCCCAACCCAGGGATTGAACCTGCATCTCCTGTGTTTGCAGGTGGATTCTTCACCACTACGCCACCTGGGACATCAATCAGCTCCACCTCAGATCAGGCTTTAGATCCCAGAGGGTGGAGACCCCTGGTTTAGAACAGAAAGGATGAGAACCAGAAATCTGTGATTGGACAGCACAGCATAAAAAGAGACACCTGGAAAGAATGAAGTTATTTACCAGCAGGTGAATTTGAAGACAGGGAATCCTTACGGAGCATAAAAAGGAACAAACAACAACCCCCACACACAAAACAATAGCCACAGGGGAGACAGCAGTGAGCTGAAAAACCTTGAGGACACCTTTGAATTATCTTTTCAATTCCCATCCAGCTCTAGACTTTCGTCAAGCCAACTCTGAATTATTAGGGGAAAAGACAAGAGCATGTTCTGGGCCCCTTATGTAAGCAGATGAGAAATTCTGTGATGAAAGATAATACAAACAAAACGAGAAGAGAAACAACAGCCTGGAAGAAAAGATTTGCAACATACAGTAGACAAAGGTATAATATTCATAATATTATAAAGGCATCCTACAAGTAATGGTAACCCACTGCAGTATTCTTGCCTGCAGAATCCCAAGGACAGGGGAGTCTGGAGGACTACAGCCCATGGGGTCACAGAGAGTCGGTTATGACTGAGCAACTAACATCTGGACAAGTAAATAAGGAAAGCACAAATCACTCCACAGGAAAATGTGCATATATACCATGGACAAGCAACTCACAGTAAAGTACAGATAGTTGATGTATCCAGAAAAGATGCTCAATTTCACTAATGAAGACAATCCAGTTTAAAATACATCATCTCCCCTTACCCCCCCAAAATACTTATCAGATTGGCAAAACTTACAAAAGAATGAAAACATTCAGAGTTGGGAGGAGAGGGGGAAAATGGACCCATCTGCAATCTGCCTTGTAAGGTAATTTGATAACATCTATTAAAATGTACTTACATCATCTCATTCCACTTCTGAGACCATCCTGCAGAAACGGAAGTGCTCATGGGAAAAGAATCATGTGCAAGGACATCCACTATGGTACTCTTTGCAAGAGCCCCAAACTGAAAACAATCTTCAAAAAATTTTTTTGATTTATTTTTAATTTTTGGCCATACCTTTCAGTATGTAGGATCTTAGTTCCCTGACTAGGGATTGAAGCTGTGCCCCTTGCATTAGAAGGTGGTCTCAACAATTGGACTGTCAGAGAAGTCCCTGAAAACCATCTTAACATTCCAATCTGGGGAGCAGCTGATGGAATACTATGCAGTCACTTAAAAGAATTAAGTAGGTGAAAATAAAGTCACTCAGTCGTGTCTGACTCTTTGCGACCCCATAGACTGTAGCCTACCAGGCTCCTCAGTCTATGGGATTTTCCAGGCAAGAACACTGGAGTGGGTTGTCATTTCCTTCTCCAGGGGATCTTCCTGATCCAGGGATCAAACCTGGGTCTTCGGCATTGTAGGCAGACGCTTTACCGTCTGAGCTACCAGGGATTGCGCCATTTAAGTACTAACTTGGAAACATTTATGATGCCCATGAAAAATTTAAAATGTCTAGAATAGAACCCACTCCAGTGTTCTTGCCTGGAGAATCCCAGAGACAGTGGGCCCCTGTCTATGCGGTCGCACAGAGTTGGACACGACTGAAGCGACTCAGCAGCAGCAGCAGCAGAATAGAACCAGGGTGGAAAGGGAGACTTCTTTTTTACTTCAGAATACATTAAAATTTTTTTCAAATGGGTTTTCAGTGGACTTCCCCAGCAGTCCAGTGGTTAAGACTTTGATTTCCAATTCAAGGGGGTGTGGCTTTGATTCCCTGGTTGGAAAACTAAGATCCCATATGCCTCATGGCCAAAAATCCAAAACATAAAAACAGAAGCAATATTGTAACAAATTCAATAAAGACTTTAAAAAAGGTCTGCATCAAAAAAATCTGTTAAAAAATGGGTTTTAGGTGAATTTTATTTTTTAAGGTTTTATAGACTTCTAAATTTAATAAGATGGGCTGTTTCATAGTAATAATAATAAAAAATGATTAAGGAAAAAGGCTGGCCTGTGATGTTTGTATTTAAAAAGGTGGGCTTCATACACCTGGCGAATTTTCCCAGTTCACACCTCATTCTCCAACCATGTCAGAAACATGAACATGTTGTACTTAAATCCAGCCTTTAGAATCCTGCTCCTGATTACCAAATTGAGGGAAAATGCACATGATGATGTTGGATGTTTAATTGTCAAATATTTGGCAGAGATGCAACATTTATTTCCAAATTAACTGCCATTGAATCATGAAAATTAACACGCCATCTTCTTGTGCCTAAAGGGAAGGCTGTAAATGAGTATTTCTTGTATAAACTTGGACTCAGAAGATAGACCTTCATTTCCAGAAAGGCGTCATCTATAAACAAAGGGCTAAGGGCCTGTAACAATAAAGCCACACTGGGGTCCAGCAGGATGTCAGGAAAAAAGGAATTAGGGGGCACAAGGCCTGCCCTTTCCAAGCCTGAGTCCCACCAGGGGTATAGAGAGGAATGGGCCACAAGGCTCCCCTAGTTTTCCTGCCCACCTTGAGACTCTTGAGTCCCTGTTATCTCCCCCTGACAGAAGAGGGATGTCATTGGAAAGCAGTGGACTGTTTTCCAAAGGAAGCTCAGAAGACTGACCCTCTCATTCTCTTGGTGGCTTAGCTGTGGCTCTTCCCTGCTATCTTTAGCTTTCAGTTATAGGAAGTTCAGGCTCAGGCGGTAAAGAATCTGCCTGACAAAGTAGGAGACTCAGATTCAATCCCTGGGTCAGAAAGATGCCCTGGAGAAGGGCATGGCAACCCACTGCAGTATTCTTGCCTGGAGAATCCCCACAAACAGAGTTGCCTGGTGGGCTACACTCCATGGCATCACACAGAGTCAGACATGACTGAAGGGACTTCGCATGCAGGCACATACAAAGTTCAGAAATAAATGACATGCTTCACTGATTGACTTCTCCCCCATTTCTAGCTCCTGGAAGCTATAAATCCTCACTGGTGCAGAACTTGCATCTAAAAGGTAGGGCTGTGTCCAACAGCCCACCTGTCACCCATCCCTGCTCTGGGGCTACACTGTCTCTCCAGCTTCTGGTCACAATACTTCTGTCTTGGGCAGGCTGGGCACTGGCTAGCACCAAGAGTTCTGCCATGATGACAACTCACCACTCATTGTAGCCAGTCCCCCAGTAATACTCACATCCTGGTTTTGCTGTCATTTCTCACCACCATTAGTGTCTTGCTGCTTTCTGCTCCACATTCCTTTCCAATGAAGACCAGCCTCCACCTGGCCTTGCTCAAAGTAACTTGTCTCAAAGTAACCAGCTCCCAAATAACCTCCTTCTACGTGATCCTTGGGAACTTCATCCTTTGTAGTCGAAGACCGGCATCCTTGGCTGTCTGCATCTCATGGGCTCTGCGATCTGGGTGCTTCCATCTCCCTGACTGTGGCTCCCTCCCCAGGAGAGGATGTTCCTTTCTCCAACAGCCCCCTGTCACAGACACTGGACCCTTCCAGACACTGCCTTCACACAACCCTCCTGTTGCGTGCACACTCAGTTGCTTCAGTCGTGTCCGACTCTTTGTGACACTATGCACTGTAGCCTGCCAGGCTCCTCTGTCCGTGGCATTCTCTAGGCAAGAATACTGGAATGAGTTGCCATGCCTGCCTTCAGGGGATCTTTCCAACCCAGGGATTGAACCAGCATCTCCTGCACTCCTGTACAGGCGGATTCTTCCTGAACCACCAGGTAAGCCTGACCCTCCTGTTACAGGTGCTCAAAAATCTCCTCTTCTAGCATGTACTCCAACCATCTTCCCTCCTTGGCCCCACCTCTCCCTATGCTATTGCTACTTTTCATTTTGCCAAAGCACAGCCTTGACCATATTTCAAGCTCCTTTTCCAAAAAACCTCAAAGGCTCCCCACTGGTCACCAATTTCAGGGCCGGTGGGGTCGCAGAGTCAGACATGACTTAGCAACTGAACAATAACACCTGGCAGATGGGGCTCAGTATGTCCAGCTCTAGTTTTTGTTATGATGCTGGTGATGGCTTCCCCGGCACTAGTCAATAGACACAGAATCATCCCATTCCTGAGCTGGCCTCTTGGCATCTGAACTCTGCCTGGCTGCAGGTTTCCCCTGCAGGGTCTAGGCTGTAGTCAAGGGGAGGGGAGAAGTCCTGGGGTCAGCTGAGATGTGGAGTCTTACAGGATTTTAGATTCCCCCTCTATGGAGAGGAGGGGCTGGCCTGGGGTAACGCTGAAGGTTCTTTTTGACTCTGACTTTCTTGGCCCGACACCAGCTCAGAGTTTGGCCATGGGATCAGTTTGACATACCTGTTGATCACCTGTTAAGTGCCTGACAGTAAGGGATTCAGCATGCATGCCACCAGCTCCTGCTCTCAAGGAGTTGCCAGCAGGTGGGGGAAGCAGAGAACCAGAGCATTACAACGCCAGGTGGTTAGTGTTACAACAGAGAAAAGAACAGGCTGCTTTGAGGAAGGGCGGGTGGCCAAGGCTGGATGCCAGGGCTGGCAGGGACGGTGTCAGGAGGGAATGCTTCCTGGCAGGAACCTCAGCATTTCTCAAAGTGGTTTTTAATAGGAACGGAATAATTCCAGCCATTTAAACAGATCTCAATGATTTCCTAATTGGTTTCACAAGCCCATTTTGTCCCACATTCAATTACCTTTTCTTTGGAAACACGCTCCACTAACGCCAGGTCTAAATAAACCCCTAAGTCATACAAACAACACACAAGTGAAATGTAACTGGAGACTGCTGTCTCAGATGAAGCTTAGAGTTGTTGGCCAGAAAGGCTTCTTCATGTTTAACTAAAGGGTTGCATTAACCCTGTGCAAAGACTCATGGAAAGTTGGGTTGTTTTTCAATAATGCTGGGTGGAGTCTATTCTGGGACTCACATCTTCACATGAAAATTAAGAATTTTTTTTTTGCATTCCACCAAACACAGGGGAAAAAAACAGCCACTTGTTCATAGCATGTTTCCAAAGTATTCTCTGGGAGACAGTAAAAAGTTTTAGGGGAAAAGAATGATTCTCTGGCCAAATACATTTGGGAAACATCGTTTAAACAAAGACAAAAAAGTGTCATCATTGTAGGCATGCTCAGGAAACATAGAACTTCGGAGTATGAGTCTCTAAGAGAGAGAAAGGTACCCTAATTATTGACCAGGGACTCCTTTCTTTATGGAGTATCTCTGAGACTGAGATCTCAGGACACACTTTAGGAAATGCTGACTCAATAGGTGTTTTGCATTTCAGGGTTCCTGCTGGTGACCTTAAAGACCTGGCTCTCCCACTTTACAAAGGAGAGCTTAGAAGTACAACAGGTGCTTTGAGGTCGAAAGAGCAACCTGAGACCACATGAGTAACTACCTGTCCCTCCCAAGTTACTGTGGAAACTCCCAGAGTCTGAGATGAGAGACAAACGTCTCAATACCAGAAACCAGGGGGGATTGTTTGGGCAAGATGGGGTGAAGGGAAGTGCTGAGGAAGCTACACATGAAGGAAAAGGGAGGCTGTGAAAGGGTCCCCAGCAAGACCAAACTACAAGCTCAGAACTGCTTTGGCTTGACAGTGGCAAGAACAGGGACAAGTCTTGAGGGAACGACCCTTCCAGGTGCTCAGTGGTAAAGAATCTGCCTGCCAATGCAGGAGACGTGGGTTTGATCCCTGGGTCACGAAAATCCCCTGGAGGAGGAAATGGCAACCCACTCGAGTATTCTTGCCTGGAGAATCCCATGGACAGAGGAACCTGGCAGGCTATAGTCCAAGGGTTTGCAAAGAATCAGATGCACTCAGCAACTGAGCATGCACACAGGAAGGGTTTAAGTCTGCAAACTGAAAGGGCCCACCTGGCACTGAGACGTGATATCAGATATGGAGGAAACATAGTCCAGAAGCCAGCAGAGGTGAGCAAGTAAACCAGGAAGATGGAAAAATTGTCAGTAAGAGTCCTGGATTTGACTGCAAATGGCAAACCTGTTTCTTGAAAGACAGATGAATAATATAAAATAATGACCACATGCTGCGGTCCATGGGGTACAAAGAGTCAGACATGAACAACAACAACAACATATCTAAAATCTAAATTGCAGATCCAAAGTCCCATGTTATTTACACATTAATTGGCAGGGGTGGGGTAGGCCATCTCTCATAATTCTTAAAACACATGGACTCTGCAGTACGGCCTCCAAGGGGTTGAACTCCAGCCTCCTTACCCACCAGCTGTGTACCCAGCATGGCCCAGCCCTTACCTGTTTTCTCCCATCAGCTCACATCTCCCCACTGTCTGTACACTCAACATGCACCTCTCCATCTGCACGGCCACTGCCTTTGTTCAGGCCTCACAGTTTCTCCTGAGTCAGTCCTCTCTGGGCCCCCCACCGTCAAGCCTATCTTTGCCCCTCCTCTCACTTCAATCCAACTTCTAGAATGTTCTTTAAGAACTTTCAGTGGCTTTTAGTAACACTCCATAGAGAGCAGAGGAGGGTCCAAACCCCCAGGCTTAGCATACAAGGCCTCACCTCCAGGATCTGATTCTACCCACCTGTCCGGCCACACTCCCTCCAGCCACAGTCAATCACACACGATTCCCAAGGCAGCAACCTCTCTTCTCCCCGACATCAGAGCATCAGTAAGGCCTAGATTCATTCCCAGACTTGGCTGCTTACTAACGGTGTGAACTGGGCTGATTAAGTTGCTATGCTGACCCTCCAGCATGTCACCTGCAGGATGGAGGTAATTACAATGCCTGGACCTCATGAGAGTTGTTGTGAACACTGAAGTGGGCTTCCCTGGTGGCTCAGATGTTAAAGAATCTGCCTGCAATGCAGGAGACCTGGGTTCAATCCCCAGTTTGGCAAGATGCCCTGGAGAAGGGCAAGGCAACCCACTTCAGTATTCTTTCCTGGAAAATCCCACGGCCAGAGGAGCCTACAGAAGCAGGTTATAGTCCGTTGGGTCGCAAAGAGTCAGACGCAACTGAGCGACCAAACACTTTCACAAACACTGAAGCACAATGCACAGAGTCCTTGGCACAGTGATTCGCACATTGTGAGCACTCTGAAGACTGTGATCATTACATACCTCCTCTACACTCACCAACTCAACTCTGTATGCCTAGAAAGCAACTTTTCCACCTAGAAAACTCCTTTATGTTCATGTTTCAGCTCAAACGTTACTCTCCACCTATTAGGCTTTCAGCGAGGCTTGGCCACAGAGCGTAGGAGAGAGCAGACAACCTTGACACTCCCAGTAGATGGGATCTCTTGTCCATGTGCTTCTCGCATGAATCCTCTGTGTGACCCTTGATCTAGGGCTTTGCAATGACCTACATGCCTAACTGTCTCCTCCACTGTGCTGTGACTTCTTTTAGTTTAATTAAATATTAACTTGTTTACTTATTTTGGCTGTGCTGGGTCTTCATTGCTGTGTGCAGGCTTTCTAGAATAGCTGTGAGGTGGGGTCACGCTCTTGTGGAGCATAGGCTTCTCATTGCAGTGGTTTCTCTTGTTGTAGAGCACAGGCTTCAGTAGTTGTGGTGCACAGGCCTAATTACCCCAAGACATGTGGGACCTTCCCAGACCAGGGATCGAACCAGTGTCCCTTGCATTGGCAGGCGGATTCTTAAGCAATGGACCACAAGGGAAGTCCACACTGTGAGCTCCTAAAGGACAGGTGCTATATCAGACTCCCCCTAGGGTCCCCAGGAACTAGGAAAGTAACTGGCCCATGGCTGGTGCTCAGAAAGTATCCACTAAAAGAAATGGAAGAGTGGCTTTGCCCTGCCTGAGAATGAGGAGGACAGAAGAGGTGGCCAGTGATCCATCTCACAATGTAAGGTCATGGCTCTGATGTCCAACCAGAATATCAAACATCAATATGTCCAGCTTGGGCAGGACAGAATGGCTGAGCGTTGGTGAGAAGAGGGAATCCAGCCTTGTGAGTGCATGGCTTCCACGCAGAAGAGCAGCCTTTGGAGACTTTCAAATGAAGGGAAAAAAACCACACAGTGTTCAACCGGCAAACTGTGAGAAGCGTGGGGCTGTTGTGGATGAGCTCATGGTGGGGCTGAGCTGTCTGGCGAAGTGGCAAGACTGGTCTGACCACTGCAGATTCTAGCCAAAACCCCGAAATAACCTCAGGCCTCTGGCATGCTGTGGCCGAGGCTTACTGAAAGTCCAGCAGCATCGTGAAGGAAAGCATCAGCCTCGCCGTTGAGAAAGCAACAGAGGCTGCCAAGAACCAAGCCTCTTCCTGATCAGGATGGTCCCAGAGGGAGGTAACCTGATCTCTGTCAAGCACAACCCCTCCACCAGGGCAGATCCTGGCTCTCCTGTGCAGACACACAGCCAGTTAATCAGACATTTTCCACGGATTATTCTGTGGTGATGAACAAGCACATCAGATGATGATGAGTAGAGAAGAGGTCCCTGCGATAGACATGGAGTTTGGCTCAAGCAGAATGCCAGTCTGAAAAATTCAAGGCGCTGGGGCAGTGACCATGGGGTGGAGGCAATTCCCATCTTCAGAATTTCAAAGCTACCCCTGGACTCTGAGCATACCTCACAAACTGGAAAACGCAACCTGCCGTGGGTGATCTCTTCTGCACCGAGGGTGATGTCTCCTTTGCTATGTTGAACACAGAATACCGACTTCTTTAGAAGGAAGGATTAGACAGAGCAGCTGTAGAACTCTGTTTTTTCTTTAGTCATACACTAGACTTTTTTTTTTTTTTTTAGCTGCACCATGTAGCATGCCAGAATCTTAGTTCCCCAACTAGGGATAGAACCTGTGCCCCCTGCAGTGGAAGCACAGATTCTTAACCACTGGACCACCAGGGAAGTCCCTAGCTCAAATATTTTAAATGAAGCTTATACAGTATACTTGGTGGTTCAGATGGTAAAGAATCTGCCTGAAGTGTGGGACACCCGGGTTCAATCCCTGAGTCAGAAGATCCCCTGGAGAAGGCAATGACAACCCACTCCAGAATTCTTGCCTGGAGAATTCCATGGACAGAGGAGCCTGGTGGGCTATAGTCCATGGGGTTGAAAAGAGTCGGACATGTCTGAGCAACAAACATTTCACTTGCACAGGGTATGCAATGCTGTGAGGCTAATTGGGAAAGTCACTGTGTAATAGAAAGGGTTTCTGGAATACAGCAGAATTTTGGGGGACGTTTGTGTTTTCGATGGGAGTCAACAGGTACCAGGTAAAAGTTTGCCTGCACAATTTGTTGGTGCAGAAATAAGCACAAGTGTTGCCAGCGGGCTATCAAAGAATTATTCACAAGGTCCTTGCTTGCCTCACCAACTCTACTGCTTCTACTTACCTTTAGAGACTGCTAAGGTCGCCTGTAGGTATTCTGAGCAACTTTGGTGCTTAGGCACCTTCATACCTCCTGACCAAGTCACTGTTTATAATTAAGGAGTTTGAGCCCGTGAGCAAGTAGGGACAGCATTCCTCGTGGACATTTACAAGGCATCATTCAAGCATCAAATGAGTGGCTGTTCCAGTGCTCCGGTACCATGACCTTATTATAGAGTAAGTGTGCCAATGACTTCATTCCAGCCACCTCATCTATGTCAGATGACTGTCTGTGCCCTCTCAGAAGATTTCTGGGAAAGTGGATTCTATAAACATCTTTGGAAATTCTGGCAAAGAATTCTTTCAAAACCCATTCCCCTTAGGTTAACAACTATTTTTTTTTAACTGAGGCAGACTCTTTTCTTCTTTCCTTTCACACATCCATACACCCATCTGGTCTGTTGTTGTTCAGTTACACAGTCATGTCCGACTCTTTGCGACCCCATGGACTGCAGGACACCAGGCTTCCCTGTCCATCACAACCTCCTGGAGACTGTGTGAAGTGTAATATATTTTACGTGCCAGGTCTGAGCTCACCACGGGGTTGAGAAAATGAAGCATGCATTTGGTCTTGAGAGCTCGAAATGTAAGTGCAAAATAGTGTGTGATACATGTAATGAATGGAGTTATGAATCAAGTAAATATAATCCACGCTATGTCTAAAATGGATAACCAACAAGGACCTAGAGTAGTATAGCACAGAGAATTCTGTAAAATGTTATGTGGCAGCCTGGATGGGAGAGGAGATTGGGGGAGAATGGGTACAAGTATAAAAACAGCTGAGTTACTCTGCTATGTACCTGAAACTATCGCAACATTGTTAATTGGCTATACTCCAATATATTAAAAAAAAGTTTAAATAGAAAAAAGAATGGAGTTATTAATCAAGAAACAGTATTAACAGCCATGGAACAACATAAATATCAATTCAGGATGCTGGAGGCATGACTGAATCATCATGTGTGCATATAAGCTTAATTTCCAGAACTTCCTTCTTCTTTTCCAATCTGGATTCCTTTTATTTCTTTTTCTGCTCTGATTGCTGTGGCTAAAACTTCCAGAACTATGTTGAATAGTAGTGGTGAAAGTGGGCACGCTTGTCTTGTTCCTGACTTTAGGGGAAATGCTTTCAACTTTTCACCATTGAGGATAATGTTTGCGGTTGCAGATGACATGATCCTCTACATAGAAAACCCTAAAGACTCTACCAGAAAATTACTAGAGCTAATTAATGAATATAGTAAAGTTGCAGGATATAAAATCAACACACAGAAATCCCTTGCAGTCCTATACACTAATAATGAGAAAGTAGAAAAAGAAATTAAGGAAACAATTCCATTCACCATTGCAACAAAAAGAATAAAATACTTAGGAATATATCTACCTAAAGAAACTAAAGACCTATATATAGAAAACTATAAAACACGGATGAAAGAAATCAAAGAGGACACTAATAGATG
The DNA here is from genome assembly GCF_014754425.2 of Oryx dammah. Taxonomy (NCBI): domain Eukaryota; kingdom Metazoa; phylum Chordata; class Mammalia; order Artiodactyla; family Bovidae; genus Oryx; species Oryx dammah. The sequence goes on from NW_024070200.1 coordinate 42,741,833, forward strand.
GAGAAATATACCATGCTCATGGATCGGAAGAATCAATATAGTGAAAATGAGTATACTACCCAAAGCAATTTACAAATTCAATGCAATCCCTATCAAGCTTCCAGCGATATTTTTCACAGAACTAGAACAAATAATTTCAAGATTTGTATGGAAATACAAAAAACCATGAATAGCCAAAGCAACCTTGAGAAAGAAGAATGGAACTGGAGGAATCAACCTGCCTGACTTCAGGTTCTACTACAAAGCCACAGTCATCAAGACAGTATGGTATTGGCACAAAGACAGAAATATAGATCAATGGAACAAAATAGAAAGTCCAGAGATAAATCCACACACATATGGACACCTTATCTTTGACAAAGGAGGCAAGAATATACAATGGAGTAAAGACAATCTCTTTAACAAGTGGTGCTGGAAAACTGGTCAACCACTTGTAAAAGAATGAAACTAGATCACTTTCTAACACCGCTCTTGTGGAGATAAACTCAAAATGGATTAAAGATCTAAATGTAAGACCAGAAACTATAAAACTCCTAGAGGAGAACATAGGCAAAACACTCTCCAACATAAACCACAGTAGGATCCTCTATGATCCACCTCCCAGAATTCTGGAAATAAAAGCAAAAATAAACAAATGGGACCTAATTAAAATTAAAAGCTTCTGCACAACAAAGAAAAATATAAGCAAAGTGAAAAGACAGCCTTCCGAATGGGAGAAAATAATAGCAAATGAAGCAACTGACAAACAACTAATCTCAAAAATATACAAGCAACTCCTGCAGCTCAATCCCAGAAAAATAAACGACCCAATCAAAAAATGGGCCAAAGAACTAAATAGACATTTCTCCAAAGAAGACATACGGATGGCTAACAAACACATGAAAAGATGCTCAACATCACTCATTATTAGAGAAATGCAAATCAAAACCACAATGAGGTACCACTTCACACCAGTCAGAATGGCTACGATCCAAAAATCTGCAAGCAATAAATGCTGGAGAGGGTGTGGAGAGAAGGGAACCCTCCTACACTGTTGGTGGGAATGCAAACTAGTACAGCCACTATGGAGAACAGTGTGGAGATTCCTTAAAAAATTGCAAATAGAACTACCTTATGACCCAGCAATCCCACTGCTGGGCATACACACTGAGGAAACCAGAATTGAAAGAGACACATGTACCCCAATGTTCATCGCAGCATTGTTTATAATAGCCAGGGCATGGAAACAACCTAGATGTCCATCAGCAGATGAATGGATAAGAAAGCTGTGGTACATATACACAATGGAGTATTACTCAGCCGTTAAAAAGATTACATTTGAATCAGTTCTGATGAGATGGATGAAACTGGAGCCAATTATACAGAGTGAAGTAAGCCAGAAAGAAAAACACCAATACAGTATACTAACACATATATATGGAATTTAGAAAGATGGCAATGATGACCCTGTATGCAGGACAGCAAAAAAGACAGATGTGTATAACGGACTTTTGGACTCAGTGGGAGAGGGAGAGGGTGAGATGACTTGGGAGAATGGTATTGAAACATGTATAATATCATGTAAGAATTGAATTGCCAGTCTATGTCTGATGCAGGATATGGCACGCTTGGGGCTGGTACGCAGGGATGACCCAGAGAGATGTTGTGGGGAGGGGGGTGGGAGGGGGGTTCATGTTTGGGAACGCATGTACACCCGTGGTGGATTCATGTCAATGTATGGCAAAACCAATACAGAATTGTAAGGTAAAATAAAAAATAAATAAATTTAAAAAAATTTTCCAGAACTTCCATCTTTATAGAAACACAGCCACTAAATACAACAATCAAACCAAAAAAAAAAAAAAAAAGACACAATTTCTGAATTCATAGCAAACCACTCAATCCAGTGGTATGAAAAGCTGTTTAGAAAATTCTGCTTGACTGTCTAAAAATGCCATTTTCTCTGATGATGAAAGTCATGTAAAAATTTGGAAAATGCAAGACCGAAGACAGAAGAAAAAAGTAACCAACAATCAACTACACAGAAATACGATTACTATTCTATGTACAAATTTTCAACACATAGATACACCATTCACTCAATCTAAAAATAAAATTGGGATCATGATTACATAATCTGTCAGTCATTGTTTTTAATACTTCTTAGCACTTTTGTTTATTTGGCTATGGCATGTGGGATCTTTGATCTTTATCATTTTGGCATAGAGAATCTTTTAACTGCAGCACGTGAATTCCTAGTTGTATCATGTGGAACCTAGCCCCCTGCACTGGGAGCAGGATCTTAGTCTCTAGACCACGAGGGGAGTCTCATGCTCCATTCTCAAGTGCCTTCTGAAAGCACGCCTGTTCAATGGTGGTCTAGCATCCCATCACGGCTTCCCTGGTGGCTCAGATGGCAAAGAACCCACCTGAGATGCAGAAGACCTGGGTTCCATCCCTGGGTTGGGAAGATCTGATGGAGCAAGGCATGGCAACCCACTCCAGTATTCTTGCCTGGAGAATCCCCAAGACAGAGGAGCCTGGTGGGCTACGGTTCATAGAGTCACAAAGAGTTCAGATCAGTTCAGTTCAGTTCAGTTCAGTCTCTCAGTCGTGTCCGACTCTTTGCAACCCCATGAATCGCAGCACGCCAGGCCTCCCTGTCCATCACCAACTCCCAGAGTTCACTCAGACTCACGGCCATCGAGTCCATGATGCCATCCAGCCATCTCATCCTCTGTCATCCCCTTCTCCTCCTGCCCCCAATCCCTCCCAGCATCAGAGTCTTTTCCAATGAGTCAACTCTTCCCATGAAGTGGCCAAAGTACTGGAATTTCAGCTTCAGCATCATTCCTTCCAAAGAAATCCCAGGGCTGATCTCCTTCAGAATGGACTGGTTGGATCTCCTTGCAGTCCAAGGGATTCTCAAGAGTCTTCTCCAACACCACAGTTCAAAAGCATCAATTCGTCAGCGCTCAGCTTTCTTCACAGTCCAACTCTCACATCCATCCATGACCACTGGAAAAACCATAGCCTTGACTAGACAGACCTTAGTCGGCAAAGTAATATCTCTGCTTTTGAATATATTATCTAGGTTGGTCATAACTTTTCTTCCAAGGAGTAAGCGTCTTTTAATTTCATGGCTGCAATCACCATCTGCAGTGATTTTGGAGCCCCCCAAAATAAAGTCTGACACTGTTTCCACTGTTTCCCCATGAAGTAATGGGACCAGATGCCATGATCTTTGTTTTCTGAATGTTGAGCTTTAAGCCAACTTTTTCACTCTCCTCTTTCACTTTCAGCAAGAGGCTTTTTAGTTCCTCTTCACTTTCTGCCATAAGGGTGGTGTCATCTGCATATCTGAGGTTATTGATATTTCTCCCAGCAATCTTGATTCCAGTTTGTGTTTCTTCCAGCCGAGTGTTTCTCATGATGTACTCTGCATATACGTTAAATAAGCAGGGTGACAATATACAGCCTTGACGTACTCCTTTTCCTATTTGGAACCAGTCTGTTGTTCCATGTCCAGTTCTAACTGTTGCTTCCTGACCTGAATACAGATTTCTCAAGAGGCAGGTCAGGTGGTCTGGTATTCCCATCTCTTTCAGAATTTTCCACAGTTTATTGTGATCCACATATTCAAAGGCTTTGGCATAGTCAATAAAGCAGAAATAGATGTTTTTCTGGAACTCTCTTGCTTTTTCCATGATCCAGTGGATGTTGGCAATTTGATCTCTGGTTCCTCTGCCTTTTCTAAAACCAGCTTGAACATCAGAAGTTCACGGTTCACATATTGCTGAAGCCTGGCTTGGAGAATTTTGAGCATTACTTTACTAGCATGTGAGATGAGTGCAATTGTGCGGTAGTTTGAGCATTCTTTGGCATTGACTTTCTTTGGGATTGGAATGAAAACTGACCTTTTCCAGTCCTGTGGCCACTGCTGAGTTTTCCAAATTTGCTGGCATATTGAGTGCAGCACTTTCACAGCATCATCTTTCAGGATTTGAAACAGCTCAACTGGAATTCCATCACCTCCACTAGCTTTGTTCCTAGCGATGCTTTCCAAGGCCCACTTGACTTCACATTCCAGGATGTCTGGCTCTAGATGAGTGATCACACCATCATGATTATCTGGGCCGTGAAGATCTTTTTTGTACAGTTCTTCTGTGTATTCTTGCCACCTCTTCTTAATATCTTCTGCTTCTGTTAGGTCCATACAATTTCTGTCATTTATCGAGCCCATCTTTGCATGAAATGTCCCCTTGGTATCTCTAATTTTCATGAAGAGATCTCTAGTCTTTCCCATTCTGTTCTTTTCCTCTACTTCTTTGCACTGATTGCTGAAGAAGGCTTTCTTATCTCTCCTTGCTATTCTCTGGAACTCTGCATTCAGATGTGTATATCTTTCCTTTTCTCCTTTGCTTTTCACCTCTCTTCTTTTCACAGCTATTTGTAAGGCCTCCCCAGACAGCCATTTTGCTTTTTTGCATTTCTTTTCCATGGGGATGGTCTTGATCCCTGTCTCCTGTACAATGTCACGAACCTCATTCCATAGTTCATCAGGCACTCTATCTATCAGATCTAGGCCCTTAAATCTATTTCTCACTTCCACTATATAATCATAAGGTATTTGATTTAGGTCATACCTGAATGGTCTAGCAGATTTCCCTACTTTCTTCAATTTGAGTCTGAATGTGGTAATAAGGAGTTCATGATCTGAGCCACAGTCAGCTCCTGGTCTTATTTCTGATGACTGTATAGAGCTTCTCCATCTTTGGCTGTGAAGAATATAATCAATCTGATTTCGGTGTTGGCCATTTGGTGATGTCCATGTGTAGAGTCTTCTCTTGTGTTGTTGGAAGAGGATGTTTGCTATGACCAGTGCATTTTCTTGGCAAAACTCTATTAGTCTTTGCCCTGCTTCATTCCGCATTCCAAGGCCAAATTTGCCTGTTACTCCAGGTGTTTCTTGACCTCCTACTTTTGCATTGCAGTCCCCTATAATGAAAAGGACAGCTTTTTTGGGTGTTAGTTCTAAAAGGTCTTGTAGGTCTTCATAGAACTGTTCAACTTCAGCTTCTTCAGCGTTACTGGTTGGGGCATAGACTTGGATGTTAGTCACGACTAAAGCATCTAAGCATAGCACACAGCACAGTATCCTATCATATAGACATTATATGCTAGTTTTAGCCAATTCTTAATCATTGAAATTTAGATATTTACAATATTTAGACTTTGAAATTTAAAACAATTCAAGGTTTTCACAACAATGTTTAACCATACAATACACACATCTCTGATTAATTCCTATATATTGATTGCACATTTTAAGGCATTTAATATATACTCTCAAGTTATTCTACAGAAGGTTTGTACTGATTTAAATTCCCATCAGCAGAACACTGACGTTTCCAGGTGGGTACAGAATCTGCCTGCCATGCAGGAAAGTTAATGAGACACAGGTTCAATCCCTGGGTCAGGAAGATCCCCTGGGGAGGGTGTGGCAACCCACTCCAGTATTCTTGCCTGGGAATTCCATGGACACAGAAGCCTGGCGGGCTACAGCCCATAAGGTTGCAAACAGTCAGACATGACTGAATCGACTGAGCACACAGGCACAGCAGAACACAAGTGTCCATTTTCCTGAACCTTCCCAATACTGTGTATTTTGTCATAAATTTTTTGCTACTTGATAGGTAAGAGAAGATGGTATAAAATTATTTTAACATTATTGTAGTTCTGATGAACAGGAGGCCGAATTCCTTCCAGATGCTTAGCATGTGTGTGTATTCATATTTGTAAATGTATGTAACGCCCTGTTCAGAGCTTTTGCTCATTTCTTCCTATTCAGTGAAAATCCGCCTTTTGGTCCAAATTGTGCCCTCTGGAACTATCCTAAGTAAGTTTAATTCCTCCTTCATATGACACCCCCTCAAATACTTGAAGACAAAAATCATGTCTTGCTTTCTCCAAGATAAACACTCCCGGCTCCTTCAACTGTTTCTCATGTGGCAAAGTTTCAAGGGCAGTTGTTGGAGATTTAATGCCTCACAACTCCTTCCGCCCTATTAGCCTGTACCCTTCAGCTCTCTCATGTATAGAACTCCAAAGGACTCCAGAAAAGCCGGCTCTGAATCACTTTTTTAGAATTTTTCTTTTTGGCCACATGACAAGTGGAATCTTAGCTCCCCAACCAGGAATCGAACCCACGTCCCCTGCATTGGAAGAGTGGAATCTTAACCACTGGACCACCAGGGAAGTCTTGCAGTGAATCCTCCTAGCAGACTCTCTGGATGCAGTCACCTGCCTGCACCTTGGTCCTCAGCCTCCTTTCTTGTGATAGGCAGGCATGGCAGTCAAATAAAATGGTAGAAAAAGAGCACTTTGAGGCCAGAAACTGGAAGAGAAGTTTGCCTGGTATAATAAGGACGATGAATTCAAATGACGAAAGCATCAAGAAGGAGATGATCTGCTGGTCCAGAGGCTGAATTTGGCAGGACTGGGGTAGCTTTCTACAGAGTCTCATTTGGGGAGCCTCTCCTGACCCTGGGGCAGGTGAAGGACCCCGCCTCCATCCACAGGGCTGACTTCCTGCCCACACTCTCCTGGAGTCATCAGTGTACCTGCTTGTCCCCCACCAACGCATCTTTGCATTCCCCAAGGGCTGGGCCTCTGTCTAGTGCCCCAGAGCCTTGCTCAGCAGATGGCATGGATGAGGCCATCACGTGTCCCAGTGAGCCATGGCTAGAAGTCTTTCACCAGGCTGCCCACAGCCCTTTGCTCTTCTTTGCTTCTCATCAAACAACCTTCCAGCATAAATCTGTTGCCTCAAGTACTTTCAAACCTCATAGATTTCCAGGATAGTAGCCATGGGCATCCACGCCAGTGAAGAGGAAGCCCCAGGGCATCACAGAGTTGTACCTGATTAACACGACAGCTTTGGAGGACTCTCTCTAAGAACCCTGGGTCTGAAGAGTTGTGCAGCATGGTCAAGACTATGGATCCACAAAGCTAAGGTCCAGGCTCTGGACACTGTAAATGAATCACTGCCTTCTGAGTTTCTGTCCTGGAGCCCAACCTTAAGGCAAGCAACACTTTGATGATTTTATGCATTATGATATAAGTATGGGCTTCCTAGGTGGTGCAGTAGTAAAGAATCTGCCTGCCAATACAGGATACACAAGAGATGCAGATTCTATCACTGGGCTGGGAAGATCTCCTGGAGAAGGGAATGGCAACCCATTCTAGTACTCTTGCATGGAAAACTCCATTGACAGAGGGGCTTGGTGGGCTACCATCCATAGGGTCGAAAAGAGTAGGATAGGACTGAGCAACTGAGCATAGGCATGAGCATGGTCTAAGTAGAAAAACATATACAAATAAGATATACCATAAAACTGATATATTGATATCTGTCTATCTTTATCTCAAACATTAAACATTGCCAAGTTATTGCAAGATTAATATAAAACCTCACAGTACAGACCTATTTACCTCAGTTCTTATTATCTGATATATCACACTTGGATTTCAACAAAGATTTACAAGATATGCTAAAAGGCAGGAACAAACATAGCTCAAAGAGACAATTAAATATCAGAACCAGACTCAGATATGACATGGATTTTGAAATGACTAGGCTGGGAATTTAAAATAACTATGATTAATATGTTCAAAGCACTAGTGGAAGAAGTAGATAAAATAAAGAACATATGGGTAATGTAAACAGAGAGATGGAAACTCTAAGAAAGAATAAAAAGGAAATGGTAGAAAAACAAAAAAACACTGTAACAGAAAACAGTGCCTTTGACAGTCTCATCAGTAGACTGGACATAGTCAAGAAAAGAATCAGTGAGCTTGCAGATATAGCAACTGACATTTCCAAAACTGAAATGCAAAGACAAAAAAGAATAAAAAGCCCAGAACAGAATACCCCCAAACTGTAGTCCAGTTTCAAAAGATATACATGTAATTGGAATACCAAAAGAAGAGAATGAAACAAAAGAAATATTTGAAGAAATAATGTCCAAGAATTTTCCAAAATTAATGACGGACACCAAACCACAGACCCAAGCTCAGAAAAAATACCAACCAGTACAAATAATCAATGGGGCTTCCCTGGTGGCTCAGTGGTAAAGAATCCATCTGCCAAGAAGGTGATGTGGGTTCAGTCCCCAAGTTGGAGTGATCCCCTGGAGAAGGAGATGGCAACCCACTCTAATAGTCTTGCCTAGAGAACCCCATGGACAGGGGAGCCTAGTGGGCTACAGTCCATGGGGTCGCAAAGAGTTGGACACAACTCAGGGACTAGAAAAACAACAACAACAATAATAACCAAAAAATCCCATAAAAACTAAACAAATTATACTATCATATTCAAACTTCAAAAATGCAAAAACAAAGAAAAATCTTGAAAGAAGCCAGAAAAAAAGTCCCACACTACATATAGAAAAATGAGGATAAGAATCATGTAGACTTCTCATCAGAAACCATGCAAACAAGAAAGTGAAGTGAATATTTAAAATGTGGAAAGAAAATAACCACCAACCTAAAATTCTATATCCAGTGAAACTGTCCTCCAAGTGTGAAGGAGAAATAATAACTTTCTATGAAAAACAAAAATGGTGAGAATTCATCACCAGCAGAGTTGTCCTGCAAGGAATGTTAAAAGCAAGATCTTCATGAAGAAGGAAATGATATAGATCAGAAACTCAGATCTCCACAAAGGAAGGAAGAGCATCAGAAAAGGAATATAATTAAGGCAAAATAAAATATTCACATACTATAAAATTTGCCATCTTAAAGATTACAATTCAGTGGGTTTTAGTAGATTTGCACAGTTGTGCAGCTGTTACTACTATCTAAATTTAGAACATTTTTGTCACCTCAGAAGGAAACACAACACTGAATATTCACTGAAAGAACTGATGCTGAAGCTGAAGATCCAATTCTTCGGCCACCTGACGAGAAGAGCCTACTCACTGGAAAAGACCCTGTGCTGGGAAAGATTGAAGGCAAAAGAGAAGGGGGCGGCAGAGGATGAGATGACTGGATGGCATCACTGACTCAATGGACAGGAATTTGAGCAAACTCCGGGAGATAGTAGAGGACAGAGGGGCTTGGCATACTGCAATTCATGGGGTTACAGAGTAGGACACGACTTAGCAACTGAACAACAACAAAAACAAACCATTAGCAGTCATTCCCAATTTTCCTTTCCCCCCAGAACCTGGAGACCACAAATCTACTTTTTGTTTCAATGGATTTGCCTATTCTGGATGTTTCACATACATGGAACTGTAATGTGGCCTTTTGTGTCTAACTTTCTTTTACTTAGCATGATGTTTTCAAGGTTCACCCATATTATAGCATGAATCTATACTTCATTGCTTTCCCCCCCCCCTCCACCCCTGGCATCTGCCAGTCAATTTCTTTACAGTGTTGTGTAAGTTTCTTCTGTAAACAATGTGAATCAGATCTAAGTTTACATATAACCCCCCTCCCTCTTGAGCCTCCCTCCCACTCCCACCATCACACCCTTCTAGGTCATCACAGAATACTGAATTGAGCTCCTTGTGCTATATAGCAGCTTTCTACTAGCTAGCTATTTTACACATGGTATTGTATTAATGTATATATCAATGCTACTCTCTCAATTTGTTCCACCCTTTCCTTTTCCTTCACTGCTTTTTATTGCTGAATTATTATTAGCTTAGCTTAGTGCACTGAAGCTATCATATGGGTATACCACTTTTTATTTATCCATAAATGTACATATGTAATTTGATTCCACATTTTGGCCACCATGAATAATGTTGCTATGAACATTCAGGTACAATTTTCTTTGTGAACATATGCTTTCAGTTCTCTTGAGTATATACCTTGGAGTGAAACTGCTGAGTCATATGGCAAGTCTAGGCTCAACATTTTGAGGAGCTTCCAGACTGTTTTCCAAAGCAGCTGCTTCATTTTACACCCCCACCAGCAACGGATGAGGGTTCCAGTTGCTCCAAACCCTTATCAACATGCATTATTGTCTATTTTAACCACACTAGTGAGTGTGAGAGGTATTTCATCATTGTGTTTTGATTTGCATTTCTCTAGTGACTTGAATACAATTATCATCTCAAATGTCCCTCTGACTTTCCAGAGTGCTCTCAGTGACAGATCACAGAAAGGATTTGTGAGGCGCCAATCACTTTTGCAGGATTGCTCTTTTACAAACCTTTGTTTCAAGTAGCAAGACTTTTTTCCATTACAAAGACCATTACATTCTAACTGCAATGGAAAATAAGAGTATTTTCCAGTCTCTTTCTATAAGAATGCATTTCTAACAGGATACCATGGTGACATGAACCAGCATTCAATCCCCTGGGAATGAAGATGCAGGTTCTCCTTACCTGCTGGCGGCCAAGCCTTGATGTAGCCTGTGCAGTGGACCACAGCATACTGGGCTTCTCCTTCCTTCACAGGGCCAAGGCCATTCCTAGAGAAAGAACATCATGAGCTGGCTTTCAGCACCTGGGGGTGAGGCAAGGATGCCCATGACTCCTTTAGTACCTAAGCTTCTGGGTCCACCTGTTGACCTTGTGTTTCTGCATCTTCACTTCCCACCATCCCCCTTCCCCTCCTCCCTCATAGTATTCATGTCCAAAATAAATCCACCCAACACCTTTCTCAGCTGAGCCACAGTAACTCTGATGTGTGAGTCTCTTGGTGCTTTCTATGGCTAAGCTTGTCTTTAAATTCAGCTATTCCTTAGCTTACTGCATTGAAGCTATCTACTGGCATAGCCCCAAAACATCCATCATGCCTACTGGGACTTTCCTGGTGGTCCAGTGACTAGTACTCTGTGCTCCTAATGCAGGGGGCCTGGATTCGATCCTTGGTCAGGAAACTAGATCCCACATGTTGCAACTAAAGATCCCATGTGCCACATCTAAGACCCAGCACAGCCGAATAAATAAATATTTTTAAAAATAAAGATAAAAACTGAAAGGCCTACTGACCTGAACCTCTTCCTCATGGTGGTTAGTCTGTTTAGAGGAAGATGGTCCAAAGGAGCATTTCCACACCTAAGATGTGAGAAACACATTAGAACGAGTGAAGAGCCAGCCAAGCATATAAAGCCCACAGCGCTGCAGGCAAGTATATTTGTTGTTCGGTCACTCAGTCATGTCTGATTCTTTGCGACCCTCTTTGGACTGCAGCACACCAGGCCTCCCTGTCCTTCACTATCTCCTGAAGTTTGATCAAACTCATGTCCATTGAGTCAGTGATGTCATCCAACCACCTCATCCTCTGCTGGCCCCTTCTCCTCTTGCCCTCAGTCTTTCCCAGCATCAGGTCCCAATGAGTTGTCTCTCCGCATCAGGTGACCAAAGTACTAAAGCTTCAGCTTTAGCATCAGTCCTTCCAACAAATATTCAGGGTTGATTTCCTTTAGGACTGACTGGTTTGACCTCCTTGCAATCCAAGCAACTCTCAAGGCAAGTATATGGACCTTATCTAATGTGACCACACTTACACAGGTGAGCCGTATAGCTACTTTCTTTCCAAAGTGCAGAAGCAGGGCTGCATGTCTATGAATTCCTATCATCACTGAAGGCAAGGGAGGGGACCCATTCTTCAGTGCACAGGTAGATGGTCTCCAGTCCAGCCCAGAAGCCAGAGACCTATGGACAGACACTCAGAGCATCTTGGCCATGCTCCACCCTGCAGATCATTTCAGTGTAATTTGGGGGCTTTCAGGGAACAAGGGAAGGGTGGTGATGACAGCTAGTGTCTCTTCAGGCCCGAGCAGAGGCATCAACTCAAAACAGATGTTGCCAGTTGACAAACAGAATCATCTTCTCAGGCTTCAGATTCACAGTGTAGAAAGTCCCTCCTCCCCGGCAATGTTCTGGAACTAGGAATGAGCAGACCACTGTGAGCCTGCGGATGGCAACAAACTGGGGACAGGAGGAGAACGAGTCTGGAATCGGATCTTTCTATGGGTCCTTCTCTGGGAGGCAGGGGGTGTGAGGTGTCCCATTGCCCTTTCAAGCAGCATCTTTTCTGCCTCCCTTCTCCATAACTGTCTCTGCATCCCAGGCTCCAAGCATCCACAGCCTGCACTCTGGCCAACCTCTGACCTGTGTTCTCAGTTCGCACTTCCATTTCCCAACTTCACAGTAGATGATGTCCTCAATGCCTCGGGATTCAGTGCAGCAAAGACAAGAGTCCAATTATACTCTGAGGCCTGGGGCAGCTGCCAGAATGGGCATGTTTTCACAGCAGGATCCATCCAAGAGGTAGCTGCCTAGGGATGCTGGCACAGCCCTCTGCCCTCTGGCAGGCTGTGCCCAGTGTCTTCCTGAAATTAAGCTGCTTTATTTGGAGGGCAAGGCCATGCTCTCAGCAGATGGCAGTGCTCCTTGCCTCACAGGTAAATCCAGGTAGTGTGGGTGTGGCACTGGGAAAAGCAACCCAGAGGTACCAGGGCAGGGGTGGGACCGCCTGGTTCTGGTCGATAGGTCAGTGATAATGGTATTGGAGGGCTTCCCAGGTGGCACAGTGATAAAGAATCTGCCTGCCAATGCAGGAGACCTGGGTTTGATCCCTGGGTCGGGAAGATCTCATGGAGGAGGAAATGGCAACCCACTCCAGTATTCCTGCCTGGAAAATTCAGGCTCTAGTCCATGGGGTTGTAAAGAGTTGGAGACGACTAAGGAACTAAGCACAGCACAGTAATGGTATTAGAGAGACTTCCCTGGTGGTCCAGTGGCTAAGACTCTGTGCTTCCAATGCAGGGGGCCTGGGGTCAATCCCTAGTCAGGGAACTAAATCCCACATGCCTCAATTAATAGTTTGCATGCTACAACTAAAGATTCCACATGCTACAATGAAGATCAAATATCCTGCATGCTATAACTAAGACCCAGCACAGACAAATAAATTAATTAAATAAGGGCACTGGAGGCTACTTAGGAATGGAATACTTGAAGATTCCAATAAATTTATGCACAAGGCAACTTCTTAGATGGCACAATGAAGAATTCACCTTGCTGTGCTACACTGAATGTCCATCTAGCTAGGATGGGCATTTACTCTACTGGCCAAAGCACTGAGGAAAGCCCTTGCTGTGCTGGACTGCACTAACTGATGCATTTTGTCCCTAGGTGGACACTAATGCATGTGAGTCTGAGCCACTCAGCTTGTCCCTGCCGGCTGAACAGAGGGAAGACAGTCTGTGCAGTTGTTAGGTTGCTCAGTTGTGTCTGATTCTTTGTAACCCCATGGAGTGCAGCACACCAGGCTTCCCTGTCCTTCACCATCTCCTGGAGTTTGCTCAAACTCGCATCCAAGGAGTCCGTGATGTCATCCAACCATCTCATCCTTTGTTGCCCCCTTCTCCTCCTGCCCTCAGCATCAGGGTCTTTTCCAATCTCACTGCTGTCAACCCTCAACTCTCTATCTTCAGCCCCAGGCTCTCCCATGAATTCCAGAATTCTATGTCCAACTGCCGACTCCTCTTCTCCATTTATAGGTGAGACAGACCAAGAAGGAGGTGACATGGGGCTGCAGTCAGGAGGTGACATCACCAGGGTGAAGGTGTGATCTAAGGGCCCCTCAGGATGCTCAGCAGCAGGGGGAAGGGAGTAGCCCCACCAGAGCCCCAGCCCATTGCTGCCCCAAACAGACCTCATCCTGCAGATGAAGGACCTCCGGGAACCCATGCACATCCTCATGGATGACTGCTGCCCTTCTTTCTTGACTGTCCCAGTCTTCAGGTCCAAGATCCGGCCTGAGACAGAGACAGAGAGAGAGGAAAGACATTTGCATGAACCTCTGTCTTTGATTGTGGGGTGCAGGTGAGGGGAGAGCTCTCCAAGTGAAAACACATGGAGCCATGCAAATTGTTTCTTGGAATTCCCAACATTCTTAAAGCAATGAAATCCACACAATCCTAACGCTTTGTTTTCTCAAAGAGTGGTCCATACCCGCCGTCTCTGCTTTGTCCAATTCCATCACAAGTCCCCCCAGTTCAGCTTTGTCTTCCACGGCTTCATGGAAACGGCGTTCACCAAGGTCACCAACAACATTCTTATTGCTAAATCCAAAACATGCTTTCCCTTTGACTTATCTGACTGCTTTTGCTGAGGCACAATGATTCTTGAAAATCCTCCCTCCCCTTGGCTTCTGACAATACTCTCCACTCGCCTCCCCCAGAGGCTCCTCCCTCTCCCAGAGGCTCCAACCTCAGCCATCTTCTCTTCTTGTTCTATGTTTCCCTTTTGCCAGGAGTCCCCAACCTCTGGGCCATGGACTGGTCCCTCCAGTCAGATCAGCGGCAGCATCAGGTCAGAAATAAAGTGCACAAGAAATGTAATGTATTTAAATCATCCCGAAACCATCCTTCCACCCTACTGTCTGCGGAAAAACTGTCTTCCATGAAATTGGCCCCTGTTGCCAAAAAGGTTGGAGACCACTGTCCTATGTGATTTTAGCCACTCCGTTTTGAGGATCACCTCTACCCTAACGAACCTACATCTACACCTCCAGCACCAAGATCTAAACCACCAGTGGATGACTGCACACCTCAAAGGCAGCATCAACCCCACCCAGACACCAGCTAAAGCATTTCCAGCCAACAACAATCGAAGTCAGAATTCTAAATGTCATTTCACCTCACCTCCTGCACACTCAGTCTCGCCATCTTGTTTGGCTCATCATTTATTCCTCAAGGGAGTCTCACTTCCAGCCCTCAGCATCCTTTCTCCTTGATTCACCTTTCACATGGCTGATGGCTGTCTAGACAATACATATCCGACTGTGTACCTCTTGGCTTAAGACTGCATTGTTAGATGAAGGTCCCTGTTGATTATTTATTTTATATGGTGTGTGTGTGTATTAGCCACTCCATCATGTCCAACTCTTTGAGACCCCATGGACTGTAGCCCACCAGGCTCCTCTGTCCATAGGGTTCTCCAGGCAAGAATACTGGGGTGAGCTGTCACTCCCTTCTCCAGGGGATCTTCCCAACCCAGGGATCGAACCCGGGTCTCTTGCATTGTATGCGATTCTTTACCATCTGAGCCATCAGAGAAGGTCCATATAGTGGTATATATATCCCGACCTCTTCATGTATCCCTACTGTAAAGCACAGGGAGCTCTACTCAATACTCTGTAATAACCTATAGAGAAAAGAATCTGAAAAAGAATAGATATACATATTTGTTGTTCGGCTGCTCACTCATAACCAACTCTGCAACTCCGTGGACTGTAGCCCGCCAGGCTCTTCTGTCCATGGAGTTTTCCAGGCAAGAATACTGGAGTGGGTTGCCATTTCCTCCTCTACAGGGTCTTCCCGACCCAGGAATAGAACCTGTATCTGCTATGTCTCCTGCATTGACAGGTGAGTCTTTGCTGTTGCACCACCAGAGAAGCCCAGATACATGTGTAACTAAATCACGTTGCTGTACATCTGAAACTAAGACAACACTGAAAAACAACTGTACTCCAATATAAAATAAAAAATTTAAAGACTGCATTGCTTACAGGAGCTCCTTAGAGAGTCTTTGGTCCCTGTCTGCCACTCAACCTCATTTCCCCTACACTTCCGAGTATCCTGTCCAAAAGCCACCTATGTCATTTTAAATGTTCTAGCAGAAGCAGTTTTTTAAAAGTTAAAAGAAATGGGTAAAATTACTTCTAAAAATATACCCCAAATATTATCCTTTCAACACGTAATTCATGCAAAAATTATTAATGGGCTATGTCGCCTTTTCTCATACTATAACTTTGAAACTGGTGTGTATTTTACAAGAGCAGCACATTTCAATTCTGACTAGCCCCGTTTTGGGTGCTCAGTAACCAGATGTGGTTAGAGACTTCCACACGATACAGGGAACAGCTCTGTGGACCATGGCCTCATCAGAGCCCTTAGCAGGCAGGTGTTTCTGTAAGTGCCCTGTGCCCTCTCACATTTGCAGATGTGGTCCTTCCTGCCAGAAATTCTCTCCCTGTTCCACACAAGCTGTTGTCCTGGTGAACTCATCCTTCAGGACCCACCTCAGACGGCACAGCCTCTGGGAAATCTTTTCTAGGTTCTTCATGCAGAGCTTCATATCTGTTTCTTCCTTCTTCCCTTCTTTCCTCACTCCCTTTCTTCCTTCCTTCCTCCCAAGGAGTTGGACGACTGAAGTGACCCAGTACACACGCACGTACATTTACACTGTTATTACATATAGCCGTTACAAGTAATCAAGAAATGAATTAAAGTGTACAGGAGGGGGACTTCTCTAGCGATCCAGTGGGTAAGACTCTAAGCTTCCAGTGCAGGGTGCAAAGGTTTGATCTCTGATTGGGGAGCTAAGACCCTATGTGATGTGAGGCGCAGCCAAGGATATGTACAAATGCTATACGATTTTATGTAAGAGACAGTACCCCATTTCATAGAAGAGATTTGAGCCTCTGTGGATTTTGCTTTCTGTGTCAGGTCCTGCATGGGCTCTGAGGCAGGACTATATACGCTGATTGGACTGAGTCATTTTTACCGATCCACAAAAGGACTGTTTAACACAACTGGCATTAAGTAACATGCTAGCGTGGGGCCTTCCCAGACAGTTCAGTGGTAAAGAATCCACCTGACAATGCAGGAACTGCAGCAGACGAGGGTTCAACCCCTGGGTCGGGAAGATCCCCTGGAGGAGGAACGGCTACCCACTCCAGCGTTCCTGCCTAGAGAATCCCATGGACAGAGGAGCCTGGTGGGCTACAGTGCATGGGGTCACACAGAGTCGCACACGACCAAGCAACTAACATTTTTTTCTTTCATTGAATCTACCATGATAACCCTTCTGCTCCAAGCTTTTTGGTCCTTTGGCCATGAGACATGTGAAATCCCAGCTCCCCAACCAGGGATCAAACCCATACCACCCCACACCACCCTCTACCTCAGTGGAAGTCAAAGTCCCAGCCATTGGACCGCCAGGGAAGTCCCTGAATGGGTTTCTATCACTTGAAATCAAAAGGTCCTTGAAGAAGGCACCCCCTAGCCAAAATGGCTCGCACTGTCCCAAGCAGAGAAGAGGCAGCAGGGGCTTTGAATGGCGGGATCAGCTCTCTATCCCCATTACCTTCTGCTGCAGCAGCTGGGATCCTACAGCCTTCAGACCCCATGTGGACCAGGGCTCTGTAGGGTGTGGGGCACTCAGCTCTCTAAACACCAGCCCACTATATCATGCCCACTACAAAGCCACACATCTTTAAGCAGGATATGTACCCCAAAATTCAAGCCCATCAGGGGCCCAGCTCTCAGTCTGCTGGTCGGGGGTGGGAGAGACTCTGGCACTTCCCATGCAGTGGAGACCCTCGGTGTCTGTCAGCGATTCAGTGCTATCTGCATCCCAGGTTTGACACCTGTCTATCAGATGTCTTCTTTTCATGGCTGTTTTAGTGGAAATTGTCACTGGCCTTGTCATCTACCAAATGGCAAACGGCTTCAGCTGAGAAGAAGGTCAGCTTGAGAGTCTGTCAAATTCCAAAGTGTGCTCTGAAAATAAATCACAGCTGTGAAGCATATGAGCCCTGGAACATGAGGAAATGAGAACACACACTTCCACGGTCTGCTGTTGTGACCCTGAGGGATGACTCCTTCGGAGTTTATTTCTCTGTGAGCTTCTACAATTTCCTCTGGCACAATGAACCCCCTTTCCAGGCTCCTTAGGAATGGAAAGCATGCCTACTTTCTGCACTAGGTGTGTTCCTGAAGGGCTTATGGAAACTAGATTTTTGACAGATTTAATAGCAGGGAAGATGTATGGAGGTATGAGACCAACCCCTGGCCCTGGGCAGTGAGTCCCAGCATGATAGACTGAGAATCACTCCCTATCCCATGGACACCTGGGAATTGGGTTTACTTATGATAGGGTTCCCCAGAATATGGAGACATAGCTAGTATTTATACTGCTCTTCCCAGGTGGCACAAGTGGTAAAGAACCCAGCTGCCAAGGCAGGAGACACAAGAGACACAGGTTTGATCCCTGGGTTGGAAAGATTCCTGGAGTAGGAAATGGCAACCCACTCCAGTATTTTTGCCTGGAGAATCCCATGGACAGAGAAGCCTGGTGGGCTACTGTCCATGAGATCACAAAGAGATATGACTGAGCACACACATGTGTGCACGCACACATGCACACACACACACACACACACACACACACACACTGCTTTTACTTCTTTCCTGACCCACAGGAACCTCGGTTCTGCCTTGAACCAGGGGTCTGGATTTCTAGGGCAGGTCCCCAGAAGCACCATCAACCAGGCCACCCCTTCCAGAATCTCTTCCCACCCCCAACCTCATCCACTGGGTCAGGAGGACTCCCTCCTTGTCAATGCCATCACTGGCTGATCCCACCATGAATCTCATCCTGCTTTCCTGCAGCCAGTGCCTAGGCTCCCGGCCACTCCGGTCACTTCTCCTCTCTGTCCTCATTCCCACCATCCCAGCCCCCTGCTCCTCTCCTCCCTAATCTCCTCCAGAGTGCCCTCTGGAACGTCCACTATGAAATAAACAACTGTTACATCCTCAACTCCTTTCAGAAAGCCTGACCTTCTCCTTCCTTGGTGGCATCACTACTCAGAAGAAACCTGTTCTCCCATATCCTGTGTGTTACAGGCTCAGAGGCAGGTCTGCCATCTTCCTGGGCATCCAGAGCCCTTCCAAGTCAGCACTCCTCTCACATAACCCTGGCTCCTCCCAGATGCACCAGGTCAGCCTTATCCACCCACAAGCCCTCGTGGTCTCTGTAGTCTTCCAACCTCAGGGTCACTCTCTTCTTTCATTTTAGACATCAGCACACCACTCATACTCTTTCTGTTTGCCCCCAAGACCTGCTACCACCATGGATGGGCTCAGCATTCATGTGAAGGATCCACCCAACCTCCCTGCCTCTGCCCTTGCCCTCCTCAACTCTGAGCATGCTCCCCCCACTCCATGGCAGACAGTACACCCACCACCACTCTGTGGAACTCACAGGCATCCACAGCTGCTCCCTCTGAGGCTTTACACTCAGATATCCCCTTCTGGACCACAGCTCCCACATCCAGTAGCCTCTTCACTCTGGCCCTCTGGCTTCATCGTTCTTTGAACGCAGTCAGTCCAGTGCCCAAAGCCTCCCACCCAATCAGCTTCCTTCTTTTAGGACAAAAGCCACAAGCTTTTCTCTAAGCTGGTCACGAGGGTAGAGGGCTCACATTACACAATGGCCCCTTTGCCAAAGAAGCCCAGAAATGTTCCACATAACAGGCAGCTATGGAAGCAGGTATTTTGTCTGAATTCAATGTACGAAGGAGAACTGTTGATGATACAGCCCAAATCTGGGAGAGATTTGATGACAGAGCCCAAATCTGAAGTTGTTGTTCAGTCACTCAGTCATGTCCAATTCTTTGCGATTCCATGGACTGCAGCACACCAGGCTTCCCTGTCCCTCATCATCTCCTGGAACTTGCTCAAACTCACGTCAGTTGAGTTGGTGATGCCATCCAACCATCTCGTCCTCTGTTGCCCTCTTCTCTTTCTGCCTTCAATCTTTCCCAGCATCAGGATCTTTTCCTATGAGTCAGCTCTTCACATCAGGTAGCCAAAATACTGGAGTTTCAGCTTTAGCATTAGTCCATCCAATGAGTAGTCAGGGTTTATTTCACTTAAGATTGACTAGTTTGATCTCCTTGCTGTCCAAGGGACTCTCAAGAGTCTTCTCCAGCCCCACAGTTCAAAAGCACCAATTCTTCAGCACTCAGCCTTCTTTACGGCCCAGTTATCACATCCATGCATGACTACTGGAAAGACTATAGACTTGACTATATGAACCTTTGTCAGCAAAGCGATGTCTTTGCTTTTTAACACACTGTCTGGGTTTGGTGCTTCAAAGTGAACAGGGCAGCAATGACAGGAGTCACAGCTCCTGTGTGTGCAAGTGTGGGAGAGGAGCAGGTCACCTCCTTTCTCTGTGTTTGGTCTTCTTCACTGGAAATAGCATCAGATTTGCCTGCTTTGATGGTTCTGTGGGGATTCAAAGACCTAAACAGAGGAGCTCAATAACCTCCTTTGAGAATTAGAATATAAGTGACTGGCAGGCTCCAGGCAGCCACTTTGTGAGCTTTAAGATAACTGTGTTGAAATACAGAGCAAAGGTCTGAGAAGCTCTCTTAGAGCTGGCCCAGCCCCTGCCTCTTGGCTTCTCTAAGGAAGGTTCTAGAATAATGCACACAACACTGTCTCAGGCTAAAAGGTTGAAGAACTCCTTACTTTTTTCCTTAAAATTAAATTGTTTTAAATTATAAAACTAAAGTGTTAGTCACTCTTTGCGACCCCTTGAACTGTAGCCTATCAGGCTCCTCTGTCCATGGAATTCTTCAGGCAAGAATACTGGAGTGGGTTGCCTTTCCCTTCTCCAGGGGGTCTTCCTGACCCAGGGATTGAACCTGAGTCTCCTGCATTGCAGGCATATGCTTTACTGTCTGAGCTACCAGGAAAGCCTCTAAAACTAAAGTGATCTTTAAAAAAAAAAAAAAAAATCAAGCAACCATACATACAGTAAAAGCCCAGATAATCTTCCTCTCTATAAACTATTGAGTTACAAGAAAGTTCGTTCAGATTTTTCCATCACATTGTACAGGAAAACCCGAAGCACGTTTTTGACCAATCCAATATCAACACTTAGGCATATTTTCTGTCAATCTTTTTTCTATGCGTGTCTGCTCATTTCTTTTAACTAAATGAGGTTTCATGGTGTATATTTTTCCACTTTATATTACAATATAAACTCATACGGATTTAATAATCAATGTTATTTGAAAGGCTCTGTGGTATTATTTTGAGTAGAGAATTTATTATTGGACATTAAGTCATTCCTAGGTTTTCCACAGCAAATATGCAGTGGTAAATAACTATATAGGAAAAAACAGCCATATCATCTAGGACAGGTTCCTGAAAATGGAATTACTGCATCAAATGAAAAAAATTTTAAGGCTCTTAATACCAGCTCCTAGTGGACCCTGTGGTGAACACATCGACCAATACTCAGTGTTTCCATTCCATGGAATGGAAAGAATTATGACGCATCTCAGATTTTAACTACAATTTTTCAAAGACTGTTAAAAAGAAAAGATGCTTTAAAACAAGAGTTGGCAAACTCTGACCTATGACCCACTGCTGGCTCAGTCTCTGGTTTTTAAATATTTATTGGAACACAGCCCTGGCCATTCACTTATTTACTGCCTATGGTTGCTTCCACGTTATGAAGGCAGAATTGAGTAATTAATTGTGAAAGAGAATAAATACATGGCTCACAAAGCCAAAAATATTTCCTATCTGACCCTTTACAAAAAAACATTTGCTGACTCCTACATTAGAAGAGCAATGATTATAACAATTCCAACAAGAGAGTAAGTAGCCTTTTCTATGGGCAGAGGGCCCTTCTATAATTGTTTTCAGTAAGCTGATTTTTTAAGTACTATTTTGGTCGGTAGTAACTTTTTGAAACAAAGAAGGATCCTAAGTTTGTCTTGGATAAGATCACAAAAGAAGGCTTTGTGCTCATAAAACAGCTCCCCAGGCTATCACAGAAATACAAATATAAATTAGAATTATTTCATCAAAAGAATCCTTAAGAAAACTGGAAACATCTTATCTT
The DNA here is from genome assembly GCF_014754425.2 of Oryx dammah. Classification (NCBI taxonomy): domain Eukaryota; kingdom Metazoa; phylum Chordata; class Mammalia; order Artiodactyla; family Bovidae; genus Oryx; species Oryx dammah. The sequence goes on from NW_024070200.1 coordinate 42,763,492, forward strand.
GGTTTAAAAGGGAGGAAAACAAGAGAAAATGATTAGCAACCAAAGCACAGTGATGGCTCCATGATGGACAACATTTGATGTTGTTCCAAAAATCTGTGGCCCCTGAAAGGGGAGCCCAGGGGCTGGAAGAGACTTTGGTTACTGTTCCAGTGACAATGTGTCCTCATTCTCAAGAGGCTGAGCCCAGCCACGAGAGCAGCTGTGCACACAGGAACAAACACCACCCCCCACCCCACCTCCACAACACAGGAATCTAAGCAGTGTGCACCGAGGCCTGCTCCAGACCATGAACTGCATCTCTGGAGCCTGGGAGAGAGCCGCCCTTATGCCACTGAGGTGGATACATCTTCTTCATAGTTCACTATCTCTACCAGGTATTGACACAGCTAAAGGGTACAAATATACCAATTCTCAACTTGTTGCTATTGTTGTTCAGTCATTCAGTCATATCACGTCCGACTCTTTGCGGCCCCTTGGACTGCAGCACACCAGGCTTCGCTGTCCTTCACCATCTCCTGGAGTTTGCTCAAACTTATGTGCATTGAATCGGTGATGCCATCCAACCCCCATTCATCCTCTGCCACCCCCTTCTCCACCTGCCTTCAATCTTTCCCAGCATCAGGATCTTTTCCAATGAGTCAGCTCTTCACATTAGGTGGCCAAAGTATTGGTACTTCAGCTTCAGGTCTTTCCAATGAATAGTCAAGATTGATTTCCTTTAGGATTGACTGGTTTGATCTCCTTGTTTTCCAAGGAACCCTCAAGATTCTTCTTCAGTACTCAAGTTGTAGCCAAACTATTTTCCTCTTAACTAGAAGAGGGGGGTCTCTGGGCAGCAGAGTTACTAGGGACATCTGTTTCTCCGCCTACCCAGAACCTCCTCCACCACAATGTTTTTGTACTATTCTCTTTAAAAAAAAAAGTTTTATTTTATTGTAGTTGATTTACAACGTTGTGTTCGTTTCAGGTGTACAGCAAAGAGATTCAGTCATACATGTGCGGTCTCCTCAGTTGTATCCAATTCTTTGTGACCCCATGGACTATATACAGCCCGCTAGGCTCCTCTGTCCATGGGATTTTCCAGGCAAGAATACTGGAGTGGGTTGCCATTTCCTTCTCCAGGGGGTCTTTCTGTCTCAGGGATCAAACCCAGGCCTCTTACATCTCCTGTACTGGCAGGTGTGTTCTTTACCACTAGCACCCCCTGGGAAGTCCATCAGTTATACATACACATACACATATATTCATTCTTCTTAACACTCTTGCCTCATATAGGTTTTACCACAGAATATTGGGTCGAGTTCCCTATGCTCTACAGTAGGTCCTTGTTGGTTACCTTGTGCTGTTCCATTATCGGCTTCCCTGGTAGCTCAGATGGTTAAGAATCGGCCTGCAGTGCGAGAGACCTGGGTTCAATCCCTAGGTTGGAAAGATCTCCTGGAGAAGGGAAAGACAACCCACTCCAGTATTCTTGCCTGGAGAATTCCATGGACAGAGGAGCCTGGCGGGCTACTGTCTATGGCATTGCAAAGAGTTGGACATGACTGAGCAACTAACAAGTATTATATTCCATTATTATGAAAGTCAAACAAGAAGTGGTCATCTTATAAGATCCCATCTCCCAGGCTACAGTGATTGGGTTGAGTGTTGGGTACCTAACACAAGTTGAACCAATCATAGTACCTCATCCACCCTATGTCCATGGTGACTGGCTGAGGACTGAGCAAATGACACAAGCTAGGCCAATCCTAGCACCTCATCTACCTTATGCCCATAGTGATTGGGTGAGGGTGGGGCAACCTGACACAAGCTGGACCAATCACCATACCTCACTTCTCCTTCCTTAGTGATTGGCCGGAAGACTAGGACATGATCCAGCCACGTCAATCAGAATCCTCCAAAGGCAAAATATGACCACTTCTACCACTCCTCTCTTTTTCTTTAGGAATCTGATTATGGTTTTTTCAGCAGTAATGAGTCCAACTTCATGGAGAATTGGATCTAAGACAATGAAGCTGATTCTAAGAAAGTGATGAAAACATAAACCAGTGAAAGAGTACCCTCTCAGTGTTTAAATCATTGGTGCCAGAAAGTTCCCTCTTTTAATGCTTAAACTAGTTCAATTTTAATTTCTGTCACTGGCCTGGAGAATCCCATGGACAGAGTAGCCTGGAGGGCTACAGTCCATAGAGTCGCAAAAAGTCGGACACAACTAAAGCGTGCAACCAAATAGTCCAGATCAATACAACAATCTCTGACTTTGGACAGAAAAGGAAGGACAAAGGATTAACTTTTAGAGGATTTTACTAAGGGCCAGTTATCATCATAAAATATTATTAAGCATTTTCTGTGCATTATCTGTTTGATCTACATCACAACCTGAAGAATTAGGTCATAGTGGTGTACCAAGTTAGACTGGGGAGAAGGGTGTTGGGAGCCATCAGCCTTGGAGTGGAGAAATATTTTATCACTGATATTGTCAAGAACTGCTGGTACAGGGTGATCACAAACAGCCATTAACTTTTACTAAGGCTTTATTGCCCCCCCCAATAAAATTTCTTTACAATGTTGCTATAGTTTCTGCTATGAAACAACATGAATCAGCTATATGCATACATGTATCCCCTTCCTCTTGAGCCATGCCATCCCATTCCTCCAGGTCATCACAGAGCACCGAGCTGAGCTCCCTGTGTTACAGCACAGCTTGCCACTAGCTAGCTATTTTATACCTGGCGGTGTATATATGTCAATGCTACTCTCTCAATTCATCCCACCCTCTCCTTCCTGCCTTGAGTCCACAAGTCCATTCTCTACACGTGTTTTGTAATTCTCTATAAACAATGCAGCCCTTTATTCCTGGCACCCTGGGCAGAGACCCACAACAACATCCTCTTCTTGCTAGCCCCTGGGTGGACTGCATCGTTTCCATGGGGAAACTGAAGCCCAAAGATACTGAAAAACCCAGCCAAGATGGGCCTCATCACAGGGGAGTAGGGAGTCAGGATCTGATCTAAAGTCTGTGCTCTTCACAGCATACTTCCCTCAGCAGAAAACAAGATAGCACCCACCAAGCAGAAGCAGATGGGCAGTGAGGGGACAGGAGGTCAGGCACCTGCAGGGGGTGGTAGCCAGCCAGTAGCTGTTTCAGGATCAGAAACGTAGACTGGGAAAATGCCAGGTTTTTTTCCCCCTTGTAATTCTTATCATGTGTTTACTGCTTTTCAGTTCTTCCTTCTGGTTTTAGAGACCTGTAGATCATGCTAGCCCATCTCAGTCATCCCAAGGACACCACTGGAATAGATTTACATCTGTATTTGGATGGAGTTCTGGAAGGGGCAGCACCCTGCAGGGCAGGTGTGGTTAGAATGACCATACCTGCACATACCAGCTTTTGCCTAATGACTCAGCATGGTTATTAGTGGGGTCTCTTTTCACTCTCAAAGTGTCCATGTTTGGATGACAGACTCTACATATGGTCTCTCTTTACAGGTGACCTCAGAAGAAATCAGGGTGAGAGATGGATCCTACCCTACCTAGGAAGATGGAGAAACTTGGCTACATTTGAGGCTACCTAGCCCTCCGGTCCCACGCTCTAGCTCCTCTGCTCCTGGACAGGTTTCCCTTTTTTTTTTATTGGTGGAAAATTGCTTTACCATTTTGTGTTGGTTTCTTCCTGACAGCAACATGAATCAGTCATATTATATATATATATATATATCCATATATCCCTTCCCTCCTGAGCCTCCCTCTCCTCCCCTCACCATACCCCTTAGGTCATCACAGAGCACTGGGCTGGGCTCCCTCTATTATTTAGAAACTTCCCACTAGCTATCTGTTTCACACATGATAGTGTATATGTCAATGCTACTCTCTCAGTTTGTCCTGCCCTTACCTTCCCCACTGTATCCACAAGTCTCTTCTCTACTAGGTTTATCAGTACCATTTTTCCAGATTCCATATACATGCTTTAATATATGATATTTGTTTTTTTCTTTCTGACTACTTTGCCTCTTATAAGGCTCTAGGTTCATCTACCTCACTAAACTGATTCAAATTTGTTTCTTTTTATGGCTGAGTAATAATCCACTGTATATATGCACTACAGCTTCTTTATCCATTCATCTGCCAATGGACATCTAGTTGCTTCCATGTCCTGGCTATTATAAATAGTGCTGCAGTGAACATTGGGGTACATGTGTCTTTTAGAATTGTGATCTCAGGGTATATGCCCAACAGTGGGATTGCTGGGTCATATGGTAGAGATGGTCAATAAACACATGAAAAGATGCTCAACTTGCCCATTTTTAGAGAAATGCAAATCAAAACTACAATGAGGTATCACTTCACACCAGCTAGAATAGCCATCATCCAAAAGTCTACAAACAATAAATGCTGGAGAGGATATGGAGAAAAGGGAACCCTCCTGCACTGTTGGTGAGAATGTAAATGGCCACTATGGAGAACAATGTGGAGATTCCTTTAAAAACTAGGTTTCCATTTGTCTTTAGGGACAGAGGGCAGTTCTCCAAGAGCCTCTCAGAGAATAGGGTGGGCTAGCATGCAGTTCACGGTTCAGTGGGACACGTTCACAAAGAGCAAAAGCTCATTCGGGTTTGGGAAAGAGAGTGAGAAAGCTCTCTTTAGAGGAGCCTCTGGGGGCCTGGGAGGAGTGGCTGACTGGGTTCCTGCTGCTCTGCTCCGAGCTGTGCCAGGTTAACGCCACCCAGAAGCATGCCCGAGTCACACTCGGGGGTCTGATGTTGCAGATGCTTGGAGATGAACGTGAAACTGAAGCTACGAGATGAAATGTATCAGAAAGTGCTTCCCTTTCTCCTCATCTCTCAAATTCTTGCTCTGGAAAGAAGACTTTTCTTTTCCACATTTTTTTTTTCTCATCAAGAGTACATTCATAATTATCTCGTCTGTGACACTGCTCTACTCTTTCAAATCCACATGCAATCATTTACTAGTGATGACAGCCTTCAGGCTTCTCAGGACAGGGACTTTTTTTTTTAATGTGGATCATTTTTAAAGTCTTTATTGAATTTGCTCCAATATAGCTTCTGTTTTATGTTTTGGTTTTTTGACTGCAAGGCATGTGGAGAATCTTAGCTTCCGTGTGTATGTGTGCTCAGTCATGTCCGACTCAGCTCCCAGAACAGGGATCACCCCCTGCTTTGGCAGGAGAAGTCCTAACCACTGGACCACCAGGGAAGTCACAAGGGACACTGTCTTATTCCTCTAGGAATTCCCTACAGCTCAGGGAATGCTTTGAGAACAAAGCTTTGTATGTGTGGGTGCTCAGTCATATCTGACTCTTTGAGACCCCATGGACTGTAGCCCACCAGGCTCCTCTGTCTGTAGCATTCTCCAGGTAAGAATACTGGAGTGGGTTGCCATTTCCTTCTCCAGGGGATTTTCCCAACACAGGGATAGAGCCCTGTCTCTTGCATCTCCTGCACTGCAGGTAGATTCTTTACCTTTTGAACCACCAGGGAAGTCCACATTTCCCAGGCAAGAATACTGGAATAGGTTGCCATTTCCTCCTACAGGGAATCTTCCTGACCCAGGGATCAAAGCTGTATCTCCTTCAAACCTGCTTCTCCAGTAAACAGCAAGCTATGAGTGTCACACTAGCCCATTCAGAGCTATTTATCTGCTGGGAACACTGCCACTTGACTCTGGAAGGTGTTTTATGAGAAAGGACACGTGGTTTAATGGCAGCAACCAAGGGAGGCCATTCTACCCAGCTAGAGTTACACGCTGCCCATCGAGACCATGTGCTGGGCAGGCTCTCCCACATCACATCCAGTGTTCACAACTCACAGAAGGAGAGGAGAGGAGGGCGGTAGCCATCCGATGAGTTTGAGACAGGAATGGACTACAAAATGCAGCTCAATTACCCCAAAGTGGAAATAAACCACACAGTAGTTTTTTGTCAAAATAATATTGTCAACAGAAGGTGCATGGAAGTGCATGAACACCTTGAAGCTCACAGCGAGCAGGAATCTATGAATCGGCTCCACTTGATGGAAACTTCCAAGTGCAGGTTTCAGCAGGCTCACAGTTAGAGGGGAGACAAGACACCATTCTCATCCAGCTACTCAACCAACTCAACTGAGGAGGAGCAGTCCAGACAAGGCACAGACAGACAATGCAAGGGCAGCACAGAGCAGAGAGTGCTCCATGTTAGAGAGCACCAAGGGGTATCAAGGGAAGCTTCCTGGAAGAGGCGGTGTGAAGAGGAGCCCTGGAGGTCCAGAGAGGTGGAGCTGGAGAGGCGGGATGCCCCAAGCCCAGGGATAGTGGACTGAGGGGCTGCAAAAGGGTTGCAGTCCTGTCCGGATGGACCTCAATGTGAGAGGCTGAGGCCCAGCCATAGGGGCCAGGAAGGCATGAACAGGAGCGAACAGAGAAGCCCAGCCTTCAGGGCTGTTCCGCCATCTCTCACACAGAGGCAGAGGAGCCAGAGTTGCCAGATTTTAGGAAATGTGCTTCGTACAGACCCACCCATGCTCTGATGTTGCTGGCAACAGATACTGAACATGCTTTGCAAAGGACACATCATTTGAAAAAGCAAACCTTCTAACTGCCCCAGAACTGCTGGGGGAAACTCATATGATTTGTACTTTAAGTGCAAGAATAACAATCATTTCGATTTCAGAAGCAAAAAACTTGTAAGGCGAGCATGACTCTCTAATGTTGCCCACCTCTGCCACTCAGGGAAAGAGTTGCCAGACTTGGGGATTCATGGCCCCAGCTCTCCACAGACAGCATTCAGTCTGCAGTGAAAAAGCTGGCTGGTGTAGACAGAAAATTGTCGCCTGTCTTTCAGATAAACAGCAAATGTTGCCTGCCATCAAGCCGTCAGCATCTGCAGCTGCCTGATGGTGTGCCCTGAGGGGATTCAGGATGGAGAAAAACAGGATACTGGCCCCAGATAGTGGAGATGTGATCAGAGGTAATGATTTCATTAAGCCAAGACTCTTGCATCTTCCCATACAAAGAAAGGACTAACATCTTTGAGATGTCTATTTTTTGTGATTAATGAAAATGTTTGCGTGTTCAACTATCTGGCTGCATTTGTTTTTGTTTTTAGCAAAAACTCCTATATATCTGGGGCTTCCCTGGTGGCTCAGTGGTAAAGAATCCATCTACCAACGCAGGAGATGCAAGTTCTATCCCTGGGTTGAGAAGATCCCCTGGAGAAGGAAATGGCTACCCACTCCAGTATTCTTGCTTGGAGAATCCCACGGACAGAGGAGCCTGGCGAGCTACAGCCCATGGGGTTACAGAGAGTCAGACACAAGTTAGTGCCTGAGCACAGGAGCACCTGTGTATCTTGCCTCTCCCCTTACATCTTTGGAGGAGTTCCTCAGAGCAATCTGAGTGGCTGATTCCCAGGCCATAGTCCTCAGTAAGGTCCTTGGATAAAACATAACTCTCACCTTTAAGTTGTGCTTTTTTTTTCCCCCTAAATCAACATTGAGAAGAACTGGCAACAGGAACAATGTCCACCGAGCAGAACCATCTCCTGGGCAGGCCCAGAGTGGACTGCTTTCAGGAGCAGAGATAGTTTTGAGGGGTAACATCGATCCTCTGAGCCCTCTAGCTTTTCTGGACTGAGGGAACTAGTGACTGAGTTTGGGTTATAACTCTAGCCTGTAGCTATGAAACAGGAAGATTAAAAAAAGGGCTCATGGGAACCCTTGACTAGAGCTGGCAAAAAGGACTGAGCACAGTAACTAAGAGGCTCCGAGCAGACACTGAGAAGGAGCCTCCCTGCCAGGCAGTCTGGTTTTCATGTCAGTCTTTCTGTTTCCCCCAACCCCACCATCTGGGGAAGGTGCTAATGAGCCACTAACTAGGCGGGAGTAGGTGACATCTCTGCAAAAGGAGGGCATCAAAGGGATAATCACTGTGTGCAATGAGGAAAGTAAAAAAGCTGGCTTAAAATTGAACATTCAAAAAACTAAGATCACGGCATCTGGTCCCATCACTTCATGGCAAATAGATGGGGAAACAATGGAAACAGTGACAGACTTTATTTTCTTGGGCTCCAAAATCACTGCAGATGGTGACTGCAGCCATGAAATTAAGACTCCTTGGAAGAAAAGCTATGAAAAACCTAGACAGCATATTAAAAAGCAGAGACATCATTTTTCCAACAAAGGTCCACATAGTCAAAGCTATGGTTTTTCCCGTAGTCATGTACAGATGTGAGAGTTGGATCATAAAGAAGGCTGAGTGCTGAAGAATTGATGCCTTTGAACTGTGGAGCTGGAGATGACTCTTGAGAATCCTTTGGACAACAAGAAGATCAAACCAGTCAATCCTAAAGGAAATCAACCCTGAATACTCATTGGAAGGATTGATGCTGAAGCTGAAGCTCCAATATTTTGGCTACCTGATGTGAAGAGCTGACTCATAGGAAAAGACCCTGATGCTGGGAAAAAACGAAGGCAGGAAGAAAAGGAAGCAACAGCAGATAAGATGGTTGGATGGCATCATTGACTCAATGGACAAGAGTTTGAGCAAGCTCCCGGAGATAGTGAAGGACAGGGAAGCCTGGCATGCTGCAGTCCATGGGGTCTCAAAGAGTTGGACACGACTTAGCTACTGAACAACAACAACAACAAGCCCAAGACCAGAACATCTGGGGTAAATCCAAAGCACAGAGCTCCACACCGGTGACTAGCCACATCAACCTCAATCACCCGAATAACAGTTCTCAGAAGTCCCTGAAAAGACCAAGAGCCTGACCACTTTCTCCAGCGCTTGCATTCCAAACATGAATCACATGAGTGCCTCGTGCTCAGCCCAGGCTCTGCTATTCATTATAAAATCGTCACCCCTCAGCCCCCCTGCAGCCAGAACCTCTTCTGCTATTTAATCTGCAGACAAAGTACAAATTCCTCATCCTGTTTGGAATATGCTGGAGTGTGATTTAAAGAAATACATTCCTCTCAGGGTATCATGCTACAAAAATGCCAGAAATGCAAGCCCAAGGGGGAATGATTAACCCTACTCTCTGTCCTCGGCTGGAGAAGGGCTGCCTGGGGTGTGAACAGAGCCCAGGCTGACACGCAGTTCAAGAAGGCAAATGCAGGTCATGCATCGCCTGCCCTGAAACTTGCTCCTGAAATGATGAGAGAAGTACAAAAGGAGCATGGACGGACCCAGAGGCTGTCATACATATTGAAGTAAGTCAGAAAAAAACAACTGTCACTTTTATGTGGAATCTAGAAATCTAGTACAGATGATCTTATTTGCAAAGCAGAAATAGAGACACAGATGCAGGGTACAAAGGTATGGACACCAAGGGGGAAGGGGGTGGTGGTGGGAGGAATTGGGAGATTGGGATTGACATATATGCATCACTATGTATAAAATAGATAACTGAAGAGAACTTACTGTACAGCACAGGGAAGTCTACTCAGCGATCTGTGGTGACTTAAGAAGGAAATCTAAAGAGAGGGCATATGTGTATATGTATGGGCTTCAGTAATAAAGAATCTGCCTGCAATACATCAGATGCTGGGTTCGATTCCTGGGTCCGGAAAATCCCCTGGAGGAGGAAATGGCAAGCCACTCCAGTATTCTTGCCTGGAGAATCCCCAAAACAAAGAAGCCTGGTGGGCTACCGTCTATGGGGTCTCAAAAGAGTCGGACACAACTGAGGCAACTGAGCATGCATGCATGAATGTATATGTATACATATAACCGATTCACTTTGCTGTACAGCAGAAACCAAAATAACATTGTAAAGCAATTATACACCAACAAAAATTAAAAAAAAAAAAAACTAAAAAAAAAAAAAAAAGTAGCAGGGGAAAATTGCACCTATGTAGAAAAACAGTGGAAGAGGCCTTGAAACATGGAGGGATCAGAAACATGGAGAGATTTCTGCAAGAAACTGTACATCTAAGGATGTGATGGGAATGGATATGAGCAGTCTTGTAGCCCAACAATTGCAAAGGAATGGGCTGCCTGAGAAGGATGTGAAAGAGTTCCCTAAAAGAAGCCTCTATGGAAAAGACCCTGATGCTTGGAAAGATTGAGGGCAGAAAGAGAAGGGGGTGACAGGATGAGATGGTTGGATGACATCACCAATTCAATGGACATGAGTTTGAGCATACTGTGGGAGATAGTGAAGGACAGGGAAGCCTGGCGTGCTGCAGTCCATGGGGTTGCAAAGAGTCAGACATGACTTAGTGACTGACCAACAACAAATTCTGCAAGCAGGAAAGGGACAGGGAGTCAGAAAGCAGAGAGAGGTCACCCAGGGTCTGGACCCAGAAAGGCCAGGGGCAGAGCTCTCACACTACCTTGACTTACAGCAGCCACCTGCCCCATAAAGAGGAGAGGCTACTTCCAAGGGGCAGCATTTTGTTTAGAGCAGTGGGCGACGCTCTTGCCAGCTTGCGGCTGCCCAGTGCACATAGCTGCCGCTGCCTGCAAAACCTCAGCCCTTCCCAGACAGCCAGGCCCTCAAACTAAACAAATAAAGTTTCAAAGAAATATACAGTGACTTGAATCATTTCAAGTCTTAATAAATATTAGGAACCCAGGAATAAAAAGGTGAGGGAGTGGGCAAGGTTAGCTTAATAGACGAAAATCATTAAAAGATGAAAAAATTCTACTCCAAAAGGAAGGAAGTTGATCTGAAAAGTTAGAAGGATACCATGCCATTCCAAGAAACAATTCTGAGAAAGAAAACAATATTTCAGAATACCAAATCTCAGTGATATTTGAGGAGATCTTCTGTAAATAAAAAAGGGAACAACCTGAGACCAGAAAAGATTAGTTTTAGATGAAAAACACGATTTCGGCATTGAAAACTCAAGTGGAGGCAGTACAAAGTGACCTTGCTGAAAGCTCAACTGATGAATTAGAAGGACCCACTGAGAAGTTTTCCCAGAAGTTATAGGAAAACAAGAAAAAGGAGGTGAGTGTGACAAGCAAACATCTAACATTCTGCGGGAATCATCAGGAGATCATCACAGGAACTGCAAAAGAGAGCTGACAGAGAAGACCAACACAGAATAGAAACAAGACAGTGACAAGTTAAATAAAGACTAAAAATGGCCCACATTAAAAAAAACAACTATATGAAAATTCAGTAGAAAAGGGACAGTCTTCTCAACAAAGGGGCTAGAACAAATGGATTGCTGTTGTTCAGTCACTGTCAAGCCCAATCTTGCGACCCTGTGGGCTATAGCACGCCAGGCTTCCCCGTCCTCCTCTATCTTTTGGAGTTTGCTCAAACTCATATCCATTGAGCTGCTGATGCCATCCAACCATCTCATCCTCTGTTACCCTCTTCTCCTCATGCCTTTAATCTTTCCCAGCATCAAGGTCTTTTCCAATGAGTCAGCTCTTCACATCGGGTGACCAAAGTACAGCTGGATATCCATATGCAAAAAAAAAAGAAAACAAAACTCCAAAACCCACATCTTGTCATGAGGATTAAATGAGAAATATTTGTGAAGTTACTTCACAGAGCATCTCTCTACATATTAGTTCCCTTCATTCTTGGATTCCAAATGAAACCATTTCCTTCCCTGGAGCAAAAAAGGCACAAAAATGAAGAGCAGATTATGTGAATGTGCTTTCAGGGACCATTTCTTGCACATGGTTTGAATTCTAGTGCATAACTGTCCTCCAGGGCTACCGTGGCCTGGTCTTTCCCTCATCACACTGCATGGCCTTATTCACCTCCCCAAACCCTACAGCAGCCTTCGTGCCACAGGGCCTTTGCACATGTCAGTCCTATGGCTGGGGAAATGCTTGCCACTCCAGGCCTAGGGCTTCCCAGATGACTCAGTGGCAAAGAACCCACCTGTCAACACAGGAGACGTAGGTTCAATCCCTGGGTTGGGAAAAATCCCCTGGAGAAGGAAATGGCTACTCACTCCAGTATGCTTGCCTGGAGAATCCCATGGATAGAGGAACCTGGCAGGCTATTGTCCGTGGGGTCACAAAGAGTCAGACACGATGTAGCAACTAAACCACCACCACAGGGGTGACCAAACTGACTGAGCACAAGAATATTATTCCAAAGCAGATGGGACTGACTGCCGAGGCCATCAGCTCTGCCCCTGTGGACGTTCCTCAAAGAGTCAGGGGTGTTCTGGAAGGCGCAGTGTGACCCAGAGAAATGTCAGCCTTGTGACTTCTGGGGTCCACACAGCACACTGCTCTGGTGACTCTAGGTCCCCAGCATACAAGCCTTCAACTCAAGGTTAAAGAATGACACTGTCAGCTACTCACTGGAGAGTAATTCATGTCATCACCAGAGAGCAGAGAACTGAAACCCGGATGGCTGCCTGAGAAAACTGGAGGATAAGAAAAGAATCTACAAAAATAACGGGAAAACCGTATGCAGATGTTTTCCTCAATTAACATCTCCTGAGCAAGCAATAAACAGGAAAGATCAGTGCTAAATGTGCATTTTTCTTTAACCGTTAGGCGTGAGTCACAACCTTTCAGAGGGGAATGTGTCTCTTTTTTTTACTGAAGTGAAAGGAAACTATTTTAATTTTCTTGATCACACTGGGGTTTTTGCAATTGAGTTATTTTTAACCAAAGCATTACAAAATATGACCATCACGTGAGAATATTACTGAAACTGAAATCATACCAGCAGGAAGCGATGAGTCCAGATAATTTCATCTGTCCAAAAACAATGCTACTCTGGGTTATTTTTTATATATTTACCTCTTATACTGATACAATGGAGGGGGAAAAGGGTCCTTGTCTGTATTTCTTGAGCATCAAAGTTAGGACAAAAGGGACTCCCCAGATGGTCCAGTGGTTAGGACTCCATTCTCCCAGTGCTGGGGGCCTGGTTTCAATCCCTGGTCAGGGAACTAGGTCCCACATGCGGCAACTCAGAGTTCACATGCCAAAGCTAAAGATCCTGCATGATGCAACTAACACCTCCTACAGCCAAATAAATACATTTAAGAAAAAAGACACAAAGTTAGGACAAAAATACTTCATTAAGAAATACTTCTGTGGTGGTCCAGTGGATATGAATCCACCTGCCAATGCAGGGGACCCAGGTTCCATCCCTGGTCTGGGAAGATCCCACATGCCTTGGAGCAACTAAGTCCACGTGCCACAACTACTGAGCCCGTGTGCTGCAACTACTGAAGCCTGCTCCCCTAGAGTCTGTGCTCCATGAGAAGAGACGCCACTGCACTGAGAAGCCCACATACCACAAACACAGAGCAGACCCTGCTTGCCACAGTGAGATACAGCCCGAGCTCAGCAATGAAGACCTAGCGCAGCCAAAAAAAAAAAAAAAAATCATTAAAAAATAAAAGGAAATCAAGACTCTTGCAAAGAGGTTCAAAAATGCTGAAGTTGCTCATTTTTCAATGGTATTGCTAACTGCTTACATTTTTAATATTTTGTTTCCTTGTGGGTTTGATCTTGCTGAACTCTCTCTCCTGGTGTAAAGCAGATGAGGCTGTATTATTTGATTGGACAGGGTTTTATCCGGCAGGAGATGCCCCAGGGTGCAGCATCTAGTTCATGCTGAAATCACCAGGATTGCTTTTACAAACAGATGCGGGGCTTGACACAGTGGAATCCAGAGAAATGGGGTGAAGACCTGATATCACAATTGTTGAAATATCCAGTGAAATTCTGATGTGCATGGAGATTTGAGAACCACTGTTTCAGGAGCTGGGAATTTTAAAAACGTATTTACCAAGTGGTTGTGTTTCAAGTACTTCTTGGATGTTCCTCGGTTCAAGAAAAGCCAGGATACAAAAATGGGCCTGTAGAAAACAGATCTTTAGGAGGTGATCTTAGTTTCAAAGAAATGCACCAGTGGTTCTTTTATGTGGTGAAATCTCAGAGTGAATTTGAAGCAAGATTCAGAGTTCTCAAGTCTAATTCACATGCTTTTATAATGGGACGGAAAACGTATTGTTGTGTTGTTGTTGTTTAGTTGCTCAGTCGTGTCCAACTCTTTGTGACTCCATGGACTGTAGCCCACCAGGCTCCTCTGCCATGGAATTCTCCAGGCAAGAAGACTGGAGTAGGTTGCCACTTCCTTCTCCAGGGGATCTTCCAGACCCAGGGATCGAACCCAGGTCTCCTGCATCGCAGGCAGATTCTTTACTGCCTGAGCCACTGGGGAAGCCCAATCAAGCTATAACCAAGTTAAAATGAGGTCCTCCTCTTATCATGGAGACTCCTAATTCAATACAATCGGCATCCTTATAGGAAGAAGAAATGTGGACGTGGAGACATACAAGCATTTGATGGTGGAGGCAGAGATGGGAGTGACGTGTCTGCAAGTCAAGGAATGTCAGGATTGCTGGCCACCACCAGAAGCAGCAGAGAGGCCTGGTACAGTCTCCTCATAGCTTACAGAAGGACTCAGCCCTGTTGACATCCTGATTCTGGACTCCTGACCTCCAGAACTGGGAGACAGTAAATTTCTGTTTTTTAAGCTGCTCAGTTTGTGGTGATTTGTGACTGCAGCTCAAGGACACCATCCTAACCCCTGCCTCCATCACCTCCCCTGGACAATTCCAACACCCTCGTTACCGTGACTCCTCCCACACCCCAGGCTGGCTTCCCTACATGTTCTCCACTCTGTAGCTGCAATGAGCTTCTCAGAAGCAATATGGAAGCCAGGACTCTTCTGGTTAAAGACCTACCGTGACCTGGGTATGTACTGCTCTGGGAATAAGTACCCACGCTCCTCATCCTCCACCACCCTCTCCGTGGGTAGCCTTCAGCTTCCTTGCCAGGTCTCCCAAAGCCTCACACGCTCACAGAAGCCCACTCCAGCCTGCCCCGATGATCCAGATCCTGTATTATTCATTCTCCCTGACCCCCGGCCTCTGCCTTCTTAACACTTGTCACAGTGTGTTGCGAGTGATCATTTCTTTGCTGTTTCTCTTCCCCACTGAACTGTAACCCCCATGAGAGCATCAGTCTGGTACAGACTGCATCAGTTTCGTGGGGCTTCCCAGATGGTGCTATTGGTAAAGAACCCGCCTGCCACTGAAGGAGATGTAAGAGACACGAGCTCAATCCCTGGGTTGGGAAGATTCCCTGGAGGAAAGCATGGCAACCCATTCCAGTATACTTGCCCAGAGAATCCCATGGACAGAGGAGCCTGGTGGGCTACAGACCTTGGGGTCGCAAGGAGTGGGACACGACTGAAGCAACAGATCACACATGTATCCCCAACACTCAGCACAGCGTCTTGCACAAAGTGAGTAGGTACTCAATAAATACGTGCTGGATGAACAAATTAATCAGCAGAACAAAGAGAGAAAGAGAGCATGCACATCTTCACACCCCCTCCTCCTGAACGCGCAATAGATGATCTCGAGCACCGGGTGCGGGGAGGAAGCCATCCTTTCACAGCTGGACAAAACTCAGAAAGGTCAGTCTCCCTGCCTTCCCTTGTCAACAGTGCCAAAATCCTAAGTGACACTTTATTGGGGCAAGAAGAGGAATAAAGCAAGCAAGACAGTCTGGAAAACCACGGATTCAGATAGACGTTTGAATCGAATTTTCAATTATTTAAAAGTGAATGAGGACTTCCACGGTGGTCCAGTGGTTAAGAACCCACTTGCCAATGCAGGGGACGTGGGTTCAATCCCTGGTCTGGGAAGATTCCACATGGCTCAGGGCAATTAAATCCCTGTGCCACGACTACTGAGCCTGTGCTCTAGAGTTGTTACTCTGCAGCAAGAGTAGCCACTGTAATGAGAAGCCAGAGCACCGCAACCAGAGAACAGCCCCTGCGTGCCACAACCAGAAAAAGCCCACCTGCAGCAGCAAAGACCCAGCACAGCCAAAAATAAATAAATAAATAATTTGTAAAAAGTGAACGAAATCTCCCCAGTTCTCAAATGCAATCATTAATGCTATCCCACGTGTCATGTCAGGCTTCCCAGGTGGTTCCAGTAGTCAAGAACCGACCTGTTCATGGAGGCAATATAAGAGATGTGGGTTCGATCCCTGGGTCAGGAAGATTCCCTGGAGAAGGGAATGACAGCCCACTCCAATATTCTTGCCTGGAGAATCCCACATACAGAGGAGCCTGGCGGGCTACAGTCCATAGTGTCACAGTCAGACATGACTGAAGTGACTTAGCACGCATGCGTGTGTCATGTCGTGCAAACCTCACCACAGTCCTTTAGGTCTGTATCTACAGGTGAGGAACTGAGCCCAGGAGGGTTAAGTTACTCACCAAAAATAAAGGCTCGTGAACCATGACTGTCTCCAGGTGCATCCAACTCCACATGCAGGGAGCCTTCCATGAGCCCCAGTGGCCTCGCCTCATCCCCATGCCCACCCCCGTCATCCTTCAGCCACCCTGGTGAGCACACACACGCGGGCTGGGGGAGCTCTCTCTGCTCTCCCTGCTGGCGGAGAAGTTGACTCTCCAGCCACAATATGTGGATGTATGTGCAAACACTGCCCGAGCCCTTTATCTGCTGTGACACCACAGTGATAATGAACCCAGCAGCCCCAGTTGGAAACCTGTCCAGATTCATGAAATAACTTTCACCATAAACAGGAGAGAAAAA
This sequence comes from Oryx dammah, assembly GCF_014754425.2. NCBI lineage: Eukaryota > Metazoa > Chordata > Mammalia > Artiodactyla > Bovidae > Oryx > Oryx dammah. The sequence continues at coordinate 42,780,063 of NW_024070200.1, forward strand.
CACCAATGTTTGAGGAGCATCAGCACGCTATGGACACAGGAAAGCAAAACAAGGCAGGCTGTATAAATATTAACAATGAGAAAGAACTGAACAGGCGCCAGAGAGACATCTGGGGTGACACATCTAAGCAGGCTGTGGTTTCCAGTGGGAAAGGCACTAGAAAGACCTGAAAACAGCCAGCCCGTGAGGTTCAGATTTCACTCTCACGTGCACTCACCAAGCACCTCTGGCGACTCAACTCGGAATGCTTTTTCCAGTGGCCTAAGTGTTTATTACACAATTGGGCAATTCCTAAGGAGCCGGAATCAAATAAACATGATTTCCTTGCCACTAACACACTTTATTTTGATTTCAAACAACCGAAATGCTGTAACAGTGCTCATAGTTGACTTGGATAAAGTGGGGATTTTTTTTTCTTGGCAGGGGGCACATGTATTGACGTTACCTAATATGGCAACAAACAGATAGACTGCTGAAGATGTTTAGGATTTCAGGGTCTGGCATCAGTCCAAAGATGAAGTTTGGGTATTCCAAGGAAAATAAGCTATAGATTTTCAAGTCTGGTTTTCATGAAGTTACCTTTATGATTGGCATTTGGAAACAGACCATCTTTCTCCAGAACTGATACCACCAGGGTGGACTTCCTAGTTCAGGGACCCCTGTGGGACCAATTATCAGCCTGACATCCTTCCCTGAAGGACCCAACTGTGTGGCTGAGTCTGACACAATTTTGTCCTCGCCCTCCTGTGCAAAGTGTCATGAAGGAGGCCCAGCTGGCTCGGTGGGTGAGGCTCAATGCTGACAACCATTGGCTCTTTTCCCAGGCGTGCCTGCTGTCATCTGTGGCGTCATTCATAACTGGGTTTGCTTCTGCTCTAGCCCGGGTCCTCACAGGCCATTCTCATCTCCTTGTTCCCCTCCTCTTCCCCAGTGAAGGATGCTAACCACCGACCCTGCAAACCTCCTCCCCACTCTGATGGAGAGTCTGCCATGTGTGGATTACTGAGTGAGGCCCCAGGGCTGCAAACCTCCAAAGGCTGCTCCTCCAACTGCTCTCCCTGAAGGCTTGGCCTTGGACCCAAGAGCTGGGCAAATCCAAGCTGGTCAGCAGAAATTGCTGGGGCCAGGACTTCCCTGGTGGTTCAATGGTTAAGACTCTGCATTCCAATGCAGGGGGTGTGAGTTCAATCCCTGCTCAGGGAGCTAAGATCCCACATGCCTCAGGACCAAAAAACCGAAACATAAAACAGAAACAATGCTGTAACAAATTCAATAAAGACTTTAAAAATGGTCCACATCAAAAAAGCCTTAAAAAAAAAAAAAGTTGCTGGGGCCAATTCCACCACTTCCTGCCAGCACCCAGCCATGCCTAGCAGTCAGAGGATGCCCCTGACTCCAGCTGCTGCAAGCCCCCAACCACAACTTGGTGAATTCTTTAGTTCAGGGCTTCTCAGTCTAGACTGGGCACATAAATCCCCTGGACATTTCATTAAAATGTAGGTTGGCCAAAAGGTTTGTTCGTGTTTTTCCATAACATCATACAGAAAAACCCAGATGAACTTTTTGACCAACCCAACAGACTCTGAGTCGGCAGGCTCAGGGTGGGGCCTAGGACTGCATTTCTAAGAAACTCCCAGGAGACAAAGGTGCTGCTGGTTCACAGAGCACACTTACTACATCTTACTAGGGTCTACCTTCCAAGGTCAAATACACATGTGCCTTCAGCTTCGTTGTTCATAAGACACTTTATAAAACCATGTATCCCCATCTTTCTGAGGAGGAATGCTAAACTCAAGACATCAAAGAGCTTGACAAGGTCAAAATAGAGGTGGACTCAATCCGGGTGATTTGAACTCAAGTTCCAGGATGGTTTCCGGAAACCAGTGATTCTCAGATTTCAGCGTGCATCAGAATGATGTGGAAGGTGGGAAAAAATACAGATTATTGGGCCCCTGGAGCCTCTGATTCAGTAGGTCTGGGGTTCAGCCCACAATTGACATCTCTAACAAGTTCACAAGTGATGCTCACACAGTTGGACCAGCGACCACACTTTGAGAACCACCATGCTAGACCAGGGGACCGTGGAGACCTCTGGGGAATCTGATTGTGGTCTCAAAGCTCTGACACCGTCTATAACTCATGTGACCCTGAACTGGACTGCTGCCCTGTCTTCCCTCTGAGCAGGGCCCCCAGAGTCCAGGGTTGGACTGCTCTGCATGTGCTACATCAGGCCAGGCCAAGGCTTTCCAGGCCTCTTTGTATCTCAATGCCTCCGAAGAAACAGACGCTTTGTCTACACTGAGGACGAGCTCCATCTGTAGGAGCTGCTGGGCCTCAGCTGTGTGGTCCTGGGAAGCTCCCAGTGACATCAAGCACCATGCTCCTCACCTGTGAAATAAGTTCAACACCACGACCCCCTGCCCTCGCTCCATGAACAGAACTGCACTCAGGCCCAGAGGAGTGAGGGTTCTGAAGCCCACCTGTGCATCAGAGTCACCAGAAAGCTTTTATAAAGTACCAGTGCCAACACCTTCCCCCAGTGCTGGGCAGGTGTATTGGTCACCTCTCCTCACATGATTGGGTCTAATCTGCAGTGCGTTTCTACTAACATAGGGTAGAAACGTGCTATATGAATGTAAGACAGGGGCTTTCCCGGTGGTCCAGTGGTTAGGAACCCGCCTGCCAATGCAGGGACACGTTTGACTTCTGGTCCGGGAAGATTCCACACACCCTGAAGCAACTAAGCCTGTGTGCCGCAACATTCTAGAGACTGCGTGCTCTAGAGCCCGTGCTCCACAAAGAGAAGCCACCACAACTAGGGAGTATCCCCCAATCGTCTCAACTAGAGAAAACCCCGTGCTTAGAAACGAAGACCCAGCACAACCAAAAACAATACATCAATTAGCTAATTAATTAATTTAAAAAGGTAAAAGAGTTTGCTATAGCAACTTCACTTTCACTTTCATGCATTGGAGAAGGAAATGGCAACCCATTCCAGTGTTCTTGCCTGAAGAATCCCAGGGACGGGGGAGCCTGGTGAGCTGCCGTCTATGGGGTCGCACAGAGTCGGCCACGACTAAAGCGACTTAGCAGCAGCAGCAGCATGAATAGTTCACTGTTGGGGTTGGGTGAGAAAAGAAAAGTGAAACAAGCACTGAGTCCCGCAGGCGTCGGCCCCTCTCGCAGACGAGCAGGGAGACTGCAGAACCTTAGCATCCTAACCCCTCCCAGGAGCGATGTGATGACAGGTCCTCAAGCTGAGCTGGCTAAGCAGGCTTCCCGGGGAGCTGCTCCCTGTGGCCCGACCGCGGCCCAGCCAAACCTGGTGATCCAAGACTGAAAGCATCTCTGGACTTCGGCAAAGCTCTCAGGAGGATAGGGAAGCTTAATCACAGCTGATTGGGACATGTGAATCACACACGGGAGCTTTCCGGCTAACGCCTTTGGGGAGCAACCCTGCGGGGGCTCACCCCAGATTATCACAAATCATTTGGAACAGTTAGGAAATGGGGGTCCATTCATCCAACAACAGCTGGAAACCCTGTCGGTGACGAGGAGAGGCTGTGTCCCAGATGAGCTTTCTACGGCCGTGCAGAACAAGTATTTGTTGAATGAATGAATGAATGAATACTTGATTTAAATTTTAAAGCCTTTACTGAATTTGTTACAATACTGTTTCTGTTTTATGTTTTGATTTTTTGACCACAAGGCATGTGGGATCTTGGCTCCCTGACCAGGGACCGAACCTGCACTCCCTGCATTGGAAGGCGAAGTCTTAACCACTGGACCACCAGGGAAGTCCCACATACATGACTTTTAAAAAGTAATGACTGGGGAGAATGGCATTGAAACATGTATAATATCATGTAAGAATCGAATTGCCAGTCTATGTCCGATGCAGGATATGGCACGCTTGGGGCTGGTACGCGGGGATGACCCAGAGAGATGTTGTGGGGAGGGGGGTGGGAGGGGGGTTCATGTTCGGGAACGCATGCACACCCGTGGTGGATTCATGTCAATGTATGGCAAAACCAATACAGAATTGTAAAGTAAAAAAAAAAAAAAAAAAGTAATGACTGGATAAAGAAAGAGAGGGAGAGAGGACAGAAGGAAGGAAGACAAGGGAAGGAAAGGAAGGGAAGGAGGAGGAAGAGAGACAGAAAGGGAAGAAGGGAGGGAGAGGAGGAAGGAAAGAAGGGAGGGCAGAAAAAGAGAGAAGGAAGGAGGGCAGAAGAAAGATAATCCAGCCTTGCTTATACTCTCTGCCTTTGGACACTTTTAACAACTGCAAAGTTTTTTATTATATTGAACCAAAAGGCTGACCCAGTTCTCTGAATGAAGGAAGAGCCAAGCAGAAACAGAGCCACAGAAAGTCAAAGTGGGGAAAGGGACCGATAAACCTAGTCTGACAAGTCCATGGATCCAGGCACTTCCTCCACAGCGCAGTGCTCGAGGTCACTGAACAGGAGTCTCCAGTGTCTGCTAGCCAGGACCAGGGCTGTCCAGAATTCAGTACCCACAGGGACAGGGTTGGGGGATGGGAGGGGTCTTGGGCTACATCGTGTAAGACACAGAGAAGGGCTTGCCCCCTCTGTGCTCTCCTGGGCAGCTGGCTGCACTGCTGGCCCTCTGAGCCCCCGCCTCGGGCACATCCTGTTACAGTCACAGACTCTGGTACCACTGGGACCTCTCCTTGGTTGCTCTCCCTCCACACACTGAGGGCCCCTCCACACTGATGAGGGCCCTCCCTCCATCAGACGTCTACCTGACCAAGTATGCCCTCCTTCATACCTGACACTGGCTGCGTCTTCAGCTCAGAATCCTGTCACCCCCATGTCCCCAGCATTCCCAGTAGGAGGAGGTGCTCCCCGTTCTCTGGGAGAACGCACTCCTCCCCAGGAGCGTCAGCCTGAGCCTGGCTCTCCCAGCCAGCACCAACTTGCGGTCTGCCTGCTCGGCATTCCCCTCTTCCTTTGAGAGACTGCACTAACTTCCTCCAGGGAATCACATCTCCCCTACTCTTGGGTCCCCTACTCTTGGGTGGAGATGCTGGCCTCATAGGCCAGCTCAGCCTCCCTGGCCACTGAAACTGGGCAAGGCAGGTGGCCCAAGCTGATCCAGGAGAGCCAGTCCTAGGATTTCTGCTGGAAGTATTGAAAAGGCAACCTATTTCTGCTGGTGTTATAAAGCTTTGTTGTTCAGTTACTAAGTTGTGTCTGACTGACTTTGCGACCCTGTGGACTGTCGCCTTTTAGGCTACTCTGTCCATGTGATTTTTCAGGCAAGAATACTGGAGTGGGTAGCCATTCTCTTCTCCAGTTTTGGAGGTGAAGGGTATGTTTAATACCTTGAAGCTGGTAATGGTATCATGGGTGTGGGCCTAAGTCCAAACTCACCAAATTGTATACATTTAATATGTGCAATCTTTGGTATATCAATTGCACCTCAATAAAGCTTTAAAAAGAAACAAAGCTAGGAGAAAAGACACACAGCTGATTCTCATCATTCACAGTAGTTCTGTGAAGTCACTGCAAATAGTAAATGAGCAAACACTGAACCATTGCTCCTAAGGGAAGTTGAGGGTTATGTTCCCGCCAGCCTCTGGTCACAACACTCTTATTAATCAATGGACACAGAGTCTTATTTTCTGTGTTGCTATTTAAAGACACTTTCTTTAACGTATTTTGATTCATAACACTGAACTCACAGTCAACAGCACTTATGACTCATGCCTGAACAAGGTTTATCCAACACGTCTTCTCTCCGGAGGGCACATTACAGCCCTGTGCTTAAGGACACTAGAGAGACTTCAGCACTGCTCTAGAGGGTCACGTTAAACAGCAAAATTACTGACAGAAAGCATAAAGAGACCAAACATCACAGCACAAAACACGAGAAGAGCACCTGTTTCTAGTTATGAGGGCTGAGACCAGAAGGCAGGATGTCATCCCGTGTGACCCTGGCCTCTGTGCCAGTCCTCAAATGACCTCTAACACTTCGTGGGTACTGATGTTGGGGTTACAAGTAAATTTTGCTACTCTCAAATTCATCAACACCGAATGTGAGAATAACAGTGACTGACTGTGCTTTCGCTAGCAGGGTTCAAATCACCTGGATCCTTCTGAGCCTGAAGCTAATACATCCCCTTCAGTTCCACGAGCCAATGAATTTCCTTCTTCACTCAATCCCCTGGAGCTGATCTTCTGTCACTTGAACCAGGCCGGTTTCATGGCTGCTCTTTCCTATTGGCATGCAGGTCTCTGGGAGAAAGGCACTGGTTCCCTCTCTTTAGCCTTAGAACCCTCAACATCCCCATGACCCCTGCAAAGGGAAAGTTCAGCACTGCCCACCCCCAGCCCCCAGGCATTGTTTGCCAAGAGATTTCCCAGGTTTACATCCAGAGTCACTCAGCATGAGATGACAGATCCCTTTGACCCTCCTACCAAGGCAAGTTCTCACAAGGAGCTGGGTTCTTCTTGTGAGTAAACACTCCTCAGCAGGATCCCCCTCAAGCTACGGCCAATCCGAGTCCTGGAGAATGAATATGCTTTCTCTATGGCTCTTCTTCTTCCCTTTGGGCACTTTATTGATTCGAACCTAAGAAGCTGGATGTGCCAAATCTCCTGGTCACTGGCTATCCAAGTTCAATTGATTGGAATCTGGCCATTGAGAATTCCTTTATAGTTTCAGTCAGGCTTCCCAGGCGGCGCTAGTGGTAAAGAACCCACCCGCCAATGCAGGAGACATAACAGATGTGGGTTCAATCCCTGACTCGGGAAGATCCCTTGGAGGAAGTCATGGCAACCCTCTCCTGGAGAATCCCATGGAAAGAGGAACCTGGCAGGCTGCAGTCCACAGGGTCAGAAAGAGTCACACATGACTGAGAGACTCGGCATGCACACAGTTTCAGTCATTTCTTGACCTCTTTTCCTTCTACTCAAAACCCACTTATATAACTGTTCAGAGACAGAAAATCCACCCTTATTACACGATGCATGCCTCTGTGTAGCATTTTTAAAACAATATTTAAAAATAATACTTAAAGTATAATTTTAATTTTCATGGAAAGCTAAGATTCAATTAACTTTTCTTTGATATCTGAAAACACTTCCCCACTTACTTTTGAGGTCCTGGGTTCTGCATAGCTCTTGGGTTTCCAGGGCCAATGCTGCCACCCTGCCCACCAGGCTGTGACAGCCCACAAGGAGGCATTCATGGGAATGGGGCCCAGAGGGGCCTGTGGGTGTGGCCCTGGGCCAGGAACCTGGTGGCAGCTTTTAGTTCCTCTTCTCCAACCTCCTACCATTTCTCCAATCAGTGGATTAGATTCTATACCGGGGCCTTGGGCAAGAGGGTAGAATAGAGCTAGAAGGGGCCTAGCAATGTCCTAGGCTGAGATAAGGAGAACAAGAGGCAGAGAAGAAAGGAACTAGCCAAGATCGCAGAGTGCAAACCAGCAAGGGGCTCCCAAGGCCCTCCCAGCACTTTCTCTATGAGCAGTGTTGCTGCTGCTAGGTGAGGGTTCCCCCAGCCCCTCCTCACATTGATAAACCCCAGCTTTTATTCACAGACAAGTCACATCATTGCATTGGTCCATACCACTCCATGAGATGGTTGGATGGCATCACCAATTCAATGGACATGAATCTGAGCAAACTCCGAGATACTGGAGGACAGGGAAGGCTGGCGTGCTACAGTCCATGGGATCACAAAAGAGTCTGACACCACTTAGCAACTGAACAATTCCATGACGCCTGGTTTCCATTCTAAGGAGACTCTGTGAATCTTCCTCCCACTCTTTGTCACCACTCCTCCAGCCAGGGGGAAAATTTTAATTCCACAAAGAAGAACTCCCTCATCTCCACCACCCCCAGGACTGCAATTCTGTGCAAGCATTGTTTTTCTGGGATCCTCAAATCAGCATGGGTGTCTGCAGGCCTCACTGTCATTCGGTGTCTTGTCCCCCTGTCACCACGCACATGCAAGGCCCCACATGCTCAGTCCAGGCCACCCTGCAAAACCTATGCATGGAACAGGGACTCTTTACTGACTGGGAGGCTCAGAGAAGGGAAACTTCATTGGGTCAAGTGTGCCAGGCTGCCCTGATTAAACCAGCCCCACCCCAGCAGTCCTTGCCTGGCTCCCTGCCCCCACACCCTGCCTCCCACCCTGATGCCCCATCCAATGGGCCATGTCATCTCTCTCCGGGCCTGAAACCCACCATGCCTAAGGACAGGAGGGTTGAGAAACCCTAGTCCAATCACTGAAGGCATCATATCGTCCCTGTGGCTTTTTATTACTAGTTTTCATTACATCTGCACTTTGGTTGGCTATGAAGCCCAGCTCCCTCCCAGTCCTTGGTCCTGCAAAACCCTGAGGCCAGCGGCAGCCTGGCTGCAGTGAGCTATCCCAAGCTTCCTGCACTGGATCAATACGCTTTTACGTTGTGTGTCCTGGGAGATTCGCATTGCACGCTCTCTGGTTCCAGAAGAGACCCAGTCCTCTTCACCACCCTTCTCCACCCGACCTCATGGAGCCCAGCCACTCAGGGTTCACTGGCTCTTCTCTGGCGTCTTAGAGGACTCACTCCACTACACCAGCTCTGGCTGCCAAGGCCACCATCCAATGTCCACTCCAGGGACCTTTCTTTCCAAATGTGGTTCATGCTGCCCCTTTCAACACTGCCACACACATTAAGACTTCCCACAGACAGAAGTTTCCACCCAACTCTGGCGAGCTGGTTTGTTAAACCCTTGATCCGGAAACTGACCTGCCTTTGACCATCACTTCCCCCACCCACTGACTGCCCCAGCTGGGTCTCCTGACTGCTTTCATAAAGCCACATCCTGTGTTCACATACTGGAGTCGGGGAAGAAAAAGGCAGCTCTTTTCAGGGAAGGTGATTTCAGCTGTCAAACCAACACTTCCTGGCTGATGTATTCTCCCTTTCGCATCCCTTCCAAGATCGTTAACTCCCCAAGGCATGTCCCCTACGATGTCTGTAGGGCGTTCTCTTATTCAGTCCCAGCTGTGCGATGGCAGACCATGTCTTTCTCTGAGTCTGTTTCAGCACCGTTGTTTTACGCATACGGAGAGCTCATCCCCGTACATCGTAGACTGTCCACATACCTTAATCCTTCATTATCTTCCTCCTTTGTGTGTGTCACTGATAACCAACACTGAGAAAATTACTATTATTGTTCAGGAACAGCAGTACTCCTGCCACTTTTTAAAAACATTTTAAAAATTAATTTTATTGGGGTATAGTTTGGTTTATTGGAGTATAGTGTAGACCCAGATCATCCTGAGTGGTGAGAAGATTGGACATGGGACTCTTATCCAGAGATTTGGGCCCTTTGGAGGGAGAGGCTTCCCCGGTGGCTCTAACGGTAAAAAACCCACCTGCAAGGTAGGAGACCCAGGTTTGATCCTTGGGTCGGGAAGATCCCTTGGAGAAGGGAATGGCAACCCACTGTCTCACTGGAGAATCTCATAGACAGAGGAGCCTGGTGGGCTCTAGGCCATGGGGCTGCAGAGAGTCAGACGCAACTGAGAAACTAACCCTAACACAGAGTGAGACAGTGGCTGTCTGCAGCCCAGGAGAGAGCTCTTACCAGAAACCAAACCTGTCAACACCTTGATCTTGGACTTCCAGCCTCCAAAACTGTGAGAAAATAAATGACAGTGGTTTAAGCCACCCAGTCTGTGGTGTTTCGTTATGTCAACCCTAGCAGATTACTACAGTACAAAAGCACTGCCTCACTGTTCACCAGGCTTCTGCTGAACACCTACTGTGTGCTGAGCATTGAAGGAGGTACTTTAGGCAGACACAGAAGAAAATGAGACTCCAGTGGCTCTCGGTGTGGTAAGAAGAACACGCTGCCCAAACAGATCTGCCATAAAGCGGAATGGAGGGATCATGGTATGAAGTGTTAGTTGCTCAATCACGTCCAACTCTTTGCAACCTCATGGACTAGAGCCCCCCAGGCTCCGCTGTCCATGGAATTCTCCAGGCAAGAACCCTGGAGTGGGTAGCCATTCTCTTCTCCAGAGTATCTTCCAGACCCAGGGATCAAACCTGGGTCTTCTGCATTGCAGGCAGATTCTTTACTGTCTGAGCCACCAGGGAAGCCCTATCATGGTATACTCAGCTCTACTATAATGCTTTTTTGAAAAAGCAAATCTTGGGACTTCCCAGGTGGTCCAGCAGTGAAGAGTCCGCCTTGCAATGCAGGGGGACACAAGTTCATTCCCTAGTCGGGGAGTTGAAACCCCACAGGCCAAAGAGCAACTAAGCCCATGGGCTGCAACTATTGAGCCTTCAAGCCACAACTAGAGAGTCTGTGCACTGCAACAGAAGATTCCGCATGACACAGCAAAGAACCTGCACGCTGCAACTAAGACACAACACAGCCCAATAAATAAACAAAATAATTAAAAATGCAATTCTGCTCCAGTGCCACTGATACATTGGGTGACAGTTTGATCAGAATGCGAATTTTGTGTTTGCTTATGCTTGATTTTATCTGTAAGAAGTACTACATGAACACAGAAACTGCACCCAGCTGAATAGAGCCACACAGGAATTCACAAAATATACACACTCTGACACACAGAAGCTGCCTTGATTTACCACATGTGTTATGAGCCACAACTATCCACATATTATGTTACAGTTCTTGATTTCTGCCTGATTTTATACGATGGTCCTTGGACCATTTTCACCCCAACACCCAACTTCTGATGCTCACTTACTACACAAGTCAACTCCAAGTCGGGTTTCAAGGTCAAGTGCCATAAATTTCTTAACCACTTAATGTGTCAAGCAATGCTCTCATTTTTATTAGGCTCCTAGTTTTGTTCTTATCTAAACATTTTGTCCCTGACAAATTTTTAGTGTCATGGCTAGCCCACTTTCCCCTCCCAAGCCCTGTGGTTTTTATTTCATGATTTTGTTTCTTACAGTGATTTTTATGACACATTATTTTGTGGTATAGCAAAGCTAACTGTATTTAAATGTCTCAATAGGAAATTTCACTTCCCATAAGTAAGGCCTGGAAAATCAACACCTATGATTAGGTTCACAAATAATCACACACTTGAGTGGGTTGTGGCTAACGTGTCAACAATGCCTCCTAGTGGCAACATCCCATAATTGGAGGTAAAATATAGGAAAAAATCATGCATTAAAAATGAAATTTTAACATGTTACAGGATAAATTAAACAAGCTAAGTCAAAATATCCTTCACCTGTAGGCAACTTTTTCTGACCTCAAACTTCCCAGTACTTTTAAAATTTACTTATTTTAACTGGAGGATAATTACTTTACAATATTGTGATAGTTTCTGCCATACATCAGGGTGAATCGGCCGTAGGCATACCTGCGTCCCCTCTATTCTGTACACCCCCCCACCTCCCTCCCCACCCCATTCCTCCAGGCTGTCACAGAGCACCAGCTTCGGGTGCCCTTCGTCATCATCAAACTCCCACAGGCTATCTATTTCACATATGGTAATATATCTGTTCCAGTGTTATTCCTTGGTATGTTTAAGGAAAGAAGGTTTTCTCTAGGGAGAAAGCTCCACGGAGAGAGCGACACTGACCTGTCATTGAGTTTTCTGAGGTGCACAGCTGCTCTCTCAGCTTCTCCACGTCGTCAGGATGCACCTGCTCATAGAGGGTGCTCCCGAACCACTCTGACTGGGGTTGATTCAGCACAGGGGTGACAGAGTCGGACACGTAAATCACTCTGCCAGTCTCTGCTGCCACTACAAACAGAAACCCATCAGCCGCTTCAAGGATGAGATGCTTCAGTTCCTGGGAAGAGAGGATCACGATGAGGACCCGACATGGACAAACCAGGTACACAGTCTTGTTAGCAACCTTCAACTTTCATTCAGAAGCTCATTCTGATACACAAGTGCTTTGGGGAACTCTTTTTTTTCCGGAAAATGAGCTTTAAAAGTGCACAAAGCAGACTTCCCTGGTGGTACAGAGGATAAGAATCTGCCTGCCAATGCAGGGGACACGGGTTCAATCCCTGGCCCAGGAAGGTTTCACATGCCAAGGAGCGACTAAGCTTGTGTGCCATAACTCTGAAGTCCATGCACCTAGAGCCCGTGCTCCATTAACAAGAGAAGCCACTGCAGTGAGAAGCCCCCACACCACAAGGAAGAGTACTCCCTGCTGTTCACAACTAGAGAAAGTCCACTCAGCAACGAAGACCCAGTGTAGCTAAAAAAAAATGAATAAGTTATTTTTTTAAAAGAAGTTCAGAAAGCTCATACTAAGCCCTAAGATACAGCTGCTCCAAACACAGTTAACTGTCTTTAACTAGTCCTCTTCTTTATGACTTTTAAAAAATGGGATTCTCAAAAAAAAAAAAAAATGTGGATCATTTTTAAAGTCTTCACTGAATTTCTTAAAATATGCTTTTATTTGGCCATGAGGCATGTGGCATCTTAGCTCCCTGCCCAGGGATCAAACTCTCACCCCCTGCATTAGAAGGCGAAGTCTTTATCACTGGACCACCAAGGAAGTCCCTTAACTTGCTCTCTCTTAAGGAAAGAGGAAATTCCCAGCCCAATGGAATCAGAAGGTATTGGGTCACAGAGGTGCGAATGGCCTCTCCTACATTTTCAAACTGCAGTCATGTCACTGGAGCACAAGATCGTCCGGGAAGGGAGGGGAGGCCCACGGCAAAGTGGGGAGAGAGAAGGAAAGGCACCAGGCGTCTCCCCAGCCATCCCCTGCCATGCTGCCAGCGCTCTCACTCCTCTTCTCTTCCTGTCTGAGCTGAATGCTGGCAGTGGATATGAGGGCACCACTTTACATTGTCTGCCAAACTCCCAGAACTCTGTGACAGCCGACATCTCAACAGAATCCCAGGGTAATCCCAGGAGGTGGCAGGAATACCAACATTGTCCGTGTCCCTTGGCAGGGAGAAGAGTATTTAGCTGTGCCAGCCCTGGAGTCACACTGACTCACAGAGCTCATGACTGTTGGTGCCGGCAGGAAGGATGAATGGGCGGCAGGAAGCCCTCAACATCCCGAGAGGGATGCAGAGTGGGCAGGGTCAACTTTGTCCAAATGAGATGCCTTTTCTTTGCAGTGCCTGCAGGCAGCCTAGGCGTAGCTATCTCCCCCGTCAGTCTCATGTCAGGCTCAGGGCCCCTTTCCTGCTGAATGCAAGGGGCTCCGTCCTTGCAGGACTTGGGGACCAACTCTTCCACGTGTGCCGGAGTCCAGAGCCAGCTCTCATCCACCTCACACACTGCTCAGGCCCCAAAGAAAAATCGGATTCTTCTGGTCAGCGGTTGGCAAACAATTCTTGCTGGGAATTCTTTGCTGTTTTGTTGTTTAGTTGCTAAATTGTGTCCTACTCTTTTGTGACCCCGTGGATTGTAGCCCGCCAGCCTCCTCTGTCCATGGACTGTCCACAGACTGAATCCACAGCTCTTGCATCTCCTGCATTGGCAGGCGGATTCTTCACCACTGAGCCACCTGGGAAGCCCCAAATTCCTTGCTTCCGTGTAACTGCAGGTGGGCTTCCCTGGTGGCTCAAGTGGTAAAGAATTCATCTGCCAAAGCAGGAGACTCGGGTTCGATCCCTGAGTTGGGAAGATCCCCTGGAGTAGGAAATGGCAACCCGCTCTAGTATTCTTGCCTGGAGAATCCCCAAGGACAGAGGAGACTGGCAGACACAGAGGAGTCCATAGGGTCACAAAGAGTTGGAAACGACTGGGTGACTAAACAGCAACAACAAAAATTGCAGGTGGGAGCCCTGCTGTAACAGAGTACGGGCCACCTGTGTGGAGCCTGGAGCATCCGGCCCCGCCCTTGGTGCCCGACCTGAGGGCGCCCAAAAGCTCAAAGACTAGGAAACGTGAGTCAGCTGGTGAGCAGAACCCAGGGAGGTCTCCGAGCCCTCGGCTGAGTCAGAACTCTAACATCCTTTGCCTGGGAATTGGGTGCGGAAGCGGTCTATACAATCATTTTTTAAAGAAACGTTTATTTTCCCCCTTTGTCTTGCTTCGCACTTCCGCTGTGCCATCCCTCTTGATGATGACTTAGTTCAGAAGACTGGGTCAGCAGTTTTATTTTCAGTGTTGAGATGGTCTTCCCAACAGGAAGGACAGTAACACATAAAACAGGTTATCTGGGAAAGTAGAGAATTCTGTGTCTCCGAAGGAGAGGAAGTGGACAAGTTGACTCCATTTATGTTTTCACAGTTTCAGCCCTTTTTAGGGACTGTGGGAAGGGCTTATGGGCCAGAGCTCACCCTCCTCACGAGCCCCTCTTTCTACACCCTCCCCTCTGGTTTTCATCTTCTGGGAGCACCCCACTCATGACCAAGGTCTTGTGCCCTGAATCCAGAAGCAACCTTGCCCCTATCCACCAGTTAAGCCAACAGGAAGGTCTAAAAGCACAGATGGTGGAGTCAAAGGAGACCACCAACTCCAGCTCTTCCACTTCACTGCACAAGTCTGGGCTCCAGATGTAATATCTTTGGCTTCTGCTTTTTTTCACGCCTTTTTCTTGGGGTGGGTGGGGGGCGGATTTTGTGAGGTTAAATGAGATCTTGAATGTGAAGGACTCAGTAAGGGCTTGGCGAACAGTAGGTACTTACCATATGTGGCTGTTGTCATTATCAACAGCCTACCAAGGAACCGAGAGATGAATGGGGGGAGAGGATGCATGTGACCTGCATAACTGCCTTCTCTCTTCTCTCCATTTTCTTTTTGAAAAAGCATTTAAAAAATATATTTATTAATTTGGCTGCACCAGGTCTTAGTTGTGGCATGTGGGATCTTCAGTTATAGCACACAAACTCTTTTAGGGCATGTGGGATCTAGTTCCCTGACCAGGGATCAAATCTGGGCCCCCTGCATTGGGGGCACAGAGTCTTTAGCCACTGGACCACCAGGAAAGTCCCTCCACGTTTTTAATCCCTAGTCACTTAAAGAGATTAATGTCAAATATGGACCCCAACAGGGTTTGTTATAAGGATTAAAGAAATGTAGAGGAAAAGCCTTTTACTAACCCTAGTGGTCAGGACTTGCGTAATGCATTTCTGTCTGCTTACCTGCCAGCTAGGCTCCCCTGGTGGTTCAGATGGTAAAGAACCCGCCTGCCAATGCAGGAGACCATGGGTTCAATCCCTGGGTCGAGAAGATCCCCTAGAGGAGAGCATGGCAACCCACTCCAGCATTCTTTCCTGGAGAATTCCATGGACAGAGGAGTCTGGTAGGCTATAGTCCATGGGGTCACAGAGAGTCCGACGTGACTAAACGATTAACACTACTTGCACACTATCCACCAGCTAGTCATCCTTCATTCCACTTCAGCCCCGTGTTAAACACTCTACTCTGCTTCCTCCCTTACCTGTCTCCACAACCCTGCCAGGTGGCAGCCATCACTGTGTTATCCTTAACCCTTTTACAGAGGTGGAAATGGATTGGGCATTCTGCCCTGGACTACCGTGTTCCATGGCTCCCAGAGAGGGTCACCCCACTGCCACACCTCTTCACATCTTGAGGTGAAGAGCACATGGGCACTGGGATGACAAAAGTCCCTTGCTAAAAAGACTGCCACACAGGAATTCATGTGAGCTCCTCTTTCCTTGCTCTTTTTCTAAACCTAATGCTTAGATTCCTCACTCCAGCAAAACACACGATTCTGTCTTTGGACACACCTTCTCACCCCTTCTTCCAAGGCTCTGTTCTTACTGGTTTCCCAAGTCTCCCCATGTGGAACCCCTTCCTCTGCTCTCTTTCTGTGCATATGTGGGGCCCCCTTCCAGCAGGCCAGCGCTGACTCTGTCCCGGGCAGCCGCTGACGAGCCTGAACACTTCTTCCTGCCTGTGTCCCTGACGACACAACAACACTTCCCCGTCCCCCTGCCGGCACCAAGTCCATTGTCCCCTTTATCCTGCAGAAGCCCTCAGGGTCAGGAGGGCAGAAAGCTCCTGTTTGTCTACAGATGAGTGAACACAAGCTGACAATGTCTGACCAGCATGGGGAAGAACAAGGACACAGAACACAGGCCTTCCAGGGCGTGGAATGGTCAAATTACAATATATCAATACTTCCCACAGGCCACCTCTCGGGTTCACTGTTCCCAACTCTGCAAAGACCAGGATAGCTGTTAAAATACATGGTTCTGGGGTCTGACCACCCTGTGTCAACTCCTGGTCTGCACTGAGCAGTAGACACTTTCGAAGCCTCCACTTCTTCATCTCTAAAGCAGGGATGAATAACAGCAGCTTCCTGCTTGAGCCAGAATAAGGACTCAGTGAAATCCTGCACAGAAAGGACATGACTTCAACTGGGCTCAGGGCAGAGGCCGGCTACGTGCTGCCTGTTAAGTCCTTGTCACTATGATTGCTGTGACATCTACCAAAACCTTCATCATGATGACGACCGTCACTGCTAGTCTAGCACAGAAGAACTGGGTTTGCTGGCTTTTTCCTGGGTTAGCATGTGCTAAGCACAATATCTCTTTTTGCTTTGTTTTGAGTGATGTCTTATCAAGGTGGTTGTTCAGTCACTCAGTTGTGTCTGACTCTTTTGTGATACCATGGACTGTAGCCAGCCAGGCTCCACTGACCATGGGATTCTTCAGGTAAGGATACTGGAGTGGGTAGCCATTTTCTCCTCCAGGGGATCTTCCCAACTGAGGGATCAAACCTGCATCTCCTGCACTAGCAGGCAGGTTCTTTACCACTGAGCCATCAGGGAAGCCTGTCTTATTAAGGTACATGGTGGGGAAAAAAAAGCAGAGGATGCAAAATCAGAAAGTCCCCAGAAGAGAGTTTCCTAGAGAAGCATAGGAATAAAATTTCCTGCTTTCGTCCCCACCTCAGCCTTTCACCCCACGTAGTTTATCTCATCTTGGTGACACTGTCATTCCCACCACTCTCTGCCCTCCGAGCAATGTGGTTACCAGGGGAGCAAGGACCACAGACGAGGAGTGAATGGGTACCTGTTCCGTCAGGAACGAAGGCTTGTAGGCGCCGTCCGTGGACTTGTTCCCGGTGCCCCGCATGGACTTCATGTGAGAGACGGCCATGCGCAGGATGGTGAGCTTGTCAGGCTTCCGGGCCAGCGCGCTGCACGTGGGGACCATGTCCGAGAGCTCGGTGATGTACTGAGTCATCTTGTTCCGCCGCCGCCTCTCGATCTCACTGTGGTTCTCTCTTCCCGAAAGCACGAGATCAGGGTGGGGGAAGAGAGATGGATCAGACCAGGGCTTACTGTCAAATGGGGTAAAACAGCACATCCCTAACACAAAGTCGCCAAAAGACGAACTCGTGATGGCTCATTCAATGCCTTATCTGTGTGTGTCGGTGGGGTATATAGTTGCTTTACAAGTTTCTGCTGTACAACCATGTGAATCAGCCATATGTATACATATGTCCCTCCTTCTTGGACCTCCCTCCCAACCCATCCCCCATCTCACCCCTCTAGGTCATCACAGAGCACCAAGTTGAGCTCCCTGTGCTATACAGCAGCTTCCCACTAGCTATTTGTTTCACACATGTAACGTATATATGTCAATCCTACTCTCTCAGTTCGTCCCACCGCCCCACATGTCCATTCTCTGTGTTTGCATCTCTATTCCTTCCCTGCAAATAGGCTCATCTGTACCATTTTTCTAGATTCCACATACATGTGTTAATATATATTCCATACATACATATTTGTTTTTCTGACTTCACTCTGTATACAGGCTAGATCCATCCACATCTCTATAAATGACCCAATTTCGTTCCTTTTTATGACTAAGTAATATTCCACTGTATATATGTACCAATCTTCTTTATCCATTCCTCTGTGAACGGACATCTAGCTTGTTTCCACCTCCTGGCTATTGTAAATAGTGCTGCAACGAACACTGGGGAGTGTACGGATTTTTGAATTATGGTTTTCTCTGGGTATATGTCCAGTAGTGGGATTGCTGGGTCATATGGCAGTTCTATTTTTACTTTTTTTAAAGAAATCTTCATGCTTTGAAGACATCTTAGAGCAGCTTCTGGATACTTTAGCAAGCTTCTGTCTCAGGGCATGGGGTGGGAACAGACTTCCACAGATAGCTCAGTCTCATCTCTAAATAAGTTCTCAAAGCTTTCACTGTTCCCATGTACCTAGGTATTAATACTTTTTAATAAGCATAAAGAATGAAGACATGACCCTTCAGGTGTCCAAAGTGAACCAAACACACTTTCCAAGTGCACCCACGAATGCTAGGCTTGCACAAATATCCACACACACATTGAACCTAATAGTTACCACCGACTTGAACAAATGGTTTACTTTGACCCACAATGAGAAACACATCTAGCCTCCTCGCCATTCCTGGCATCCCTAAGCAGACAGCCATGCCACAGACCCACATCCCATCACGTTGTGAACAAGCCCCTGCTTAGCAGCGCATTTTCTACAGCCTAGTAACAGAGTATGTGGACCTGCTCTCCAACAACGGAGTCAACTAAAAACTCCCAGCACTGCCAGGAATTCTGAAAGAGACACTCAGGGGCGTGTTTAAGATGAAAAACGAACAGAAAGGATAGGAAAGTGTTTCTGTCTCAAAATGATCACCTCTAGGCTTGACAGGGAGTAACAGCCAACCCAGTTCCATGACAGGGAGACAAGGCTGTCACGTGGGGTAAAAGAATTGTCTAAAAACACAGCACTTGCCTGCGGCGGGATTTAGGGCTTCAAGGGTGCTCATAGCATGAGGGTGACGGTGAGAGCAAGGAAGGAAGAGCCCTGACCAAGACTGCCTCACATGCCGCTGGCATTCATGGGACTTTGCACACACTGCCCTCCAGGCCAGGAGCAGAGGCCAAGTGGGCCTGATTGCGGGCAGGTCTCACGTGAACACACAGACAAAACGGCGGAAGTGAGACTATGGTGAGGGAATTTCCCCGGTGGTCCAGTGACTAAGACTCGGCATTCCCAATGTTGGGGGCCCAGGTTCCATCCCTGGTCCGGGAACTAGAGCCCACATGCCTCAACTAAAAATCCTGTGTGCCACAACCAAAACTCTGTGCAGCCAAATAAATAAATATAAGTAAATAAATGTTAAAAAAAAAAAAAGCCTGAAGTGAGTGGACCTGGGTAGGCCTGGTGAGTACCTCTGTACGGAAAGCACTGAGCCAGGTGCCCAGAGAGGACGGGCCAAAGGAACCAAGGAATGTCCCGCTCCTGTCCTATAGGAGTGAAGCGTTTGGTCAGGACAGTAAAACATGAAGAGTGGAAATGAAGGCAGAAGTGATCAAATGCTCTGAGAGGCACATGGAAAGTAAAGCCCACAGGAGAGAGTAAGGGAGGAGGGAAGGAAGCGGTCCTGGGGGCGACAGGGGCTGAGAGGGTGGAGGAGGAGCTGAGAGGCAGTTGGCCCTGACCTGGCAGTAGGTAAAGGGGGTGCACTATGGGAAGAGCATCAGTGGGATCAAAGAAACGGCTGGAACTGGGGTGAAGCCTTCAGGCAGGAGCAGACAGGCCCTCAGTTCAGTCTGTGTGCTGTGATCCTGCGGATATTCCTAAAAATGCAGACCCAGACCTTCCTCTCCATTCCTTCAGGCATGCCCCAAATATACAGGGTAGAGTCCAAGCCCCCTCCCTCCCCGCTTCCTGCTAGTTACCACGGCGACCACCCCAAGGCAGGACTAGGGCATGCCTACTTCTGATCCCATTTGCAAAAGACCCACAGACCAACTTGTTTTGTAAAACATCTGAGAAGAGTCTTTGTGACGTTCTTAAAATGGATCTAAAGCAATTTCATCACCATGCTGATTCAACCCAACTCACGAGAACAGGTGCTTGAGGGAGACACGAGGACAACTGTTTAAAACAGTATTGACTGGCTAGTGCAGAAAATGCTCTACTTCATGAAATGAGACTGAAAGAGTTACCAACAGAAGGTCAAAATGAGGAAGAGCTACAAATTACCTAGCAACAGGATCTGATAAACAAGTGAGTATAGCTATTGAATCTATTAAAATATATGTAAAATATGTATATATATGGTTTCATTTTGAATGAAATATGTATATACATATAGTTCCATTTTGAAGGGTCATGGAGGCAAGAAACAGGAACAATGCCATCTTGTGAAAAGAGAAGGAAGTGTCTCCAGGACCAAAGCCACCTCCTCCACAGGGTGCAGAGCGATGGGGGTCTGCTTGGAGGAGCTGCAGGGGCAGCCTGTGAACTTAGCATTTGAATTCCACGGGCCCCACATGCAGCATCAATAAAGCAATGAGCCCCTCTGCACGTGGGCGCCAGGGCGGGGGCCCTGCAGCAGTGACTGCTGGGAACACAGCACAGCATCAGCCGTGCCCCCTCCGCTGGGACCAGAGGGCCCACCGCCTGGCCCGGGAACACAGCTGCGGGAGCCAAGGGCAAGGAGGAGGAGCTGCAGCTGCACGCTGCCTCGGGCTTCTCTGCCAACTCAGCGCCTGCAGGTCTGCAAAGGGAAACCAGAGAGCGGGATCCAAGTCCATCCCACACTGTCTTCAGGAATGTCCTTTGTGGAGGATGACCCTGGGGCTCAGAGAGGGACTGGTTTACCAGGACTTGAACTCAGCTCCCCAGCAGAGCGTTGTCTGGTCCCAGAGTCAGAGCTGGAACACTGGGGAGACAGACAGGCAGAGACACCTAAGGCTCGACGGGGAAGATAAGCCTGGTAGCTTCTACAGACACAGCTTGGGGCTACTTATGCCTCCAGAAACGATCCCCTCTTCCCCACAAAGCCTGAGGTTATCCAGGACTGCTGGCATCCCCAATGGCTCAGCGGGTAAAGAATCCGCCTGCAGTGCAGGAGATGCGGGTCACTTCACATCAAGGTTAACCTCTGCAGGAGAACAGAAGGAACTGGGGTCACTGAACAAGGAGAGAAGGACATCAGAATTGAAGCTGACGACATGAGAGTCAAACAGCTATGAAGAGGTCACTGATTCAGACAGGCCTGATGGCAGAGGACTGTCTCCACTCGACACAGCATTAATCCCACAGCTTCCAGCCCTAATCTCAGCTCCAACCCACCGAAACGACAAGACTGTCTCAAGCTATCTCCCCTGGTAATTTGGTTCCTCACAGGCTACACTGTTCCTCAGAGAACACCCAGGTTCTCTGCCAGACTTCTCTGGTTCATAGGAACTAAGGCTGACAAAGCCACTATGGAGAACACTGGGGAGGTTCCTTAAAAAACTAACAACAGAGCTATATATGACCCAGCAGTACCACTCCTGGACATATACCTGGAGAAAACCATAATTCTAAAGGACATATGCACCCTGATGTTCATTGCAACACTATTTACAATAGCCAGGACATGGAAGCAACCTAAATGTCCATCAACAGAGGAACGGATAAAGATGTGGTACATACATACAGTGGAATACTACTCAGCCATAAAAAGGAACAGAACTGTACTCTTTGCAGAGACATGGATGGGCCTAGAGATTGTCCTACGGAGTGAAGACAGTCAGAAAGAGAAAAACAAACGTTGTATGTGCTTGCAAAGTCGCTCAGTCATGTTCAATTCTCTGTGACCCTACGGACTGCAGCCAGCCAGGCTCCTCTGTCCATGGGGATTCTCCAGGCAAGAATGCTGGAGTGGGCTGCTGTGCCCTCCTCCAGGGGACTGTCCCAACCCGGAGATCAAACCCACATCTACATCTCCTGCACTGACAGGCAGGCTCTCTAATACCGCTTACAAGTGAAATCTAGAAAAATGGTAGCGATGGACTTACTTGCAAAGCAGAATTCAAGTCACAGATGCAGAGAACAAACTTACCAAGTTTGTTAATTACCAAGGGAGGAGGGGAGCGGGATGAACTGGGAAATTGGGATTGACACATATACACTATTGATACTGTGTATAAAACATAGAGTCAGACACTACTGAAGTGACTTAGCAGCAGCAGCAGTGAGAACCTACTGCATAGCTCAGGGACCTCTATTCAGTGCTCTGTGGTGACTGAAATGGGAAGGAAATCCAAAAGAGAAGGGATAGACGTATAGTGAGTCACTTTGCTGTATAGCGGAAACTAACACAACATTGTGCAGCAACTATATTCCAATTTAAAAAAGGAAAGAAAAAAATCACAGTTTAAAAAAAGGGAACAAAGGCTGCCGAGGCAGGGAGAGTGTCTGGAAAGGCTGAGCGTGCTCATTCGGCAATGTCAGAAGGCTCAGCTGAAATTCTCCTTACTCTAAACAGAATCCACATGGTCAAGTCAGGATGTCCCCCACAAGGCGACTGATGAAATGAGGGTGATCCTTGCTCCCTCCTGGCCATCCTCTCTGCATCAGAAGTACTCTGAACACCCTCCACCTTGAAACAAAATGCCTGGCTCTCTAAGCTAAGACGCACACTGAGAATTCTGTGAAATGACCATCTTGTTCTTTTTTCTGCCAGGAAGGAAATGAAGGACACACCCACATTGCATGTTTCCCCCTTATCAATGGGGTTTTGATGGTCAACGCTCTAAATTGTAAAACAGGGTGATAAATTCAGGGGGAAAGATGAAAATACCATCATAACCCAGAGAGACAGGAAAAAAAAATGTCCACAAGCATAAATACTGCATAAAACCAAGAGTAAAATGTCAAAATGGGTGTGATAAAAAAGGAAAAAATCCTGTGGAAACCTTCCTACCGTGGATAGCTTTACTTTTAGATAATGTTAGCAGTTCACTGGCGAAACCCTGCAAAATATCACGACCCCTTATGGATTAATGCAGCTGGGTTCGACCATGTCCAAGGGAACAGTTGAAGGTCACACAGATTAAATAAAGGTGGAACCCCGGGAAGGTCAGAGACGGTCCTCAAAAGGTGAAGAGTGAAGGAAGGGGTGGAAGAGAGGCTAATAAAACCCATCCAGGTCTTTTGATTCCAGGTTTGTAGACGGCCCCATGTACTAGAGCTGAATTCAGAGCAACAGGTATGAGAACTCCTTCCAAGACCTTCTGAGTCTTCTGAGAAAGGATGAAGAATGAGTGAGAACTCAGCAAAAAATCAGGGTGATAGCACATAGCAACAAAAATGAAAGGTTTGGGAGTGAGCACTTGGGTGTTCCTAAGATATAAACTCCAAATTTAGAGACTTCCCTGGTGGTGCAGTGGTTGAGAATCCGCCTTCCAATGCAGGGGCCTGGGGTTTGAGCCCTGGTCGGGGAACTAAGATCCCTCATGCCATGGGGGCAACTAAAGCCCATGTGACACAACTAGAGAAGCCTGAGTACCACAAGGAAGACCCAGCACGGCCAAAGATTAAAGAAAAAGTAAACCCAACATTTGAGAATGTCTCTATTTCATGTGTCCACTCTTCTGTTTTAATGACCACTACACAATACGTGTGGCTCGGCAGTAAACAATCTGGTTGCTGATGCAGGAGCCACAGGAAACCCAGGTTCGATCCCTGTGTCGGGAAGATCCCCTGGAGGAGGAAATGCCAACCCACTCTAGTATACTTGCCTGGGAAATCCTACGGACAGAGGAGCCTGGCAGGCTATAGTGCATGGGGTCATAAAGAATCGGACGCCACTCAGTGACTGAACAACACACTGCTCAATAAACTGTCCCCCTTGGTCTTCGGTTCCTCATCCCCAGTCTACTCCTTGGCCCCGGCAGACTGGCTTCTGCCCCCCAGGGTCCCCCTAACTTTGTGTGTGGGGAGGGGAGCACCTTGGTCAGCAGAGCCCTGTCCTGCATGTCACAGCCCCCAGAGCAGCATCAACTGCATGTGGGAGGGAAGTCTGAGACAGGGACGATGAAGCGAGTCTCGGGGCATTTCTGGCCCTGGCATTGTGTGTGCACCCTTGCGTGTGCACAGGTGTGTACATGTGCCCAGCAGCTGAGTACCCCTACACAGTTCCTTCAGAACTGGTGAAACCGAAAGTAAAACATCTGTTGACAAATCAGCAAAGATCAGCTATAAGACGACAACTGCAGAAAGGAGAAGCAAATATAGTCACCAAGCAATAGAGAGAAAACATGCAAAATATTAAGTTTGGAAGCAGCTAGCTCTAGGGGAAGAGTAATTTTTTTAAGACTTTGAACATTTTTCAAAAACTTACTTGGGGTTGCCCTAGTGGTTAAGAATCTGCCTGCCAACACAGGGGACACCAGTTCAATCCCTGGTCTGGGGAGATCCCACATGCCTCGGAGCAACTAAACCCATGCACCACAACTACTGAAGCCTGCATGACTAGAGCCCACAAGCGCTTCTCTCGTGGTGGTGGCAACAAGAGAAACCACCACAATGAGAAGCCCACGCATCACGACTACAGAGTAGTCCCTGCTGGCTGCAACTAGAAAAGCCTGCCCACAGCAGTGAAACCCATCACAGCCAAATAAAATAAATAAAGCTTTTAAAAAACATTTTGCAATCCCTTTTTAAGCCACCATCAGTATTTTTTGGATCAAGGCAGGGGATATAGATATATATATATATATATACACACATATATAGACTTCTCAGGTGGCGCTAGTGGTAAAGAACCTACCTACCAACGCAAGAGACAAGAGACATGGGTTCAGTCCCCGGGTTGCGAAGATCCCATGGGGGAGGAAATGGCAACCCACTCCAGTATTCTTGCCTGGAGAATCCCATACCTTAAGGGCTATAGCCGTGGGGTCGAAGAGTCAGACATGACTGAAGAGACTTAGCACACACACATATATATAAATAAATCCTCTTTTATCTATTTAAAAATGCGTGTGTGTACCTCTGTGTGATCTGTAAGCAGCTTAACATTTGAGACCTGCTGTGAGAACATAGGAAGCAAACCTAATTGGCTACAATGTACCTCCTATGTGACCGTGACCAAATTCCCCAAATCCGAAATTGAGACACGACCTCTGATAGCAGGTGGGACATTTGAATTTGGGACCACCCTCAAGAGAAGCTGGGAAAGCTGGCTGCACACACATCTACTGCTACTGCTTCACTCAGTCGTGTCCTGCTCTTTGTGACCCCGCGGACTGTAGCCCACCAGGCTCCTCTGTCCGTGGGATTCTCCAGGCAAGAATACTGTTCTGGGTTGCCATTTAAGTGAAAGTGTTAGTTGCACAGTCATGTCCGGCTCTTTGTGATCCCATGGACTGTAGCCCACCAGGCCCCTCTGTCCAGGGGATTCTCCAGGCAAGAACACTAGAGTGGGTTACTATGTCCTCCTATAGGGGATCTTCTGGACCCAGGGATCAAACCCATATCTCCTATGTCTTGTGCACTGCAGGGGGTATCTTTACCGTCTGAGCCACCAGGGTAGCTCAGGGTGACACAAACCATGGCCTAGCGTGCTGCCTGGGTTCTGAGACAGCAAACTCTGCTGGCGAGACCCCTGCCTCTCAGCCCCTCTCTCTTCCGACACCTGGCCTGAGGGCTCCCTCGGCTAACTATGAACACAGGAGGAGGAAACAGAAGCTGCCCCAAGGCATGCCATGCCTGCCCCCGAGGGAGACAGCCTGCAGCAGTCTCTCTGGCCTGCCTCTGGATGGTGGCCAGTGCAGCTGGCAAAGCGAAGGCAGGGGTGGACTCAGTGGTCTCCCCAGCTGGGAGCAGCTCAGATGTCCCCAGCAGCTGACGGGTCCATCAACCCTTCTGCTGTCAGACTGAAGGAGCCCCGGGCTCCCACTGGCACCAGCATATGTTGTAAGCTCACCTCATCTTTCCCTCTTATTTTTCATGAGTGGGGAGGGGGAAGGATGTGGTTCACAGAAGTCCAGGTTTGAACCCTGACTTATGTACAGCCTGACTCAAGGGCAGGCTTACAGCAGAGTCTAGGATTTCTGTTTCTTCCTGGTGGGACCCCGGACAATGAGTTCTCTGTGTCCCTGCACTGTTATTTCATCACTGACACTGATCTTCCATGTCAAGCAAATGTCACTCCTCATCTCTCTTTTCCTCCTTCTGTTCTAAGACCCAGGAACCGTCGCTTCCTGAGGTCAACACGCTATGGAACGTTATCTCCAAGGGAATACTGATCCAGAGGAATCACAAGGCTTTGTTTCCTCACAAAGGGAGGCTGTGTAAGGCTGGCACAAACCAAGCTGGGGTGACATGTGCCCTTACATCCCAGGCCAGCTTCCTTTCAGGAACACAGTGCTCCCTGCTATTCATATGTATCCTACGAAAGAGGTGGTCTTCCAAGCTTGGGTTCTGTCTGCACCCAGGGGAAAATAATACATTCTCTTGTTGTTGAAACCTGTGTCTTGATTTGATTAGAAGGGTCATCAGAGATCAAAGAGGGTTCCACTTCCTCGCTCCTGTCTCACCGGAACTGAGTGGAGGATGGAACTCAGTTTTCAGGGAGGAAAGTGAATCAAGGTCCAGACTTTCAATGGACCTGGAGAGTCCGGAGAAGCCCAGGAATAGGAACCAGGTGCCTTGTTCCTCTTGGGTTTGGGGAAAGGATGCTCAATTCACACCTATAATACGGGTAAAAGGAACCCGACCAAAAGTGACTTCCATGAGAATGAGCAAACGGGGAGGCCATGGGTACAGAGTTCAATACAAACATCATTCTTCTAAACAATTTTTTTAATTTTTTTTAATGTGGGCCATTTTTAAAGCCTTTATTGAATTTGTTACAATACTGCTAATCCTGCTTCTGTTTTATGTTTTGGTTTTTTGACCATGAGGCATGCGGCATCTTAGCTCCCTGAACAGGGATCGAACCCACACCCCTGCATTGGAAGGTGAAGTTTTAGCCTCTGGACCACCAGGGAAGTCCTCAAAAACTTTTATAAAATAACTGAGGCTGTCAGTCCAAACTGTGGGCTGTGCATACTAGAGAAAGGTACCCATCACCAGGGGTAGGTTTTCAGTTTCATCAGCAACCAAGAATTAGGAATTCTTGGGCAGTGGTGGGGGTGGGGGGGGGCGGGGGGAGGAATGTCAAGGCAGGTCCTTTCATAAGTAAACAGATGTAGATGGGAAGTTTGCTAAGATTGATGGAATGATCTTTGCTCTTTTTCTCAACATTGCCAAACTTTCTCCCATAACTTAAAACAAGATAATAATAATAATAATAAAGAGCCATGGGACAGGGCACACCTCACCCTTCATGTAAGTGATGCACCTACCGTCACAGCACCCACGGGCTAGCATCCTTCTGGAAGGCAGTCTGCACTCCAGACAGCCCTGCAGAGCCTAGTTAGAGATGCTGTCACGTGGCCAGTGAGTGACGTAGCTCCTAGGAACTTAAGGTCCAGTTTTCTGCATCCAGAACAGGGCCACCCAGGTTTCTCATATTTCTCTTTATTTCCCATGGTAGAAAAAGAGGCTTTATCTTGATTGTTTTTCTAAACTTGAACTCTAGGCCTGTCTTTTAAAAAGGGATCCATTAAAACTGGCAGTCTGTTTCATTTAAAAAGCCAACAGAGTCAATCACTTGTTAATACTTAACTCTTGAAAATCTAGGCAGCTTTTGCTAAGAGTTACCTGTCCCTGAGCCAAGCACAGAATGAAGGACAGGGCCGTCAAGCTACAGGCAATGGCTTTTTTTCTTATTTTTTTTAAAGGCTTTAAAACTATTTTGCATTGGAGTACAGCCGTTTAACAATGCTGTGAGTTTTAGGTGCACAGAGAAGGGACTCAGCCATACATATACACATATCCATTCTCCCCCCAAACTCCCCTCCCATGCCATGTGACAGCCAACGGTTTTTTTCAATGACAAAAGACATTCAAACCCCTGTACATTCCAATAAGGTGATAACTGGCTGTTTGGGCTTCTTTAAATCTAGGGAACATAAAGGAAACTCACCTTGAAAACTTGCTGGGACCTTCGCCATCTTCATCATCAAAGTCCATTCTGGAAAAGTCAAGTTCACAAGTGAGCGTTCATTAGAAGTAGAACATTTAACTGGACACATGAGCTGTTGGCTCAGAGTGGGGTTGATTTGGTCAGAGTGCTCTCCAACAATCCCAGCCCTTGAGAGTGCAATAAACAGTATCTCCACATAGTCCTCAAATAGGTTTGGGACAAGAAAAGGCAAAATGAAAGGTCTACGGTACCAGCGTCATTAATCACATGGTTGAGGGCTTGTGCACAGTGCTGAAATACTGACTCGACCCTTCAAGAACCCTTTACAGGCTGCCGTGCTGGAAAAGTCAGCACCCCGTATCCCTCACCATCTCTGGGGACACCTGCTCCCCTCCACGTCGTGTATCAACACTGGACTTCCTCCTTTGACTATCTAGTGGTATATTAACAGATGGAGAAAGCTCCAGGGAGCTTGGAAACAAGAAGCTTTAGAGGCAAAGAAGACACACTGCTGGTTGTACTATGTGATGACTTGGCTGGCCTCGATGAGTCTAAGTGAAAAAGGCATTTAAGGCCATTACCCTATAAGCTCTGGGTCCAAGTAAATGGACGTGGGAGGAGATACACTTGTTCAGTGCCTGAGCTAGTCAGAATGGCCGTCTGCTTACTGAAACTCACCCAAGACATACTCGGATTCCCGCTTTACTGGGTCTCTCCAAACAAACAGAAAAGTTTTGACTGATATTTGTTTAGCTGATATCCCAAACTCTCCTTCTCAAAAAAAAGAATAACAACAAAGCAGCCCTCTCTAATGTCAATTAATTTTACTCCTTAAAGATGTTAGGGCAGAACAGTTAATTAGTACGAGGTGTATCCAGAGTCTTCGGGAACAAAATAGAAACAGTACAGATGTTTTTACTCTCCCGGATATTCACGGGGAGTGGGCTTCCTTGGGGAAGAACGTCTCAGGCATTCTGCACTCCCCATCTTGTTCTTAGGGGGCCTGATGGATTGAGTGGGACACAGTTCCCGTGGACTCCAGGCAGAAGGGAGACCAGCCTGCCTGGTGGCCAGGAGCTTGCCACAAGAATGGCGGGTATGCTCCAGAACCACACTACAGGTGCCACGGCTGCTGGCCTCATGGGGGATATGACCCCACCCACAGCTCTCAGGCTGGGGCACAGGGGGTAGTGGTGATGTAGGGAGCACTCGGGGCTCCCAGGCCAACTTTCAAGGGAAGAGCTTTCACTCCACAAGCACATGGGAGAGGCCCCTAAAGAGGTAAACTCTCGAGGCTTTGGGTTTACTTGGGGAACCAAAGGACTAGCATGACACAGGGCAAAGGAACACTGTCTTTTTTTTACAGTCATTTGTTTATTTTTATCTTGTTTTATGAGCAGTGTGACCAGAGTTCTGATCTGAGATGACCTGATGGGTTTTATGCCCGTTTAGAACCCCCAATTTCCAGACATGAGGGCTTGCATTCAGAATAAAGGAACAAAAGGAGTGATATAACTGAAGAGATGACGGTAACGATAACAAAAATACTTGTGCACAATTAGAGGAGGGGAGGCAGGGAAGAAAAACTATAAGAAAGGAAAAATAGAATAAAAACATCCCTGGGAGAGAGAGACAAGGACCCCCCACAATGCAGAGTGTGTAACGGGGTACCAGACAGCAGCAGCAGAGTTGTCTACGTTGTGGGAAAATGAAGGCTGAATGCACAACTTTCTAAATGAAGGAAAGTCACCAATACGCTGCTTAGCTAGTAAGGCTTCGCCTCACCTTTCCTGAAAATTACATCTGGGAGACCCCATAGATGGCAGCCCACCAGACTCCCTCGTCCCTGGGATTCCCCAGGCAAGAACAGTGGAGTGGGTTGCCATTTCCTTTTCCAATGCATGAAAGTGAAAGTGAAGTCGCTCAGTCATGTCCGACCCTCAGCGACCAGATGGACTGCAGCCTTCCAGGCTCCTCCGTCCATGGGATTTTCCAGGCAAGAGTACTGGAATGGGGTGCCACTGCCTTCTCCAACATCTGGGAGAAGAAAGCGCCAAAAAGCCTGTCTCTGGGCTTCTGCAGCGCTGCAGAACCACACTGTCACCTAGTGTTCATCATGGGTAAGAGCGACTTTGCTGCAGACAGAAAGGTTACTTAACACCCCTGGGCTGTCAAAAACAGCTCAGTGGTTAAGAAAAAGAAATCGCATTTTCAGAATTCCGATGGATTTATGCAAGCGTTTAGAAAAACCTCAAGTGGGTGTGAGATGATCAGTTATCTTTAAAATGCCTTTCAGCTCCAGTTGATAGGAGTGTGATCATCTGGCTCCTGCAAGATGCAATTTTTTAGTCAGCCGTCCCTCCTCAGCCTGCAGGATCTTTGGGGTATTGAGGGTGACCCATCATCCTGATTTTTCCAGAAGGAGGGGATCTGTGGGGGTACAGGACTTCAGTGCTGAAACCAGAGAAGCCCCAGGCCAACCAGAACTATTCGTCACTAAGGACAGCTCAGTTCCTTACCCCATCCTCAAGTGGTAGATGGGTAGAGAGGAGAGCCTTATGGTAAATGGTCCCAGTCTGGACCACATCAACCCAATTAAGCAGAGTGTAAGAGACGGAGTGCCAGGCTCTGGAGGCAGTTTTCTGAAGCCTGCTGAAAACTGAGGAAGCAGGACTTCTCTATGAAAATTCAGGGACCACAAATCTGTACCTTTCTACCCATGCAGGTGTGTGATCACATATGAGCTGCAATCACATGTAGGAATTGTGAAACGTATTGTGTAGGGGTGAACTCAGGAGAGAAAACAGGACACAAACGACTGTTCAGACCCTCAGGGTAACTCATGTGACCCCAAAACGACTCACTGCTCATCAGCCACACAGAAAACTCGCAACTTCTGAGGACAGAAGGATCTTTTGGAGGACTCCTTGCCAAGACCCTGCCTCTGGGTCGTCTGTCACCAATTCAAATGCTCCACTTTAAATAGGACTCCAATAGCTCTGTTTCTTTTTCCTGCTATAAAAACTCCAAGTAAATCATCCTTGTTTTATATCTTTTATGTATCTCTATTATACCACAGCATCTGGATAATAAAGGAGAGAAATCAAAATATGACTTTTAAGTCCTATTGTGTTCACTTTGAAGAATTTGGTACCATCAGTGGATGAAGTAAGAGTCCTCCAAAGGTGGGCTGAAAATGCCTTTTGCCTCACTCTCCTGTTCTGAGCATGATTTCTACCCTCAATAAAAAGTCATGAAAGGCACTTTTGAGCTTGCATCTGGTTCAGAGTGAGCAATGTGAATCTGCCTCACAGCGACTGTGTAATAATAATAATGCATCATCCACTATGAGTCATCAAAGAATCCACTTTTGCTCTTATGAGAAAAGATGACAGGCCGTGCCCGCTAGGCTGGTTGTAGAGCTCAGCAAAGGAGCAACCCTGGGCCAGCTGCTATTGACAAAAGGTGAAGAAGGGACATGGGTGCCAGCAAATGCCAGATGACAGCATCACTACTGCATAAATCCGAACCAAGCGAAACATGTACTTATGTAATATGTCTTTTATTTCACCACATTCCAGCAGCCAAGGGCTTACACTGCAGGGAGACGCCGGTGTACTGGCTGCACTCGATTTGGAAATCGTTCTCCTCAGTGATGATGCTTTAGAAGCCCAGCATCTGACTCCAAGGCAGCAGGAAGGGGCTAGGACTCCTGGTCCCCACCACCCTTACCTCCCCTTCCCAACAGGGGCTGACTCTGGAGCGGGCACAACCTGATGACAGCCCACTCCCCTGTCTTTTGAAAAGAATCCAGTGTGCCCTGTGGGTGCCCCCCAGCCCCATCCCACCCCCTCACCAGGATCAGGGAGTTCTCTACAAAAATGCAGCCCAGGTGACCGGCTTCTGCTTCCTTCTCCCACACATGTGGAATCACTTTGCAAAGAATCTGAAACTTCTGAACCTTCACCTCGTGTCCCCACTGCCCGCAGAGCACGGAGCTTGCTAAGACGTGTACTGGGGAGGCTGTCAGGGAAGTGGAGGGAACATTCGGGCCAGAGGATCCTCGGCACCCGGCCAGGCATGTGGCCAGGGGAGCCAAACCCACTAGGGGTCAGTTCTACTTGGCTCTGGAACCCCAGGGCTGGGTAGTTATCCTGGGAATCGGGACAAGTTCCTCCACCAGAATAACCATGTCAGAGTGGGGAGACCTGGGTAGGGAAGAGGAGTGGGAGGAAGGACCTTTCCACCCGCCACAGCCCACCTCTTGGACAGCAAGGAGATCAAACCAGTCAGTCCTAAAGGAAATCAACCCTAAATATGCACTGGAAGGACTGATGCTGAAGCTGAAGCTCCAAGACTTTGGCCACCTGATGCGAGGAGCCAACTTATTGGAAAAGACCCTGATTCTGGGAAAGATTGAAGGCAAAAGGAGAAGGGGGCAACAGAGGATGAGATGGTTGGATGACATCACCAACGCAATGGACATGTGTGCTAATATGCTAAGTCACATCAGTCATGTCCAACTTTCTGCAACCCCATGGATGGTAGCCCACCTGGCTCCTCTGTCCATGGGATTTTTCAGGCAAGAATACTGGACATGTTTGGGCAACTCCAGGAGAGAGTGAAGGACAGAGAAGCCTGGCATGCCGCGGTCCCTGGGGTCACAAGGAGTTGGACACGACTGAGCGACTGAACAACAACACAGCCCACCTCTCCTCTCTCCTTCTCCCCCTCCCTGTGTCTCCAACTGTGCCAAACACTCTAGGAGAGAAGGAGGATGGGGGGCAAGATGGCAAAGATGGAAAGGCATGTGTAAATGTGCCACAGTTCGCGGGTGGGGACCCCGAGTGGGGTGACCCACTATTTGAGGAACGTGACTTCCATCGGGGTCTCCTTTGTACAAGCACGGGGGCTGAGAGCAGAAGAGTCTTATCACTGCTGTGGCTACTCTACAACAGTGATGGCCTCCATCACAGAATTTCAGCAAAACGTGTAACAATATCAGAGGTAAGAATTACTCTGGAAACCTCCCTGTGAAAAGGGAGGTTTCTTTGCTGAGACACAGAGCTTCCCCCTTGAGTCCCAGGGGCTTAGCAGAAGGAAGCACGGTTTTCTGGCTGCTCCCTCTGAAGCGGGAAATGGAGGCAGCTGTAGGGCTCCAAGAATGAAGAAAATGAAGGACAGGCCTCCGGGAGGCGGCTGGTTCCCTGATCTGCCTCTGGGGATGTGTGTCCTCCTCCTCCTGCTTGGGAGGGTGTGTCAGCAATTGCTGCTCATCCCCCTGAACCTCTGGTATTTCTGGTTGGCGTTGGGCTTCCTTGGTTCTAAGTGGAGCAGAACTCTAGGCCAGCAGTCCCCAACCTTTTTGGCACCTTTCTGGGGATTGGTTTCATGGAAGACAATTTTTCTGCCGATGGGGCCAGGGGAAGGTTTCGGGATGATTCTCATAAGGAGTGAGGCAACCCAGAAGCCTTGCATGTGCAGTTCACTGTAGGGTTTGAGCTCCCATGATAATCTAATGCCGCCGCCGATCCAACAGAAGGTGGAGTTGAGGTGGTGATGCGAGTGACGCGGAGCAGCTACAAGTATAGACGAAGCTTCACTCCATTGCTCACTGCTGCTCGCCTCCTGCTACGCAACCCAGTTCCTAACGGGTCATGGACCAGTACTGTGAGGGACCCAGCAGGCTGGGGACCCTTGCTCTAGGCTATGTCTCAGTCTCACCCCACCAAGGTCCTCCTCCACCTCCAGAGTCACACTGAGTATACGTGATCTGGGAAGGAAAGGGGCAGCTGGGAGGACTCCTTCACAAAGAAGCCTGAGTCCACTGTCCGATCATCAGCTCAGGGAGCCAGCAGAAGTCAGGGTCCAGACGTCAGGGTGGGGCCAGGAACTCGGGGGCAGAGGAGGGGAGTAGCCTCAGTTCACTGAAGCCTAGCACACACCCTGCAGGGGTGGGGGCGGGGAGTGGCACAGACTCCTGGCAGAGTCTCTCAGAGACCACTTCCCTCCCCGCAATACTGGGCTCCAACCTCTGCCTGGTGCCTGGCCCAGCCCTACCTTCCTGCATCAGGGAGTCCTGTGCCGGCTTCTTAAAAAGGACTGGGCCCGCACTGAGGCTCTGTCCCCAGGGAATGGACGTGAGAGAGCAAAGGCATTTAAAATAATTTTTTAAAGACCTGGATTCTTTAAAAAAAAAAAACATGCAGTAAGCTGATATGTTGACAGCAAGTGCATTCTTTTAACAACCCAGACTCCACTGAGCTTAGCACCTAGTTAGAAAGAAGAGCTGGTTAAAGGAGGATATCTGGGTTTGCTGTAAGCCCCAGAAAAAGGCTGATCTGAGGAGTGTGGCCCCAAGCACCCCACTGATCACAACAGCTCAGTGAGTCCCACCATAAATATGGAACTCTGGCTGCATTTAGGGGTGGGAGGGAGCTGAACCAAGGGAAAGTGGGGAACCAGGCTCCATAACCCCCTCCATAATCACCAAAATCTTAGCCCCTCTTTTGAAGACCAGCACACAAGCAGCAGTCTTTTCACCATCTGAAATGATAACACTGAAGGCGCTTTTTCATCCTACCCTATTCCATTCTAGATCCTCAAAACACACCTGCCCCCCACCTCCACCCCTGCTGGGGACAGCCCAGGCACCTTTAAGAATTACAGTGGTTAAGAGGAAACTCTAGGGTTTAAAATGCTGAACCGTTTTACAAATTAGGAGCCTTGTCTTCCTGGGGAGAACCTGTGTTGTGGGAAAATGCATTCACAGGACAAACTGACTCTACGTGAGAAACTCTGTATATCAAATATTTCATTGAAAATGAAGTTGATTCAATGAAGAAAAGGAGTTGGCTGATAAACAAGAGTCTGACAGTGTAGACTGTGCTCTTCTTGCAGGGATCTGTGATGGCTGTAACTCAGTTACAGATGTCGTACATCATGAGTAGACGCTGTTTTGGGTTCCATCGGCTCAAGAGTGGTGGTCTTTCTGGTCCCACCAGAACTCATCACTCTTACCAACATTACGGGCAGAGTAGGTTACAGTGGAAGCTGCCCAGCCTTTAGATGCTGGACTAGAGCCAGGTTTTTTTTCTTTCTTTCTTTCTTTTTTTTTTTTTTTGAGAGGAATTCCTGCACAGCACCTGGCAAAGACTGGTAGCCAGAGCAAAGAACAGAAAGCACCAGAGGGATCCTTGCTGCCCACAGGAGCTGAAGCTTGACCCTCAGGGCTGCCTCTGGCTGGTGGGCTCAGGTGGACGAATGGGTGAGCCCCCTCCCTGAGAGAGATGGCTGGAGCAAGGCCCAGCAGGACTACAGAGCTGTTCTCACAGCAAGGACAAGCAAACAGAAGTCCCCAGCTGGGTGCCGAGGCCCAAAAACACTTAGAGGCGATCACATGCCTGGTTAGGAATCCCGCGGAATCTAATAAACAGGATGCAAACTGCTGAGCTCTTACTCTCCGGGACAGGGAGAGACAATATTTTCCTAACAGGTCAAGAATGTTGTGCAACGCATATCCAACGCGGTTCCCAGAAATGCCGAGGGGGCTTACCCGGATCGCCGCTTTCCTCCTCGGGCGGGCATGGCCCCCGCCATCCTCACCTGTCCAGTGGCCGCCATGGGGGCGACGGGCAACGTCACTGAGCCAGGGATGTCTGAAGCCATTTCTGTAATTCGGCAAAGAGGAGAAGTTTTGTTAATGACAGAGAAGTCCAGGAATGAGCAGAAAAATTGTCCGGCTGACCAAAAGCACCACCTGGGAGAACCGGGGGACCTGGGTACAGGCCCTTCCTTAGTCATGTGACCTGACTGAGCCCTTCCCTAGTCCGGGCTCTGCCTTTCTCCTCTGGAAAACAACATGCCAGGCAGCATGCCTGTATTTAGTTTCGGTGGTTAAAAAAAAAAAAAAGTTCTCACAGCTAACAGCCTTCATAAAGAACTCTTGTTTCCTGTCACCTGGAGGCAGGTAAGATGTTCAGAAGTTCAGGCACAGGGCAAAAGCTTACAGGGAAAGAACCACTGCTGGTCCCGAATACTGGTAGCCCACTGGGGCAAACCTAGAGAGCCAGTCTCCTGCAGCAGCATCACAGATGCTCCGACCTCACCCTGGGCATCTGTGTTCAAGCAGAAACTCTGCTCCCCGCTTAAATTTGGACTCAGAATCCCTCACTATAGAGTCCTTCCTGGCCCTCCATTTATGATGAGGACCATGAGGTCCCAGGGCCTTAAAAACACCCCCTCAGGCCACAAGAAAGGAAAACTATGACAAACCTAGACAGTGTATTAACAAGCAGAGACATCTCTTTGCTGACAAAGGTCCATATCATCAAAGCGATGGTTTTTCCAGTAAGGATGTATGGATGTGAGAACTGGACCATAAAGAAGGCTGAGCACTGAAGAACTGATGGTTTTGAGCTGTGGTGCCAGAGAAGACTCTTGAGAGTCCCTTGGACTGCAAGGAGATCAAGCCAATTAGTCCTACAGGGAATCAACCCTGAATATTCATTGGGAGGACTGATGCTGAAACTGAAGCTCCAATACTTTGGCCACCTGATGTGAACTCATTAGAAAGACCCTGATGCTGAGAAAGACTGAGGGCAGGAGGAGAAGTGGGCAACAGAGGATGGATGGCATCATCGACTCAATGGACATGAGTTTGAGCAAGCTCCGGGAGATAGTGAAGGATAGGGAACCCTGGTGTGCTGCAGTCCCTGGGGTCGCAAAGAGTCAGACACAGCTTAGAGACTGAACAACAACAGGCTGCATGGTAAGCCAGTGATGGCGGCTCTCTACAGCCATGCCTTCCGAGGCAGAAATCTTAATTTAAAGCATAAGTAGGTCTGTCATTAGATGAGAGTGCCTTCCCTGTGCTTTATTACCATGATATATTATTTCTTACAAGCTAGATACTTTTGGAAGCTTGTTAAGGCAATGATCAGCATTCTACATTTCAAAGAAACCACAGTTAAAGAATTTCTCCTTCCCACTTTGTGGCAAGCTTGTGAACTCAGACGCCCTGTCCTCAGACCATTAAATGGCAAGAGCAATCCTCCAGTGGCCTCTCTGATCCTGTTTATTGCTCTTGTGAATGACTTGCACAGGGCTCAATTTTCTCAGCCCGACTCTTATCCAGGGCAGAAAGGAAGCAAGAGTCTACAAAAACGTATTTCAGAAAGACAGTCTCAGATAAATATGAAAATCTGGACCCTTGTTAGTGAAGGAATGCTGGTGATGATCAGAAATTACAGCTCTGCCTCCTCCCAGAAACCACAGAGGCATCTGATCCTGAGTTATGCCCAAAGACATTGTGACTAATAAACATATTCTAAGGTCAACTTGAACTAGTCCCCTCGAAACTTCTGAAGAAGAATCTCACAGTACTAACAGACATAATCTTAATTTAGCTACTCCACTAGATTCACAAAAATTTGAGAGCTAGCAGGTTTTTCTTTCAACTAATGTAATCCTCTCACTGTAGACAGTGACTGTACTGTATTTGTGACAGCTAGGCAGTACGACCAGCAACGACTTCATAATCTGACATCTGCCTGCTTCTGATAAGAAATTTGTATTTTTTCCTGAAATGGAGGCTAAACCAGGTTAAGTCCATTAAGGCCTCAAACTGAAGGCTGAGTCACTGCCGTGCAAACACAGGCAAAAACAAAAGTCACCACTTCCCAAAGTAAGTCCCACAGAACATCAGGCCCTTAAGATTTTCCAAGAAAAGGGTTCCGTGGTCAAACAGGTGAGGGAAAAGCCACACTCTTATTCCCTTCTCCAAGATTCCAAAGTTCCCCCAAAATAGACTGAGAAGTCCTAATAGGAGGACATTTATTTAACTGTGACTATCCCAGGATACCATAAAGGTCTCTAATTAATGTTTATCAATTAATTAATTAATTAATTTGGGGGGCTACACCAGGTCTTCATTGCTGCTCACAGGCTTCCTCCAGCTGTAGCAAGCAGGGGCTACTCTGTTGCGGTGTGCAGGCCTCTCACTGCAGAGGTTTCTCTTGTTGCGGGTGGGCTCAGGAGTTCTGGTGCACGGGCTCAGTTGCTCTGTCTGCTGCGTGTGGGATCTTCCTAAATCAGGGATTGAACACACGCAGTATCCCCTGCACTGGCAGGCAGATTCTTAACCACTGGACCAGTAGGGAAGTCCATGTGGAGACTCCTAAAATGCACTTTCTGAACAAATAATGTTTCATGTGACTCTAGTTTTTTAAAGTCAACTACCTCGTTCCTGCCTTTGAACTAAGGATATGTCAAGCTGAGAGAGATCTTCACCTGTGTCTGCAGACTCGGAAAGGCCCACCTGCAGTCACCTTCTGGCTCAGAGGTTGGCAAGGAGGAGGAAGGAGTGGAAAACGGAAGACAATGTGCAGTTAGGGAAGAAGATGATATTTGTCCCATTTTATGTGGGGAAAACAAAGTTGTGGACTGTAATGCTCCCCAGAAACCCTGTCTATGGGGCAAGGGTTGAGGAGTTTGGAAAGTCCAGTCCTCTCCTCAGAGAGATGAGGGATGCAAGGAAAGAGAGTTTCAGTGACTTGCCGAGGTGCGCCCCCTGGACCAGGGGCTGGGCCACGGGGAGGGCCCAGACTTGCTGTCATCTTATTCTGAGTGACCATTTCCCATGATTAAGTTTCATCGGCCCCGAAGAAGGGCCAGTGAGGACAGGTCCACAACCAGCTTGCCTCCATCAACACCCACTGGGTATATTCTTGTGCCCTCCCAGCGTGGTGCAAGATGCCAAATGTAAGTTGGCAGGTAGACACAAGTAGTTTCTACCAGGGAGAAAGCGTATGCTTCATGAAGGTCACCTGACAGGCTGAGCCGGCTGCAACCTTTACATGTGACATGAGTGTGTCATAAAGCCAGAGCATGGTGGCTTTAGGGGGAGAGGAGCAAGGGAGCAAATACATTAACAGAATTTGAAGACTGAGAGGCACAAACGCATCCCCAGCAAAGAGGGCTACCCAAACAATACAGACGGATGTCGGCTCACCAGCCACAATGGCCAAAACTACCCCCTCCCCAACTCAAGAAGCATTTCTTTTTTAATTAGTTTTTATTGGAATGTAGTTGCTTTACAATATTGTTAAATTTCTACTGTAGAGCAAACCGAATCACTTATATGTATACACGTATCCCCTCTGTTTTAGATTTCTTTCTCATTTTCAAGAAACATTTCTAAGAAAATGTGGCTCATTCTAGTTCTACTTTTCTCTTGTAAATTGCATTTGTTTTTTTTTTATCTTTATTTTTTTAGATGGAAGGATAACTGCTTCACAATGTTGCATTAGTTTTTCTGTACAGTGAAGTGAATCAGCCACAGGTATACATATATCCCCTCCCTCTTGGACCCCCCCATCCCCCTGCATTCGTATATCTTATATCCATTTCTCTTCTAAGTTTCAGGTGTTCTTTCTCATCTAGTTGTAAGATGCTTTTTATGACAGATACTGAAGCTTTGCCAAATTTTCTGAAAATACTTAACAATCTTTCTCCTATTTGTTGCTTGCTTTTTTAGGTTGAAAGATTTTTTAACACTAGATAAAGCCTTAAGAGGTAGAGTTTAAAATGTATTGGTCAGCTCCAGTTGCCATAACAAAATACCATACACTGAGCGGCCTGAACAAAAGAAATGTATTTCCACACAGTCTGGAGAATGGGAAGTCCAAGATGAAGGTGCCAGCCAAACTGGTTGCAGTAAGGACCCTCTTGCTGGATTGCAGACTGCCACCTTCCCTCCATGTCGTCACATTTTCTCTTCTTGTAAGACCACCAATCCTAGGGCACTAGACTCATGACCTCATAACCTCATTTAACCTTAACTACCTGCCATAAGCTCTATCTTCAAAACAGTCAACTGGGGTGTTAAGGCTTCAACAAACGAACTTTGGGAAGATACAACTCAGTCCACAGCAGAAGAAAAGATCAATTGTCCTAACCTCATTTATTCTAGTCCTTCCTTTTCCCCATAAGGTTTTTTTTTTTTTTTTTAAATAATGACTAACTTCTTTAACACTTTCATTCTATTTCCTTATTGATTTGGCTGCTTCAGGTCTTAGTTGCAGCATATGGGATCTAGAGTTGCAGCATGCGAACTCTTACTTGTGGCAATGTGGGGTCTAGCTCCCTGACCAGGAATCAAACCTGGGACCCCTGCATTGGGAGCGCAAAGTCTTAGCCACTGGCCCACCAGGGAAGTCCCAGCATTCAGTTTATTTCTACTTTATGATGTTACTATGATGTGACACTGTATTGTGTATTATGATCATTGCTACTAGTGTGAATGAGATCACCTTTCCCAGATACTTTCTGATTGGTTAGCAGCTATGACGACAATTGTGCTGCAGTAACTCTTCGCAAGTGATGTCAACTGATTTGACCAGCAGCTAAGATAGGTGCTGCCCTCCCCTCCCTTACTGTTCTGTGTATGTGTTGTCCTTTCAAAATCTGAATTCCTGGATAAAGAGTTTCTAGGGCCATTGCCGTGTGTCCTGCCATTTCACCAAATTTTCACATTTGCTCTAATCATCTGTCATTAAGTCATGAATATTCTAATTTTACCAAGCCTTTGGGCTACAAATAATACTATTTTCTCACTTTAAACAGTTAAATGTTTGATTTCTTTTCAAGTCTTGTTTCATTGGCCAGAGTTTCCAAGATATTTGATAATAATGACCTGTAAGTGGGAATAGAAAGGCCATGGGGTTCAGCAGTGAAACATGTCTGGTTTAAAATTACAACCCAAAAACTTCTTAATAATAATCTACTTTAAAGGATCACTTGAAAAATTAAGGATAATGTTTATAAAGAGCCTCCAACAGTGTCTGGGAAGGGAAAAAACTCTCAAGCAGCAATGATTAAAATGATCATGATTATGGTGATGATAAGTAAACTTGCTTGGTCTTTGAATATAATTGCGGGTTTAAGACAAATACACTTTATGACGTCAAGGAAATCTGCTGCTGTTCCTATTTCTTCACTGATTCATGGAATGGGTGTCTCATTTTATCAAATATCATTGTGGTAACTAACATAGTGTTTTAGATACCAAACAAACCAAGTGAAATATGCAATCGATGAGACCAAAATTCACTTGAAAGGTTAAACGTTTCTCTAACGTCTTTTAAAAACCACTCAATACATTCAAATAAAAATATAAAAAACACATCTCTCTCATCTATAACCTACATCCATATCTACCAAATGTTCCGCTGTTAGCCTTCTTTGGATAAGCGACTACCTGCTCCCTAAACCTGGCAACTTCTCCATATGATCTGAATATAAGTTAGCAAAGCTCCTAGGACATCTATCCAGGAAAAGTGGGCAGAGAAAGTTCACTCACCTGGTGTCAGAGGTGAGGGTCTCCAAGGCAGAGCATGGTTTTAAGTGGAATAGAAAATGCTTTTCAATTAGATGGAAAGTAGTCCTGTGAGTACACTATTGATGTGCAGGGTTTCTGAATTTCACTTCAAAAGGAAGTAAAGTGGAACCTTGACTATAGCACTGGGCAGACAGGAAATAGCATCAGATACCTAACAGGTGATGACCTGGCCACAGTCATACCCTCGGGTCTGCATGAACACAGCCTCTGTGTAGGAGGACTTGGCAGTATGGATCAAGAGACATCAAATTACCCGTGCCTCACGAGGGCTTCCCTGGTGGGTCAGAGGTAAAGAACCCCCCTGCAATGCAGGAACCTCAGGAGTATGAGGATCCCATCTCTGGGTCCGGAAGATCCCCTGCAGGAGGGCATGGCAACCCACTCCTGTATGCTTGCCTGGAGAATCCCACGGACAGAGGAGCCTGGTGGGCTACAGTCCATGGAATCTCAAAGAGTCGGACATGACTGAAGCAACTGAGCATGCATACACAAGAGGATGCCAGGGCAGTGTGTGTGTGTGTGTGTGTGATGCCAGGGCAGTGTGTATGTGTGTGTGTGTACTTGCTGTATGTACAGAAAAAGACTGGAAGGGAGATACAAGTATACCAATGTGTTAAACTTGGCTATTTTTGTTGTGGGAATTATAGGTGGGTTTTATTTTCTCCTAAAAGCTCTTTTTATTTTTGAATATACTAGGATTTTTTTCCCAAATAACTTGTGCTAATTTAACATTAATCAAATGATGTGTTAATTTAATGACCACAAATGGAGAAATAAATATTTTTAAAGGGTTTCACTGTAAGACACATTCGAAAGCATTATACAGCTGGAGAGCTAAAAGCACTGAACGAATGAGTCAAAGGAAGAGGATGACTTTAATAAAAGAGTGTCCAACAATGGAATGGGTTGGCTTAATGATGATGATAAACATCAACATATATACACTTACAAGGGCTTCCCTGGTGGCTCAGATGGTAAAGCCTCTGCCTGCAATGCAGGAGAGCCGGGTTCAGTCCCTGGGTTGGGAAGATCCCCTGGAGGAGGAAATGGCAACCCACTCCAGTACTCTTGCCTGGAAAATCCCATGGACGGAGGACCCTGGTAGGCTACACTCCATGGGGTTGCAAAGAACTGGACACGACTGAGCGACTTCCCTTTTACTTTCACTATGTATGAAATCAATAGCTAATGAGAACCTACTGTACAGCGCAAGAAACTTCTCAGTGCTCTATGGTGACCAAAATGGGAAGGAAATCCCAAAAGGAGGGGCTAAATGTATACCTATAGCTAATAGGTATAGATCTACCTAAAAGATTTACATTAGGTGCTCCCTCTGTTCTAATCTCTTCACGTGAGCTTTACATCCAGCCTACAGGAGAGGCATAAATCAGCCCATATTACAGACGAGGGAGTTGGGGCAGAGAGAAGTCAGTGCCATGCCCCAGCTACAGGGCTGTGAAGGGGGATAGTGAGCTCTCATGGGTCAGTCCCACCCCTGCAGGGCCCTCGCCTCCTCAAGGGGCCCAGGCAGAGGCTGGGCAGCCAGCAGACCCTTTCCCAGGTAGGCGGGGGGTGGGGGGGGGGGCTGGGGGCAACAGGAGGCATCGTAACATCCAGCCTCTAAATCACAGATCCAGGTGGACATTGTGTGACGTGCAGAAAGTGTCCATGCTTTGGGGTCACTCTGCGGCCACAGGCAAGTTATGGATCATCCCCTAAGCAACAGACTCCTCATCTATAAATAACGAAAATGCCCACATTATCCACAGTTACTGTGGCGCATTAGGAAGATCCCTTATGCCAGATACCTGGCAGAAGGTATAATCCCTCTTCTCCTTTTACTTCCCCCCAAGACAAGGATGCTTTTTAAAGCAGATGTTGTGTGTGCGTGTCTGTACTTTTCCAGAACCCTTGAGCAAAACTTAGCTTCTCTATACCTCAGTCTTCTGTCTGGAAAATGGCCGTAATAATAAGCAGTAA
This sequence comes from Oryx dammah, assembly GCF_014754425.2. Taxonomy (NCBI): domain Eukaryota; kingdom Metazoa; phylum Chordata; class Mammalia; order Artiodactyla; family Bovidae; genus Oryx; species Oryx dammah. The sequence goes on from NW_024070200.1 coordinate 42,823,224, forward strand.
ATTCCTCACGACACTGCTATGACGATTAAAAAAGCTAATATCTGTAAAGCGCTTAGCATGATGTCTGGAACACAAAAGAACATCTAAGCATTTGCTGAGTAACACACACGTGCACGTGCTCAATTACTCAGTTGTGTCCGACTCTTTGCAACCCCATGGACTGTAGCCCACCAGGCTCCTCTGTCCATGGGATTTCCCAGGCAAGAATACTGGAGTGGGCTGCCACTTCCTTCTTCTCCAGGGGATCTTCCCGGACCAGGGATCAAACCCATATCTCCTCTGCTGGCAGGCGGATTCCGTATCACTAGTGCCACTTGGGAAGCCAGGTAACATATACATAGACACTAACAAAACTTAGTATAACTTCTTTCTGTAAGGAATTAGATCACTTCTGCAATTTGGTTTTTATGGCTATGTCTCACAGGCGTGCAGGAAAGGGGACAGTGGCCACAGAAGGGAGTTGGCCATACGACTGACTCCTCTGCAGCCCCCACACAAAATGTCTCCAGGGTGATGCCCGTGCAAAGGGAGGCCAAGAGGGGCTGCCACAGCCCCGGGAGCCTAAGCTGGGATTCTTGTCCTTCACTGACCTTACACCAGCTCCCTACCCAGAGTTCTGCCTTTAACCTTGCTGGCCTGCCCCATACTCCAGGGGAGGGTCAGCAGACAGGCCCCGAGAGTACGTCCACTGGCTGCCCCCAACTTCCACTCTCCCAAAGTCCCTGCAGGACTTCACCCACATGTACCCTCCACCCTGAACCAATGTGGACACGACTCCCTCCTGGTGACGCCATGCTCTCATCCATGAGAGCCTCACCTGAAGAGGTGCACATGCCCCTATCACAGCCCTGGGACCCCACGGCCCTACACAGCTCTACTCGGCCTTCAGAGGGCTCACACAGCCCAGCAGGGGAGCCCATAAATCCTGGGTGAACCATCTACATCCTTTCCACTCTCGTTTTCTTTGGGTGTCCCAAGCGGGCACCGGCAAAGGAACTCCACTGAGGGGTGTGTGGAGGTCATGGTCAGCACCTTGAAAAAAAAAAAACAAAAAACCCAGAGGCTTGGGACTCCCCTGCTGGACGTCCAGGGTAGTGGCTAAGATTCCAGACTCCCAGCGCAGGGGCCCAGGTTCCATCCCTTGTTGGGGAACTAGATCCCATGTGCTGCAACCAAGAGTTCCCACGCCACAACTGAAGATCCAAGTGCCGCAACTAAAACCCGGTGCAGCCAAATAAACAGATAATGCAACCAGGGTAGTAGTGAAAACTTCTCTCCTCCTCGTGGACACGGAGAAAACACTAAAGATCCTGCATGCCGCAACAAAGACCCGGCGCAGTCAAATATATAAATAAATAAATTTTAAAACGGAGAGGCTTGAGTGCCACAGAAACATGAATGCATCCTACTGACCAAAACACCACATATCAAAATGCAAATCGACCCTAAAAGCAGATGAAGAACTCGTCAGAGTAGGAGTTGTCACACGGGGCAAAGTCACTGCTCCCCGTCGCGTCCCCCTCAGGATCTCCTCACCCCCCAGGCCCCTTTCAATCCCCCTCCATCAGGTCTGTGTCTCTGTCACCCTGCTAGCGAGCTGCCATCTTCATGGGGGTCTCGTCTCCGGCCTGGCCCTTCTCTGCGGGGTGCGGCTGCCCACTCCATCACCAGACTCTCCTGGTTGCCAGGGGCCGCATCCTCTCCCTGCAGCCTCTCAGGCCCCTCCTCCTCTCCTAGCCAGCTGCCCCTCCTCTAGGCCTCCAGGCACTTCCACAGCCCCCTCTGCTCTGCTCTCTCTCTACGTGAGCTCACGCAGGCAGCGGCATCAATACCATCTCTTCAATGGCAATTCCCAAACCCAGCCATCGAGGCCTGCTGCCACGTCCCCGCAGCCCCTCTGTCCCTGGGTTCTGCTGCTGGCCTGTCGCAGAGCCTCCTCCCTTGGCCTTTCTGCTTCTATTCTTCCCCCGCATCATTCACAGCAGAGTTGGAGCTGACCGGTTCAGCCTTTGCTTCTTTCTACCCCCCAGCAGTTTCTCTCTGCTCTCAGCACAAATGTGGAGCTCCCAGCCAGGCCCTGGGTGGTCAGACTGCCGTCCACCTCTCCTGCCTACCTCTTGGGCTCTGGCCGCACTGCCCCATCAGTTTTATGAACACACCACATTTCCTCCCACCTCAGGGCCTTTGCATGCGCTGTGTCCTGTGGCCAGAAAGTTCTCTCTTCTCTCTTCACCAAGCTAACTCCGAACACTCATTCAGATTCAGCTCAAATGTCACTTTTCCAAGGAAGCTTGTCCTTGGCCAGTCCCTGCCCCTCCCATTCTAGGTCTGGTCCCTGGTGATTCATTCTTCTTGTACCTGCACTTCTCCTGTGAATGAATGAAGGTCACGATGGTCCAGGTGAAAGATGACAGAGCTTGAATGATGGAGCCACTAAGAGGGCGTTCAGGAGGAAGGAGATGATGTCAATGCCTCAGAATACATGATGTGTCATCGTCAGAGCCCAGAAAGGAAGACTCTAAAAAGCCTTGGTCACCTGATCCTCCTACACTGAGACTGCACAGGGCAAAAAATTTCTGGAGGAGGAAGAAAAATGTGGTTGGTTCAGTCGCATATTTACATCAACCACTCCATGCACTTGATATGTGGGGACTCTGGAGAAAAGTGGAGACATGAGTGTCTACACCTTCCTCCGCACTCAGAAGGCATCTGCTTCCAGTTCTGGCTTCATTGCCATGAGACTCAGTTTCCCCATCTATTCTTCAACTAAGAAATGGGGTTAATCAGGACATCCCTTCTTTATGCAGAAGCTGCTGTAAGAACACAGGGCCTGTACCCACTACAAACAGCATTTGCTAAGCTCTGATTTTGAGCCAGGAACTGTGCTTCAAGTGGGAGAGCTGGAGACAAAAAGACCCCATCCTGCCGCTGACAAGTTCAGTCCTGAGTGTGATGACACATAGCTGGGTAATTTCACACTGAGAGCTGTGAGTTGTGCAAAAGACTGGACCCTGGGTGGTGGGAATGGCCAGGGAGATCCAAGAAGGCTTCCTGGAGGAGGCTGCACCTGCGCTATCCTGGCCAAGGACTGTAAATGTTTCAGGAAGGAATGAAGCACGGTGTGAGAGATGCCCTTTCCCCAACGGATTCCTTCTATTGCCCCATAATTTCTGAGCAGACTCACTCACGCCCCTGCTTTGAGGGGCATGCCCTCTTGTTCACATCTTTTCAGGTATTTTCTCCCAAATGCAACTCCCAACAGGATCTAGAATGAAAGCCCCACCTCAAATGCAACCCTCTGGCATAGCTCCTTGCTCAGGATCTCTGGTCGTAACCAGTGACAAACGCACAAACAGACATGCATAGCTCTATCCAGAGCAACCCCACCCCAAATGCCAATATCCATCCCCCCACCCCAGGAAACTCTGATTCCTGTTACACACAGGGGTGGAATGACTCTCTGCCTGCCCTTACCCAAAGTTGCAGGTTTTCAGCTCATTTCAGCATCAGCACAAGCTGAGGCTTTTGAAAGCTTCATCATAACACAGAACACAGAGCTGGCTTACGATGCAGCATCTAGCTAAGGACTATTTCACATTTCAAATGCAGAGGCAGTGTACAGAATTTCTAAAACACAGTATAGGCAGCGAAAACCTGGGGGAAAATGTGAAACTTGAGAGCATTACAGATGAAAAGAACGTGAGAAAATGGAAAAACATTCTGTTTCGTCTCCCCTCACTACTATTTCATATGAATCTAAATAAGGAAAAATATCCCTTGATTATCACATTGCAAAAAAAAGATTAATGACATGCAAACTTTCACAATATGACAATGTAATATTTTAATAACCATTCAAATAAGCAAAAACCCAAAAGGGTTCCCCCCATGATTGGGAGGGAGTGAGGGGCAGCTAACCAAAGAAAAATGCTCTCCCCACTATTCATCTCTCTTAGAACAATTTTTTTTTTCAAAGAAAGCATATCAAATATCACAGCCATACCTTTACAGAGGGATTAAACAAAGATCTTTCTTCCTTGTGACCAACACCTTCTTGGGAGAATCTGTTATCCGTGTAGAAGAAATGTCAGAAAGCTCTGGGAGGAAATGAGTTACATTTGTATTCCGCTCAGAAAATGTCATCACAGATCTGTTTACCTTAACTGTGGACCATGATTCAGCCGTGACAACTGTCTTGCATACTGATCAATTTATTTGCAGCAAAATTTCTAATGTTAACTGCTTAGGTTCTGAAAAATTGGTGACTTGGATTTCTTGTACAACCACAGTCTATATTGAAATCTCTAGATTGATATCAAAATATTTCAGCGAGAGATCAAAATGGAGTCCTCCTAGCAAGCAAGGGAGAAAGGGTCCCTTCCACTTCTGGAAGGAAGGCAAGGCACAGAACTCCCAAAGATCCTCTGGAGGGTGGGATTTTTTTAGCACAATGTATAGAAAAGGGGTGCTTCCCTGGTGTCTCAGCTGGTAAAGAATCCACCTGCAATGCAGGAGACCCAGGTTCAATTCCTGGATTGGGAAGATCCCCTGGAGAAGGGATAGGCTATCTACTCCAGTATTCTTGGGCTTCCCTGGTGGCTCAGATAGTAAAGAACTTCCCTACAATGTGGGAGACCTGTGTTTGATCCCTGAGCTGGGGAGCTCCCCTAGAGGAGGGCGTGGCAACCCACTCCAATATTCTTGCCTGGAGAACCCCCATGGTCAGAAGAGCTTGGCAGGCTACAGTACATGGAATCACAAAGAGTCAGACATGACTGAGTGACTAAGCACAGCGCAACATAGAAAAGGGACTTACTTCCCTAGCGGTTCAGTGGTTAAAGACACTGCACTTCCAATGGAGGGGGCATGGGTTCGATCCCTGGTCCGGGATGATTCTGCAGGCCTCAAGGTGTGGCCACAAAACAAAAAAAAAAAAAAACAATGTACAGAAAAGCCATCAGACTGAGAGGCAAGGAACTCTAACTCCGTCCTTTCTAGACTTTAACCTTTTGTACTTCCTCTGTAAGGCAGCCTTCATCCACAAACAGGCAATAGTGCGGGGGGCGGGGGGGTGGGGGTGGGAGGGAGTGGGGAAGGTGCTCTCTGCAGCAGGGCAGGAGGTGCTGGACAGGGTAAGAGATGGCCAACGGACCCAGGAGAAGAAGAGGCCAGTCCTGCTCCATCAGCTGATGCCTCCCACCTGGACACAGAGCCATGGCTGCAGGCCTGAGTCACTTCTCGCTGGCAGGCAGGTTTGGTGTTAGGGAACTGGAACCAGTCCCAAGGCAGCCTTGGGAGATGGCCTCCCATCTCAGCTAATGATGCTTGCTTATGCAGAGCCCTGCTCCCTGGCCCGCCTGGGCCATGCTGTGCCCTTTGGAATGCAGACATTGACCAAAGTCTACTAGGGTGTCAGCACTTGTGTTGCTGTTCTGTCCAAGCCCACCTTGAACTTTATAAAAAGGGCAAAACCCAGAGCCCCAGGGAGAAGACAGGTAACCAATAACGGCAGAAGAAAGGTCAGGAGGTCACTGGTAAGGTAACAACTCTAGAGGAAGACAGTTAAGTGTGAACTCAGCACTCAAATCTGCCCCCTCTGGGAGATGACAAACAAAGGCCCATGTCTTTAACCCCAGTGGGGCCTCCACCATGGATCATATCATGCTTGAGTCAAATCAACAGCCGGAGACCATCAGAGGAAAGTGGGTCCCATGGGTCGGGCAGAATACAGGGCAGGTCACCTGGGTTGCAGGCTCGGGGTCAATCAATGGACAGGTTGCGCTGAGAGGGTCTTAGAGGGAGCCTCGCTTAAAACCCAGGTTGGAGAAGAGTCCTTGAGGCAGAAGGAGACATGAAACTGTCTTCAAATATGCAAGACACCTTCCTGTATAAAGCAGAAGAGGCCACTTCTTGATTATTGCCGAGGCCTTGACATGGTGGCCAAGGATATGAAGGATAAGGGAAAAATGAATGACTCAGATGCATGCTGACTGTCCAAATACAGTTTGAAGTTGAACAGAAACCAAATGAACTAAAACATCTGACATAAAGTCAAAAGCTAATAAATTATGGAACACCCACACAGATAAAAATCACTCAGCCATTAAATATCACGATTTCAAAGAATAATGCCACAGGAAAATGCTCAGGGTACATTAGTAGGTAGGGCAGGATACAAAAGCTTAGAGGCAGACACAGATGTCAGGGATCCAATGAAATTCAGCTTTACAATATTTGCCCTAGCATCTGGCCCTGGCTTCTGAATAAATGGCTCAACCTTTGAATGGTCAAGCAGTGAAATATCTATTTCAGGATCATTTCTGGCATCCTTGAACTTGTGGGTGATCAATGACCCTACGATCACATGGGTCATCATATCTACATTGATAGTATAGTAACAGCAATCCCAAGACAAGGCATGCCACACGAACTTATTGTTCTCCACCAAATATTCAGTTTCAAACGTACAGAGGCATTCTAGATGAGCTAAGGTTGAAAATCTCCCGATATATAAGATATATGGGGCTTCCTTGGTGGTCCAGTGGTTAAGAATCCACTTGCCAATGCAAGGAATACATGTTAGATCCCTGCTGCGGGAAGACCCTACATGCCAAGTGGCAACTAAGCCCCACAACTATTGAGCCCATGCTCTTGAGTCTGTGCTCAAGAGAAGCCACCGCCAACGAGAAGCCAATGCACCATAACTAGAGAGTAGCTCCTGCCTGCGAGCAACAGTGAAGACCCAAGCTATTAATAGATGCAGACTGCAATCCCTCAGAAGACAGATTCACAAATAAGGGGGAACTGTAGTGGAATTGAAGAGCAGCAGAGAACGTTCCATGAGACAGGATGGGACTGTCTAAATGCCTTATAAATGATCAAGTCACCAAGAGAGTGCCAAGCAGGGCTTGGGGTGCTATGGGGCCACACTTTTATCCTGGGAATCCCTGCCATGACTACAGGGTTAAAACAAAGGACTTTTATCTTCCTAAGATGTATGACTATGTGATCTTCACCTACTTGGCAATAATGTATAGAGGTGGCTCAGTGGTAAAGAATCTGCCTGCAATGCAGGAGATGCGGGTTCAATCCCGGGTTGGGAAAATCCCCTGGATGAGGAAATGGCAACCCACTCCAGTAGTCTTGCCTGGGGAATCCTATGGACAGAGGAGCCTGGCGGGTTACAGTCCATGGGATCTCATAGAGTTGGATACAACTTAGCAACTAGACCACCACCACCGCAGCAGTATCACAGCTAACCTCAACCTCCGTATTTTAAGGGCTTCCCCAGTGCCTCAGATGACAAAGAATCCGCCTGCAATGCAGGAAACCCAGGTCCGATCCCTGGGTCATGAAGGTCCCCTGGAGAAGAGCATGGCAACCCAAAGCAGTATTCTTCCCTAGAGAATTCCATAGACAGAGGAGTCTGGCGGGCTATAGTCCATGGGATCGGAAAGAGTAGGACACGACTGAGCAACTTTCAATTCACACTTCCACAGTCTAAAATGGAACTCCGTTTTTCCTTCCCAGACCATCTGGTAAGCTGATTTCCAGTCTTTCCACCAGCAGAACCTCACTTGTTTTCAGTCTTGAGGCTCAAAACTCCCTGTTTTCCTTCCGCTAGGGTTTTCTGAGCACCCGTCTTCTATCAGGTACCACCAGTCACTGCCGCAAACGAGAATGGAGTGGGACGGTTCAATGCAGAATCAATTTGAGTGGTGAACCAAGAAGTAACTCTTAAATGTCTCAGAAGAGAGGCGGACAGGGACACAGAGCACACACGCTCAGGTCCCAGCAGAACAACCACAGCCACAGAGCCCCACCTTGCAGGTCAGGTGTCCTCTTCTCACTTTTTCCACCGGAGTCTAGGATCTTATCACCCCAAACACGGATCACTACAATAAGCTTCTCGATGGCTCAGTAGGTAAAGAATCCACCTGCCAGTGCAGGAGACACAGGAGACGTGGGTTGGATCCCTGGGTCGGGAAGATCCCCGGGAGGAGGAAATAGCAACCCACTCTAGTATTCTTGCCTGGAACATGCCATAGACAGAGGAGCCTTGTGGCCTACAGTCCAGGGGGTTGCAGAGTCGGACTTGATGAAGCTCACATGCATATCCTAAAAATAATTTTGTGCTAATGCTAGGGATTGAAGGGTGACCCTTTGGAAGTCATGTTGAAACTCTAAAACCTAATGGAACAGTACTTGGAGGTGGGGTCTTTGGGAGGTCATAAGGTGGTAAGGATGAAGCCCTCATGGTGGAATTAGTTTCTTTTTAAGTAGAGATAGGAGAGAGCTGGCTTCCTCTCCCTGTCTCTCTGCTCCCAGCCCTGTGAGGACTCAGAAAGAAGGCGGCCATCTGCAAGCCAGGAAGTGAGCTGTTGTCAGGAACCAAACAGGCCGGCATCTTGACCTTGAGCTTCCCAGCCTCCAAATAGTGAGAAAATGAATTTCTGCTCTTGAAGCCACCCAGTCTGCAGTATTTCATTATCACAGCCCAAGCGAAGATAGCTGTTCAACAGCACTGTGTCAAAAAGAATGCCTTTCATTTGTGAAATGTGTTCTAACAAGATAATTTAGGGATTTTCCTGGTGCTGCAGGGGCTAACACTCACAATGCAGGGGGTCCAGGTTCAATCCCTGGTCGGGAAACTAGATCCCACATGCCACAACTAAAGATCTCACAAACCACAACTAAGACCCAGCACAGCCAAACAAATATTCTTTTAAAAAATAAACAAGATAATTTAACTAGGTTAGGAGAAGTGACAACTTTGTTCCTCTTCGTGAAGAAGGAGAGAAAATCACCCAACGACTGATGACCACACCCTTGTGTTCACCAAATCTTTTCTTTCCTTGGCCCTGCCCCTCCTATGTAGTAGCCTCGGGAGAAAGGCGCCATTAAGAAGTTGGGTTTTGCTCTGATTGAAAGAAAATTGAGAGGAACTAAATTCTGGTGGCAGCCTGGAGCTCCTATGATCGCTGTTTTACGTCTTCTCTAAAATGATATCCTAAAACCCAACTCTACTTGTCCAGCTATGCTCAAAGTAGAAAATATGGGGACAAGAGGACTTTCCTGGCAGTCCAGGGGTTAAGACTTCACCTTGCAATGCAGGAGGTGCAGGTTTGACCCCTGATCGGAGAGCTAAGATCCCACATGCCTCAAAGCTAAAGACCCTCAAAATATAAAACAGAAACAATATTGTAACAAATTCAATAAAAACTTTAAAAAAAAATGTGCTCAGTTGCTCAGTCACTCAGTCAGGTTCTACTCTTTGTGATCCCATGGACTGTAGCCTGCCAGGCTCCTCTGTCCATGGGATTTTCCCAGCAAGAATACTGGAGTGAGTTGCCATTTATTTCTCCAGGGGATCTTTGAGACCGAAGGATTGAACCCGAGTCTCCTGTACTGCCTATATTGCAGGCATATTCTTTACCAATGAGCCACCTGGGAATCCTTTTAAAAAATGGTCCACAAGAAAAAAAAAATTTTTTTTTTAAAAAGGAAATACGGCAACCAGCATGACCTAGGAGCTGTTAGAAGCTACCAGTAAAAAACCAACATTTATCTTGAGAAGAAGCACAGACCTCAAGAATCTACCTTCCTGGCCACAGAAGGAGCGAGGCAATTAATCGCATTTTCATCTTTTCTCTTTTATACATATACCAATAAAATGATAAACCTCCAGTTCTAAAGTACTTAGTTCAACTGAGCCTCATGGATGGACTAGGGAACCTGAAATAGAGATCATGGGCTTACCTGGTGGCTCAGATGGTAAAGAACAATGTAGGAGACCTTTGACCTGGTTCAATCCCTGGGTCAGGAAGATTTCCTGGAGAAGAGAATGGCAACCCACTCCAGTATTCTTGGCTGGCGAATTCCATGGACAGAGGGGCCTGGCGGGCTACAGTCCATGGGGTCACAAAGAGTCAGACATGACTGAGCAAATAAACAACAAGGATCAGGATCCTCAGGGGTCAGCCTGTAGAGATACTACTGATTTAGCCATCTTCATGGGAAAGAGTGGAAAAGAAACGTGCCCATTAGGACTTCAGAGTTTAAAACAGCCATTCAGAGAGCCACATGTGCAAAAGCACGAAGTCTATCCATTTAAAAAGTCAATGACTACACAGCATTTCAGGCTCCCAGGAAGGACATTCTTGTTTGTCTTGAGCTATTTAAAGGCTCAAGTCCCTGTTCTGAGTACCTGTTCATCTTCATCTTATCTCATTTATGTTAATCTTGACAGAAGCAAGGCTACTCTAAGCAGACCCTGAATGGGCATCCCTGGTGTCTCAGACAGTAAAGAATCTGCCTGCAATGCAGGAGACCCAGGTTCAATCCCTGGGTCCCCTAGAGAATATACTATTAAGCAAAAAAACCCAATGTGTCAAATTTTGGTTAAGAGCAACTCGATATGGACTACTAAGCAAAAAAACCCCAATGTGTCAAATTTTGGTTAAGAGCAACTAGATATGGATTAATAATCCCAGGTACTTTGTGAAAATACCTTTGTGATACATTTTTACTTTAACAACTCATTTGCTATATGTCTTATGTGACTCTCCAACTTGAGCACTTTGTGCTGCAAAATAAGATTTGCTTTGCACAAGGAATTTGACAAAGTTCGTGTCAGGTTCCTGGAAGCCACCATAAACAGAGAGCTCCACATTCACATCTCTGAGGCAGAGATTCTGGGCTTCAGTTGTGCCTGGAAGCCTGAGTTTGTGAGCTTCTACAAATCCATTCTTTGTTGGCCTGTTTGGTTTTTTCAGGGCTGTTTGGGAGGAAAAAAGTAAAAGTTTCTTTATCAATCGACCAAAGGAAAATTATGACTCAGACAACTGAAAAGGAAAGGTTCTAGGTGACAGTGAAGCAGTAAGGGTACCGGCATTTTGTCTTGCGCCTGCAGGTAGACTTCACCTGACTGTTACAGACGAGACGATGCTGTGGTAAAGCCAGGAGGGACCCAAGTGGTGGCTTGCCGAGAGGATACTCTGGAAGAGGAGGCACGGGCCATCCTGACTGGAGATGCAGCCCCACTGAGGGAGAGGAGTCCTCGTTCAGGACTGACTGTCCCACTCAGTCGTCTTGCCGAAATGGGAACGCTTCTGAGCATCTCCTCCATAAATACGGGGAGGAAGATGATATCAAATAAAACTTCATGGGAGCTTCCCTGCTGGTCCAGAGGTTAAGAATCTGCCTGCCAACGGAGGGGACGTGGGTTTGATCCCTGGTCCGGGAAGATCCCACATGCTGTGGGGCAATTACTGAAGCCCAATCACCCTAGAGCCCATGCTTCGCAACAAGAGAAGCCACCGCAATGAGAAGCCCACACACCGCCAAGAAGTGTAGCCCCTGCTTACCGCAACTAGAGAAAGCCTGCACACAGCAAGAAGACCCAGCACAGCCTAAAATAAATAAATAAATAGTTTAGACAGTATTTTATAAAAACTTCATGGGAGTTTTGTGCAAGCCAAATGAAGTAACTGAAACCTGGGACATACAAAAGCACCTGATCAATTAGGGATAATCCAGAATGTCTGGTACTGCCTGTCCCGACGTCCCCTTCTTCAATTCAGTGACATCTCAGGTATGTCCCCCCTTCCATTCATAGTCTGTGTGGCTCAAGTGGGACCCAAATGCATACACCTCAACTACAGAGCCCAAGTGCCACAACTGTGAAGCCCACGCGCTGCAATACAGATGGAGCACAGCCAAAAAGTAAAAATAGAAAAGACCTGTAAACACAGAGCCAGATATGTTAAAGTCAAGACAAGGTGAGGCCAGATAAAACATCGAAAGCTGTGATGGAGACTCCCTTTGGACAGAGAGTCTTTCTTTCTCCTTCCCAAAGGTGGGCAAATGCCCAGGTCTGTTCAGAGCACTTCATGCCCTGGTAAGAGATCCTGGCTCAGCAATGTCATCTGACTTCTGCTGGAGTTTCGCTGATGAGATGTAACATCACCAGCACTAGGGGGATTCTGCCTGAGATTAAAACCAATACCAGGAGGGAGAGTAACAGGACCTAGTGAAGATACACAGGGTGAAAGGTATAGTGCTAGCACCTCTGGATCTTTACCTGAAGCCAAATGCCCACCTGGCTATCTTAACTTTAGGAACAATTACTGTTTGGTTTGAATTGGGCTGTCTTTTTTTTTTTTTTTTTAGATTTTTTTTTTTTGATGTGGATCATTTTTAATGTCTTTATTGAATCTGTTACAATATTGCTTCTATTTTATAGTTTTGGTTCTTTGACTGCCAGGCATGTGGGATCTTAGGTCCCTGACCAGAGATCGAACCCATAGCCCCTGAACTAAAAGGTGAAGTCTTAACCACTGGACCACCGGGGAAGTCTCTGGGATGTCTTTTGAGAGCGAAATAATCCTGACAAATATATCGTGACTTCCTTTTCTCTGCATCTCCTCTCCTTCCTCTTCTTCCTACTCTCCTCTTTTCCCTGCCCCCCCTCCTCCCCTGCTTCATCTTCCCCGTCTTTCTTTTTTCCCCTCCTCCTTCTCTCCTTTCCCCTCCCCTCTTTCTCCTTCTTCTCTCACAGACGCAATGAATATTTGTAATCTGTATATATGAATTATTTGACAAGCACACTTCACCGACTACACTGCAAATTCTGTATTTGCAAAAACACCTCACTCGTTAATATGGATGGAAAATCCCTAAATAAAATCTCAGTAAATCAAATCCAGCATTATCTTACAATAATAATATTAAAAGAACCATGCAGTGTTACCATGTTCCTTTTATTCCAGGAAGATGCAGATAATTCACCATTAGGAGATCTATTAATAGCTTAAATAAGTAAAAAAAAAAAAAAAGAACCTGAGTTTATCTCAGTAGACACTGAAAAGGACATGTGACATAAAAGATCATGGGACTCGTTGCTTTGACAGGTTTGTGTTCCCAGTGTTAGGAGTTGCTGTGTGCTTCCATGCTTACTGCTCAAGGCTGCCATTGCTCAGATCCATTACAAATCATTTCTCAGATCCCTGTGGAAATGGTCCTCGGAGCCAGAATGACTCCAATGATAGGCAGAGCTAACACATACTGAGCACAGACACTGTCCAGCACACTGCTAAACACCGCTAAACACCTTACATCCATCGTCTCATTTCAACAGCTCACCTCACCTGCTCCTGAAGGTAGGTATTTGTTATTATTCCATTTTACAGATAAGGAAACCAAAGTAACCCCAAATGGAAGGTCTCGGGCACAAGGAGGACTCTCGTTGCTTTACTGAGCAAAGAGAGTAATGAACACAGAATAAATATAAATATGTATTGACTATAAGTAAATAATACTAGCATGTGCTTCATGGGGTGATCTGAAGTGATGCTAGGCCATTCAGTATTACTAAAGTCTGTTGAGTGTGCATAATCATGCTTCCAAAGTGGTAATTAACACGCATACTATATATGACCCCCAAACTAGCAGAGCAAGAAAGAACAGAATGGTAAATATGACCCTCATCTCCAATAAAATAAAGGAGGGAGGAAGAAAAAGAAAAAGTGGGACAAAAAGGAAAAAAAGTGGTAGAAATAAGTCTGTACATATAAATGGTCCCAATAAAGGGACTCAGTTTTCTGGATTAGGAAACAAAGACTATCAAACTACGCGTTAACAATAAATAAGTAATTCATCCACCAGTTTCCTAATTTTGCTTATTTTTTGGCACTGTAAGTTCCTGATGGCCCACCTGAACTAAACAATAGACAGCCTGTTTCCAAATCTCCTGAGTGCTGTAAGGGCCAAAGGTGTCACAAATGGCCAAGGATGGGGCTCGTATTCCCCAGGAAACATGAAACTGGATGTTCCAACAGCCAGCTGGAAGGGATAAGGCAGGTTTAATTGGATGGCTAAAAATAAAGCAATAAGATGGGTGTTCACTGCAAGTGATAAGAAATTCATATCAATTATAAAATGTTGTTTGGTGCATTAAGATCAAAACCAACAAATCACAGGGTAATAATTTCTTCTTACCGTTAGATGTTTTGACAATAATTTCATTTTAACATTGTGACCACAGCTTTCTGTCTGTCTGCACTGGCCTGATACACCAAGGCTGGTCCTTCTATTTTCAAACCTTTAAATCACTTTTTCCCAATTGTAAATAGTAGTACATAATGGTATAGTTTGGCTTCTGTTGTTTTACCCAATTAGAAAATCTTTTAAAAGAAAAAGTGAACCTAGATGCTTCTTTTAAAAGCCATTATGTTCTGGGACTTCCCTAGTGGTCCAGTGGTTAAGACTCCAAGCTTCCAATGCAGCAGGTTCAGTCCCTGGCTGGGGAACTGCCAGATCCCACATGAAGTGCAGCACAGTCCAAAAAAGAAAAAGAAAAGAAAAGCCACCATTTTCCAATTAAAGGCAGCACAATGACATACGCCTCATCCTCTCTACCTTCCCAATACCACCCCCTTAATGATAATAACAAACTTCTAACCCCTTATGCCAACGGGCTGACATTTCTCCCAAGGAATGAGACTGAAGGTTTGTTTTCTAAAGAAATATACCCCCTACACAGAAAACAATCAAGGAGCCGGGGAATGAGAGAAGAGATAGAGAATCAAGCCAGGAGGTCTGCATCTTACTAACAGATGTCTTAGCCACTGGAACAAGGAGCCCAAGTTCCATCCCTGGTCAGGGAACTAGATCCCACATTCTGCAACTAAAAGCTTGCACACCGCAACTAAAGATCCTGAGCACTGCAACTAAGACCTGGCAGAGCCAAATAAATAAATAAATAAATAAATTTTAAATTTTCTTTAAAAATAAAGAAATACAAATGCCAGGCCAACCTCCCTCGGACTTGACTACCGCCTATGGGCAGAGCCTCTAGAACTGGGCTAGAGGCTAGTTCTCGCCAGCACTGGGTATTAACTAGCAGGTCTAATTCCAGTTACTGAGCTACCTGTGTGGCTGCGCCACCTAGTGGTCAATAGGCACAACAGCGCCTATGCTCTGGGAAAGGACCAGAATACCCAGCCTGAATGATCAAGGGAAGGGCGGCTGCTAGCAGGCTATGGATGGAGACTGTGGATGCTCAACAGAGCCGACTGTGGATGCTCAACAGCACAGAGTGTGCTGTGCTTTCTAACCAGGATAATCCCAGCACTTAAGCACCATGATTAATAAAAGGCAGAGAGTTAATGAATACCGGTTGAATCCATGAAGATGAATGAATAAATTTAAAAAGACACACGTTCTAATGCCTATTCTGTCCACAAAGTGTTTGTGAAATTGAAACGTCTTAGGATGCAGCCTGAGGCCCAGTGAAGCCAGGTTTAAGAGGTGGAAGGAGACAGGGTGGGAGAGAGTGCCAAGCCACTGCCTGCAGCGGCAACTTCCAGGCATCCAGGTATAATGTTTGCAATTGCAGCAGCCCTGGGCATTCAACGGGGGACCCTCCTGGGTGGGGAGCCCATCACAGTCTGTCTAGAGGATGGAGGGGGCAGGAGGGAGACTCGTCTTAGGGTGGTGGGACCCTCCCCCCACCCTACTATGCCAGTGAGGGAGGAGAAAGGAGGGTGACAGGGCATTATGAACTGGTCTGCACTCAGGGACATGACCGAGGCAGGAAGTCTAGCAAACAGGGAGGGATGGCAGGAAGGACAGCCACAGCACAACAGGAGGGGAAAGCCGGAGTCCAGCAGGGTTGGGGCGGGGACTGCCGCCACGGCTGATGGCCTTCTTCCCAGGGCTTTCTCTGCCCTGAGCCTGGGAGGAGGAGTACTGGAGCACGGACAGCTAATGACCCCCACGTGCATAGAAGAGCCCCAGCAACCCAGACTGCCTACTGCACAAGAACCCCATCTCTTTCATAAGCGCATTTGGTTATTTGCTCCCCAAGTTTTCCCTGCCCAGCTGGAAAGCTGTCCTTCACTCCTGAACCCTGTGCTGTGTTCCATGTCCCGACAAGGAGCAAAGGCCCTTCTGAGCCAGTGTTTACCATGTGCCAAGCCTCATCCCCAAAGTTCTTAAGTAGAACCATCTAATCCTCATCAAAGCCCAGTGAGGAGCCCCACTATACAGTTAAGGAAGCAGTGGAAACGAGGGGGGAACCAGCCAGCCCACAAACCACGGACACCAGGTCGGCTGTGGCCTGTCTCAACCCCAGGGGGCAGTGTCCTCATCTCTGAATTCTGAGCACACAGTACACTCAGTGCTGGATGGAGAATTCAGCGTATTTTACAGATGGGAAGACGGAGGCCCTCACCTGTACCATCTCCCAGCAGATGGTGTTTACATTGTCACCACTCACACAGTCAGAGTCTGGGTTTTTACATACCTGCAGCAAGATGACCCAGCATGAACATGATCTGAACATTTCCACCCTGTCTGGTTCTTTTCGGTCTTTGATGAAAGAGAAGTGGGAGTGAGGAGGGAGAGAAGGATAAGGGAGGGAGAACAAATGGAAGAAAGGAAGAGGTGGAGGAGAAAGAGATAGAGGGAGGAAGAAAGAAGGAAGGAGACAGGAGAGGGAAGGGAGCAGAGAGGAGAGAGCGAGGAGGGGGAATTCTCAGACCTTGGGAAAAACTCGGCAAGTTTCTGCAGGCAAATTACTCACCCCCCAAATCTGATTTACCGGGTCTTTCTTTAGGAAGTTACAGTAAATGCAAATGTGTTTTTAAATGGACCGTAGAAGCAGCAGCAGACTTCCTTCATGGTCCAGTGGTTAACACTCCATACTTTCAGTGTAAGATGTGGAGGATTCCATACATAGTGCAGCCAGAAAAAAAAAAAAAAAAGCAGCAAATTCACTTCCTAAAATAAACACAAATACCTCTCTAACCCTAGATAAGCATCAGCCACAAAGAACAGGTCAAATCATACACTAATTACTGTTTGAATGGAGATCTGTTAATTGCAACACGTTTCAGGAATTCCACATGAGCAACTTCCCTGAAAAGCTTTCCAATTTGTATGTCAGGAAAGTTGGTAATTAAACCCTTCAACTCCCTATTGACTTTATTAGAGATATGATAATCCTTACACAGTTAGATTATAATTATTTGTCAAATGAAGTCGATACTTATTTAGGAAAATGTTACCCTTACAGTCTTTAAAAAATAGAAAAAAAAAAAAAAAAACCTGGGACTTGTACTTGACAAGGAACACCTGAAGCTGCCTATATATGGTGTATAGAACCCACAGAAGTTTGCCGAGCACACAGGGAAGGGTTTCCCAGGTGGCTCAGATGGTAAAGAACCTGCCTGCAATGCAGGAGATCCAGATTTGATCCCTGGGTCAGGAAGATTCCCTGGAGAAAGTAATGGTTACCCACTCCAGTATTCTTGCCTGGAGAATTCCACGGACAGAGGAGCCTGCCGAGCTACGGTCCATGGGGTCACAAAGAGTCAGACACGACTGAGCAGCTAACACACTCTCTGCATCTACACAGGAAAGGGCATCCGGAACCACTGATCACCTTTGCTTAGCCTTGTCTGCACAGGACCTTGACTTATCAACCCAGAGACTTGCTTTTTAAGTAATGCCTGCTAAAAACAGCCTTGTGATATAACATCACTTTTGTTGTGTCCTTGATAACAGACAAGTTTAAAAGCACAATCCCAAGGTCATCATGCAGCAACATCAAACAAAACCAGATTGTGGGATATTTTACAAAGTGACTGGCCTGTACTCAGTAAAAATGTTATGGGTGGTGGGGGTGGTGCGGGCAGGGTTGGGGAACCAGAGCAGTTATTAAAGGAGCAGTTAAATATAGGAGACTAAAGAGGCATCATAAGTTGTCACCCTAGATTAAACCTAGAGCCAAGAAAATGGTTTGGGCTATGAAGAACAACTGGTAAAATATGAATAAGGTCTGCAGTTTAGAATATACTGTTATATGAATGCCAACTTCCTGATCTTGCTCATAAGTCGCAGTTCTGTAGAAGGATGTACTTATTTTCAGTTTACACACATTCAAGTGTTTAGAATTAAAATGAGGCCCAGGTTCGATCCCTGGGTTGGAAAGATCCCCTGAAGAAGGAAATGGCAACCCACTTTAGTATTCTTGCCCGGAGAATTCCATGGACAGACAAGCCTGGTGGGCTACAGTCCACGGGGTCACAAAAGAGTCAGACTCGACTGAGCTATTAACACTTTCATTTTCATTTTTGTCTACCAGGTATTAAACTGTTCAGAAAATAGAGGAAAAAAAAACTAAAGAAACTGATGAAACAAACCTGAATGTTAACACTTAAGGAATCTAGATGATGGGAATACAGGAGTTCTGTAGTCTTCTCAAGACGTTACTGTAAGCCTGTGATTATTGCAGCATAAAAGTTACTAAAAACAAAAAAACGAACCTTGTCATGGTCACGCTGCTTTGCATTGGTTTTAAATGTGGGAGACTGGGTGACCAAACCATCCATCCATTCAATAATATTAGAGATGTTGTTGTAGTTTAATTGCTAAGTTGTTTCCAACTCTTCTGCTACCCCATGGACTACAGCCCACCAGGCTACTCTATCCATGGCATTTCCCAGGCAAGAATACTGGAGTGGGTTGTCATTTCCTTCTGCAAGGGAGCTTCCTGACCCATGTTGCCTGCTTTAGCAGGCAGATTCCTTACCACTGAACCATGTGGGAAGCCCCTAATACGGAGGCTCCTGCAGTGGAAAGAAAGTCTCAGCTCTAAGCGAAATGAAGCAACCTGGGGTTTCTGGCAAAGCCCCACCTACCTGCCTTGAACTCTTGATGCCTTAGACTCAACAGGTCCAGGACTGAATCCATCACCTCCCTGCCCCTTCCACCAAAATACCCGCAAACAATGGGACTTCATCAACAACCTCTGTCTTGGGAAATGGCACCCTGCCTTTCCAGGGACTGAACCAGGAACCTGGCCACTGCCGCACTCATCAGCTCCATCTGATGCATCATCTGGTTCTGATCTGGTTCTGCTGGCTTCATCTCAGGGGTTCACCTGCTTCTCTCCATGTCCACTGCCACCTAGAGAGGGCCTCTGAAGTCCCCTCCCTGGACCATGGGGAAGGACGCCCTCAGCCTGTAGGCCTGATTCAACAGCCAGAGAGGTCTTTTCAAAATTCGCCTCCTGCTCACAACACTTCAATGGCTTCCTATTGCATCTGGATACAAAGACACCTTTTTCCCCTAATACTTACTTTAATAATACCCTCCTGCTCATGACTCTTTAATAAACAACCAGTTCTCCCCGCAGGGATCTCCGTGGGCGTGGGGACCACGCCTGGCTTTGCACACTGCTGTGCATGCACAGTTGGCATTCAATTAATATTTGCTTAATTAGGTGGATAAGCAATTAAAATAATTAATGTCAGGCTTGGACCAGCAAATGGAGAGTGATGCCATTCACTGCTGCAGGGGACCTGGGGAGGGGGTACTGGCTTTGCAAAATGAGGGGGACACGTGGACGGAGATGCTGGGCGGGCAGCAGAAAATAGAGACCTGTGGTTTGTGAGGCTGACGTTAGGAAAAAGCATACACTCTGGTGCTAAAATGAGCTGTGCACCCTCAAGCCAGCGGTCCCCACACTTTTTGGCACCGGGAACTGGATTCATGGAAGACAATTTTTCTACAGACAGGGAGAGGGGTAGAGGGGATGGTTTGGGGATGATTCAAGTGCCTTACATTTGGTGGCTCAGATAATAAATAATTCGTCTGCAATGCAGGAGACCTGGGTTCAATCCCTGGGTCAGGAAGATGCCCTGGAGAAGGGAATGGCAACCCACTCCAGTATTCTTGCCTGGAGAATCCCATGGACAGAGGAGCCTGGTGGGCTACAGTCCACGGGGTCGCAAAGAGTAGGACACGATGAGCGACTTTCACTTCACTCACTTATTTCTATTATTATTACATCAGCTCCACCTCAGATCATTAGGCATTAGATCCCAGAGGTTGGGGGCCCCTGTTCTAAGCCATTCCTGTAACTCTCTCTCTCTCTGACCTTCAGGAGGAGCTGGTGGGGGTCCACATTCTCGGCTGTCCGTAAAAGTCCACCGGTCATTGCCATAAGACTGTCCCAATACTGCCTGTTGAGGAGACCAGCTGTACACACAGTGCAGCCAACCTATTTCACTCAGAATCTCTCTACCCGCCCAGAACCCAGTACAGGGGGGCAGAGGGGTGCCCAGGGAAGGCTAGCTGAACCGAATTAGAAGTTTTCTGGTCTGAAATGCTTTCAAAGAGAAAGAACACAGCTGTGATCCTTGATCACATTCATTCATTTCATTCTTTGGGGGGCTTGGAATCCATCAAGCATATCAAATTATGGCAAATGAACCCAGACGAGGCCTCATTTCAAACTTGCTGATGTGATAGAAAGAGCAATGCTGTTCTAAAAATAATAATAAAAAAATCATGCAGTTCTGTTATTTCACATTTAAATTAACTTTCACTGTGGATATCATAATTTTCCGAAAAGCACCGTCTTGTTTCTAAAGCCATCGTGGTTTCTTATTCTGAAGTGGCGGCCTCGGGGGCCAGCCTCTTTGTAACTCTCAGGTTCCTTTCCCAGTGGCCACTGCCCAGAGACCCAGGAGAAGTCCTGTCCCTGTAGACCGGGGTTTCCCAGCCTCCCACTGGTGACCCTTAGGGCTGGATCATTCTTTGTGATGGGAGCTGCCCTGTGCTCTGGAGGATGTTTGCCAGCATCCCTGGCCACCACTCCCAAGATGCCACCTCCCCCCCACCTTCCCACCCACCCTGGTATTGTGACAACCAGGAATGCCCCCCCGCAGCTCATAAGCACTGTATGGACACATCTCTGGGCCCCCGTGTCTGGGTTCTTAGATGCTCTGCCACTTGGCTCAGTCAGAGTCTCTTCAAATAAGAAAGAGAATAGCACCTGGTAATAACTAGGAATAAAATGCTTCCCTGGTGGCTCAGCAGTAAAGAATCCACCTGCCAATGCAGGAGACATTCGTTCCATCCCTGAGTTGGGAAAATCCCCTGGAGAAGGAAATGGCAAACTGTGTATTTTATTCCAACATAGAATTAATTTACAATATATAATATGTAATATACACTAAAACTCCATTTTGTATTAATTTCTAATGTTTTTTAAAGTCTGTAACAACATATGCAAAAATATTAATAGTGGGTAGGAGAACTATCTTAACACTTTCGTGTATTTTCCAAATTTCTTATAATCCATGCATTATCTTTCTTGTTGTATTCAGGGAAAAAGTGATTATGGGGAAGAAAGAAGCCAAATCCTCAGAAGGATGCAGGGAGAAGACCCCCTCCAGGCTCTGCTCAGCGGCCCTCACAACATAACCAGAGGAGTAAAAAATGCCCTACACGATGTCCAAAATTACTGGTGAACATTTTTGCTTTTCTATGAATTTCTCCGGAAAATGGCCCAATTGTCACAGTCTGGAAAACCATGCAAGCTCTGCTTATCTGCAAAGGGCCTCGCTTCCAACTGCAGAGCCAGTAGTCCTCAATGCCGCCTTCCTGAGACCCATGTCAACCCCTAGGTGGGCGGGGTGGGGGAGGCAGGTGAATGAGAACCAGCCCAGGGGGCCTTATCTGTGACTGCTGGTGGTCACACAAGACACAGCAGCAGTTTCATACCCAGAGCAGAAGGCTGGGAAGGGGAGCACCTTGTGGGATTTCCACAGGGAACCTGGTGGGGATACGGGTCTTTCGAGACCACCAGTTGGTCCCCAGGCTGCTACCAGTCTGACCTGTTCTTCTGCGGTGGTGGTGGTGGTGGTGGTGGTTTAGTCGCTAAGTCATGTTTGACTCTTTGTGGCCCCATGGACTGGAGCCCGCCAGGCTCCTCTGTCCAAGGGATTTCCTAGGTGAGAATGCTGGAGTGGGATTTCTTTCCATTTCCTTCTCCAAGGGATCTTACCAACCCAGGGATCGAACCCCGGCCTCCTGCACTGGCAGGCGGATTCTTTATCACTGAGCCACTGATAAAGGGATCAGGAGAACCTCTTCCAATGGAGTAAGAATTCAAGCTGAGACCAGAAGGAAACAAAAGGAGTGGCATGGGGGAAAATGGTTAGGTGGTGGGGAGTGGGCAGGAGACAGCAGGAAGGACAGGTGAGCAGTTCTTCATCCTCAGAAGAGAACACAGCAGCACAGGCTAAAGCCCTCAAGTGGGAGAGGGCTTGACAAGAAGTGGGAGACCCTGCTTTTCTTCACTGGACAAGTTCTGTGTGTGCAGCTAGTCCACCAGCTTGACCTGCATGACAGCGGCTCTACCTACTCCTGTATGAGGACGTCCTCGGCTCCCCATGCAGTGGGTCACTCCAGGCAAGTCTACTGCATGCTCCTTTCCTAAGGACAGCCCAGCACTCAGCTGACACTCACACTGGAGTTGTAGTTCTGGAAAAGATACAGAAGTGACTTCCCCACGGATCTCAGCACAGGCCGCGGATGAGGCAGTTATGGAAGTGATACTGGGGGGCTCAGGGGATGTGGCCCAGGTGTTCCACTCTCGGGGAGCTCACATCCCTCAAGGAAAGGGCTTAGAGAAGCTGCTGAGAGGCTGGCAAACACCACTTTTCACTTACATCTCCAGCCCTGGTTGCTCAAACCCATGGCCTTCCCAGCCGCTCCCCCCACAGTGTCTCCAAGGCACCTCCACCCCAGTGCTAAGCGCAGGAGCCTCATGGACACCCCACGGCCACATGCACCTCACTATATCCCCATCATCTCCTACCACCCAAGTGTTAGGAGTCAAACTCAACTGTTCTTTCTCCCAACCCCACACCATATATGGTGCCAACCCAAAAGAAGGGCTGCTGCAGGCAATGTGGCCAAGGATATAACTGGTGTCTCTGCAGCTGCTCAGCAGAGCAGTCTGGCTTCCAAATAGATCTCAACTCCATCCCCTTCCCTCCATGCTCACCACCGCCCTTGTCCATGTCAACAAGCTCTAACGGGATGCTGGCTTCTCCTCTTGCCTCCGTCCAGTCCACTCTCCATACAGCAGTCACTGCAGGTGGTACCACGTACCCTCACTGCTCAAGACCCCCCAAGCTCTCTATTGCTCTTAGCATCAAATCTCAACCCCTTATCCCAATCCATGCCTCCCACGAGTGGCTTCTACCCCCTTCTCCAACCTCCCACATCACCGTCACCCCTGCTCACCCACTGTCCTCTGGCCACCCTGGGCTCTTCTGGATCCTCAAACCAGCCCAGCTCTTCCCAACTTCAAGCTAGCACAGCACCTAGCAACTGACACATACTAGTTGCTCAATAAATCATGACGGAGAAATAACTATATCTCTTTTTCAGATTTCACTCCTGTTTTTTGATAGAAGCTAAAAGGGTATTGGTTCATCACTAGGCTCCCTGACAGATGCTGAAAGGGTACACTTTATATAGATTTTTTATTTGAAAAAAAAAAAAGACCATTTGTTTTGCCTACAAGTGGTCAGGAAGCAAAACTGACTTTTTATTAAGGCATGGTATTTCACTGGTTCTAAATGCAATTGTCTAAAACATCACTGAAATGGAGGAGCATTTAACAATTGATAGTATGTCAGAGCTGAATTAGCTAGTTTTCTTTCTTGGCAGCTCATAAAATAATGATGTATCTTGCCATCATCCCAAAGAAATGCAATGCCAAAGAAAGCTCAAACTACCACACAATTGCACTCATCTCACACGCTAGCAAAGTAATGCTCAAAATTCTCCAAGCCAGGCTTCAACAGTACATGAACCGTGAAATTCCAGATGTTCAAGGTAGATTTAGAAAAGGCAGAGGAACGAGAGATCAAATTGCTAACATCCGTTGGATCACTGAAAAAGTGAGAGAGTTCCAAAAAAACATTTACTTCTGCTTTATTGACTATGCCAAAGCTTTTGACTATGTGGATCACAACGAACTGTGGAAAGTTCTTAAAGAGATGGGAATCCCAGACCACCTCACCTGCCTCCTGAGAAATCTGTATGCAGGTCAGGAAGCAACAGTTAGAACTGGACATGGAACAACAGATTGGTTCCAAATTGGGAAAGGAGTACATCAGGGCTGTATACTGTCACCCTGCTTATTTAACTTATATGCAGAGTATATCATGAGAAACGCTGGGCTGGATGAAACACAAGCTGAAATCAAGATTGTTGGGAGAAATATCAATAACCTCAGATATGCAGATGACACCACACCTATGGCAGAAAGTGAAGAAAAACTAAAGAGCCTCTTGATGAAAGTGAAAGAGGAGAGTGAAAAAGTTGGCTTAAACTCAACATTCAGAACACTAAGATCATGGTATCTGGTCCCATCACTTCATGGCAAATAGATGGGGAAACAATGGAAACAGTGGCTGACTTTATTTTTTGGGCTCCAAAATCACTGCAGATGGTGACTGCAGCCATGAAATTAAAAGACACTTACTCCTTGGAAAGAAAGTTATGACCAAGCTAGATAGCATATTAAAAAGCAGAAACATTACTCTGCCAACAAAAGATCCGTCTAGTCAAAGCTATGGTTTTTCCAGTGGTCATCTATGGATGTAAGAGTTGGACTACAAAGAAAATTGAGCACCCAAGAATTGATGCTTTTGAACTGTGGTGTTGGAGAAGACTTTTGAGAGTCCCTTGGACTGCAAGGAGATCCAACCAGTCCATCCTAAAGGAGATCGGTCCTGGGTGTTCATTGGAAGGACTGATGTTGAAGCTGAAACTCCAATACTTTGGCCACCTGATGTGAAGAGCTGACTCATTTGAAAAGACTCTGATGCTGGAAAGGACTGAAGGCAGGAAGAAAAGGGGATGTCAGAGGATGAGATGGTTGGATTGCATCACAGGCTCAATGGACATGAGTTTGAGTAAGCTCCGGGAGTTGGTAATGGACAGGGAGGCCTGGCGTGCTGCAGTCCATGGGGTCGTGAAGAGTCAGACATGACTGAGTGACTGAATTGAACTGAACTGATCTTGCCATCAACAGTCTTCTAAATACCATGAAATGCAGTGTGTAAAGACACTAGACGTGGGACTTCCCTGGCGGTCCAGTGGTTAAGAATCTAAGAATTCCAGTGCAGGGAACCTGAGTTTTATCCCTGGGTGGGGAACTAAGATCCCACATGCCATGCAGCAACTAAGCCCAGGTGCCACAACTAGAGAAAGCCCCCACCCGGCAATGAAGACCTAGTGCAGCCAAAAATAAAATAATAATAATAAATTTTTAAAAAATCAGCCACTGCCATAGTATCAGCAACCAAGACAGGGACTGCAAATGACCTAGAAGTAGGGAGGGGTCCCCAGTGGCTCACTTGCCTGCCAAAGCAGGAGACACAGTTTGATTCCTGGGTTGGGAAGATCCTCTGGATGAGGGCATGGCAACCCACTCCATTATTCTTGCCTGGAGAATCCCATGGACAGAGGAGCCTGGTGGGCTACAGTCCATGGGGTCAAAACCAGTCAGAGACAAACAAGCAACTAAGCAGCAGCAGCAGGGAGGGGTCGGGACCCCAGGAGATGGGAGCTAAACCCACGGACTACGGTGGCAGATACCATGAGAAGACCGGGAGGCCAAACCCATCCTGCTCCAAAGACCACTCCTCCTCTCTGAGTAATTGGTAGAATCCAAAACCGAAACAGGGCACCTAGAAGGGGCAGATGGTTAGAGTGTGAACCTGGCTCAGATCTCCTGAATACACGAAACTAGGACGATTCCAACTTTATATTACCTGGTCCCCAGAGTGCCCCTACCATACGCACAGACAAGTGTCACTGCAAATGGGTCTGCTGGTCTGCAGGGCTCAACTGGAAAAAAAAGGAACAAGTGGGTGGGGTGGGGAAGTGATGGCCTGTCACCTGGTACCCTGAACAGAGATAAACATTAGAAAAAAACCGGGTGCCTCCCAGTCCACTTGTCTGTGTTTACTAAGCTCTTATTCTTGGCAAAACAACAACATCTGGAGAGAGAGGTGAGCTGGAAGGAGGAGGGGGCATTCAAAGAAGCATCATGTGACTCGTGCCTAGGACAGGTGGACTCTGGGTACCCAGCTCAGGCACCTTGCCTCTCTTGGTTGTAAACTGCCAGAGAAATCTGCAACCTGTCTCTGGGCTCTAACCTTTAGTTGTTTCCCTTAGGAAATACACCCTTTCCCCAGAGAAGTGCAAGATTCACAGGGTTGCGAAAACAACTTGTTCCACAGACCTGAGGGTTATCTCGGAGGGTCATTCAGAGAAAAGGCAGGTGAGGGACTTCCCTGGTGGTCCAGTGGCTAAGACTCTGTGCTCCCCATGCAGGGGACGAGGGTTCGACCCCTGGTTAGGGAACTAGATCCCACATGCCGCCACTAAAGATCCTGCATGCTGCAAAAAAGACTTAAGATCCTCAGTGCCCAACTGAGACCTGGCACAGCCAAACAAATAATTTCTTTTTTTAAAGGAAAGATGGGTGAGTAAGAGAAAAGTTAGCCACCTAAAGAAATTTTCCCTTGGGAAGATCTCATCATGCTCAGTATCTCTGGTATCACTGCCAAGAGAGAAAAGACAGACACTCACTGTCTCTAGCAAGCAAATTCAGCTCAGTTCAGTTCAGTTCAGTTGCTCAGTCGTGTCCGACTCTTTGCGACCCCATGAATCGCAGCACGCCAGGCCTCCCTGTCCATCACCAACTCCCGGAGTTCACTCAGACTCACGGCCATTGAGTCAGTGATGCCATCCAGCCATCTCATCCTCTGTAGTCCCCTTCTCCTCCTGCCCCCAATCCCTCCCCGTATCAGAGTCTTTTCCAATGAGTCAACTCTTTGCATGAGGTGGCCAGAGTACTGGAGTTTCAGCTTTAGCATCATTCCTTCCAAAGAAATCCCAGGGCTGATCTCCTTCAGAATGGACTGGTTGGATCTCCTTACAATCCAAGGGACTCTCAAGAGTCTTCTCCAACACCACAGTTCAAAAGCATCAATTCTTCGGCACTCAGCCTTCTTCACAGTCCAACTCTCACATCCATACATGACCACTGGAAAAACCATAGCCTTGACTAGACGGACCTTTGTTGGCAAAGTAATGTCTCTGCTTTTCAACATGCTATCTAGGTTGGTCATAACTTTTCTTCTAAGGAGTAAGCGTCTTTTAATTTCATGGCTGAAGTCACCATCTGCAGTGATTTTGGAGCCCCAAAAAATAAAGTCTGACACTGTTTCCATTGTTTCCCCATCTATTGTTTATAAATAATAAAAACAACTCCCTGCACTTGCACAGTTCAAGTGTTCCAAAGTCTAAGGCACAGGCAGTCATGTGCTCAGCTCGGCCAAGGCTGGCAGTTGCCTTGTATTTATTGCATTTGGCTCACGGAACAATGTGATACACAAAATGTATTAAACAGCAATGTTATGCTGTGTATGTATGTATGCATGCATGTGTGTGTGTATACGCATGCATGCTCAGCTGCTCAGTCGTGTCCGACTCGTTGGGATCCCACGGACCATGGCCCACCAGGCTCCTCTGTCCACAGGATTCTCCAGGCAAGAATACTTGAGTGGGTTGCCACTGGGGAAACCCCATAGCCTACATATATTAATGTACATTGCCTCTGATTTTATTCCTACTTCCATTATAAACCTATATTGGACTAAAATATCCTCATTTAACATCCTTTGCTTTTCCTAATATAACATTTAAATCCATCAACTTAACATTGATTTTTAAGTAGCTGAACAGGTTGAACTTGCAGGCTTCAATCACAAGCAAACTGGCAAAGCTGTTTTCAAACTCAGCATCTGGACGGGAGACTCATCTGTTCTTCCTAGACTCCCTATTTCTGCAAACGGAACCTCCGTCCTTGGAGCTACTCAGGCTCCTCACCTCTGTGTCTGTGTCTCCTTTAGGCTTACCCCTAATCTAAGAGGTGCAAGTCTGAGCTCCTCCACCCTCCCAACAGTACTGTCCTTCCTCTCTGTGTCCCAAGCCAGGACCACTAAGTCTCTCCTCCCCAGCACCTGCCTCATCTCAACCAGGCCTCTCTGTTTCCAGTCTTGCTCCCTCATTCCTATGTTACCTCAAACCTGAGCTAACAAATTAATCTTCCAGAAGCACTGTGATCATGTAACTTCCTTGGGCAATATCATAGAGAATACTCTTAATGTGCAATGAGGGAATCCATACTCCTCAGTCTGTCCACTCTAAAGCCTTGTTGTTGTTCAGTCCTGTCCAACTCTTTGTGACCCCATGAATTGCACCAGGCCCAGCTTTCCTGTCCTTCACTATCTCCTGGAGTTTGCTCAGACTGATGTCCATTGAGTCGGTAATGTCATCCAACCATCACATCCTCTGTTGTCCCCTTCTCCTCCTACTCTAAAATCTGGTCACTGCCAAACCGCTCGGCCCCAACACTCACTGCATCTGCGCATGCTCAGAGTAAGTCCGCCGTGACTCACACCATCCCTTCCACCTGCAAGTGGCTTTGGCACCTGGGTCTGTGTTCCAACTCTTCAAAGTCCAGTTCTAAAGTGCCCAGTCTCCAAAAGCTTTGTCTTACCACTTCAGATGGAAGGGATCCTTCCTTTCTAACTTTTTTTTTTTCTTTGCTAGACACTGCGTGTGTTCGCCGCCCCCGACACCCGCGGGCCCGCCCCCCGCCTCCACCCTACGACCTCCGGCTACCAGGAATTCCCCGAGGGCTGGCCTCTGTCTGACTCCCCCGCAACCTCCACAGGGGCCGAACACCACGCCACGGCCATAGCAGTCACTGCACAGCACCCAAAACTTTGTAGCAGTAAGCCCAGCTGTCCGCCCTTCCATTCTCGGACACCTTTCCGGCCGTCCTATTCACAAGGTAGAGCATTTCTCCAAACACAATAGAATTTCTCTGCTACTATTCCAAACCATGTCGTTATTCCCACTTGATCAGGACCTCGTCTCATTTTTTTGAAATTTGCCCAGTAAGCAGAGTTATCATAGACCGCACCCTGGGAGCTGGTCAGCCTTATAAAGCAGAGGACGTTGAATTGGCCTGGGCTTCTCCACGCTGTTTCTACAGGCTGTGTGCATGTGTGTCCATTAAATATGGGGACACACAGTAGCTAGCCGCCAGGGGATCAAAGGACCAGAGCTTGAGGGGACCATCCCGGAGTTCCACCCTGTTGAATCCTGGCTCCGAACTTTTCCCTTCGTCAGCGCTGTACCCTCCTACCCGTCCGGACCGGCTGACGCCTGATGCTACAGGGGCCGGGGCCGGAAGAGAAAAAGGCGCTGGATAGGGAAGGCGAAGGTGGGTATTTTCGGAACTTCAGGGGATCCCGGACAGGCGCTGCTTGTTCCCAGGGATGCGAGGCCGGCGTGCGCCGCCCGCGGATCGGAGGGGACGCATCCCCGAGACCGGGATGGGCAGAGACTGGGATGGAGATCCTGGAGTTGGTGCTGAGGCTGAGGCTGCCGCGCAGAATGACAGCGCCCCCCCCTCACCCCACCCGGGGATGGGGGTGTCGAGCTCCCCTGCTCCGCGTCCCCGGGGGCGCTCGGCGCGCCCAGCCCCTCCGGCCCGCTCCGTCCCCCGGCAGGGCCCGCGGGTTGCGGCGGGGCCCGCGGCCGCTACTCACCCGGAGGGTTGACGGCCGCCGGGGTTGCCATCTTGCTCGGAAGGCTGGGCGCGCGCCGGGCGGGGGCGCGGAGCGGGGGCGGCGCGGAGCCGGGCGCCCCCCGGGGCAAGCGCGGCCGGCGCAGGCCCAGGCGCCACCGCCGCCTCCCCTCCGCCGCCCCTCCGCCTCCACACAAAGGACGGCGCGGGCGGGCGCTGCTCCGCGCTCTCCCGCCGCCCGGCCGCCCGCGCCCCCGCCTCTGTCGCCTCCGCCCCCTCCCCGGCCTCCTTCTCCGGCCTCAGCCTTTGTCACACGCGGGGGGCGCCCGGCCGCCGCTCCCCCGGCCGGGCCGCAGCACCGCGAGACTTGGGGCGGCGGGCGGCCGGACCCCCGAGTCGGGGGCCGCCCCCTCGGGGCCGCGCAGGTGCCCAGGCTCGGGCTGGAGGCGCGCCCCCTCCCCGCTCTCCGGGTCCGAGTCTCCCCCTGCCCACCCCCATTCCGGGGGTCCCGGACACAGCTCGAAGGGGTGCTGTCCCTGGGCCAGGGGGCCGAGCCCAAGAGGGTGGAGGGCCGCCCATTAAGATTCAGAGGGAAGATGGAGAGAAACAAAGGCGCCCCAGTGCTGCCCACTTAGCATGCCGGCGCCGCGCCGCTCGGCTCCCAGGGCCGAGACTCCTTAGGCCCCCGGCACCTCCAAGGCCACGGGCACGGAAGGACAGCTGCCGAGGGCACCCAGCGAGCAGCAGACCCGGGAAACTGTGCAGGATTCGGCCCTTAGAAAGGCTGTCAGCTCTTTTCCTTTCTGCACGGTGACTGGTTATCACCCAAAGTTGTTGCAGGAGCTTTTACACAACCACCTGAGAATTTGAGTCTCTGAGAGCTTTTGTTTGCACATCCTGGTGAAGTTAGCTCTAGGGAGCTGGGAGGGACTGTTTCTTCGCCAGACAGCACGGTTGCTCATAGGAAGGAGATGGCACCCACTGAGAAGGCTCCACTGAAGAATGAACCCCTCCCAGGTGAGACCCACAAAGGGCAAGACGGCCTGTTAATGTGAACACGTTTGCAAAAACATCAGACTCTCTTAAATCCTTACAAAGAAGCACTTGGTGGAGAGGGAGAGGGCGAGTAGAGAAGAAATGCTTGGGATGTTATTTTCAAATCAGCATTGTCTTCCAGGGGAGTATTTGTCACTATTGATTTGACTAATAGGCGCTTAATGATATTCATTTGTTTATCGATTCCATGAAATTGAATGTCTGCTGTGTGCCTGGATAAGGCGATGTATTGGGTGGACCATGGAAAGAGAGCCACTGGGGCTCTGCCCTCCCTGGACTTCTAGTCTGGGTGGCCATGAGGGCAGCAGAATAAGGTGTTTGTACTCCAGAAGCACACAGCTGCTTGGGGCTCAGTGTGGTCACTGGTGAATGAATGAATGGGGACAGAGAGAGGCCAAAGTGATCAAGAACACTCACACTATTCTGAAAAAATGAGCAGACTATGGAGAGGTGGAAAGAAAGACTCTTCAAGGGAAAACTAGGGCATGAATGCACCCAGCACCAAGGTGGGCCAGGCTGGTGGGACTTACCTGGTGGTCCAGGGACTAAGACTCTGACCTCCCAATGCAGGGTGCCCCTGGGTTCCATCCTTGGTCAAGAGGCAGGAGATAGATGGGCCCCACACTGAACAGTTTCTCCCCTATAGACAGAAACTCCATAATAGCAGAAATCCCGGGGCTTACCTAGTGGCTCAGTGGTAAAGAATCACCTGCCAATGTAGGGGACCCAGGGTTCCATCCCTGATCCAGGAAGATCCCACATGCCATGGAGCAACTAAGCCCTAGCGCCACAACTATTGAGTCTGTGTTCCAGAGCTGAGAAGCCACAACTACTGAACCTACGTGCCCTAGCCACCGAAGTTTGCATGCCCTAGAGCCCATGCTCCCCAACAAGAGAAGCCACCACAATGAGAAGCTCGAGCACTGCAGCTAGAGAGTAGCCCCTGCTCACTGCAACTAGAGAAAGCCTACGTACTGCAAGGAAGACCCAGCCCAGCCAAAAATAAATAAATAAAAATTATTTTTTTAAAAATAGCAGAAATTCCACAAAAACAGGATGACAGAAAAGGCTGTGCTTGCTAAGTCACTTCTGTCGTGTCCAGCTCTTTGTGACCCCATGGACTCTAGCCCTCCAGGCTCCTCTGTCCATTGGATTCTCCAGGCAAGAATACTGGAGTGGGTTGCCTTGCCCTTCTCTAGGGAATCTTTCCAATGCAGGGATCGAACCTGAGTCTTTTATGTCTCCTGCAATGGCAGGCGGATTCTTTACCACTAGCACCACCTGAGAAGCCCAAGGAGGACCCTGGGCCCTGCCCGAATAAGACGTAAAAGACCACATAGTCCTCATTCTCAAAGTTAAGGAGGCCTCCCCGACTATATATGCACAGAAAGGCTCCATGGTGGTCAAAAAGGGAGGTGGCTCCGCCCTAGTCAGAGAAGGCAGTGGCACCCCACTCCAGTACTCTTGCCTGGAAAATCTCATGGATAGAGGAGCCTGGTAGGCTGCAGTCCATGGGGTCGATAAGAGTTGGACATGACTGAGCGACTTCACTTTTCACTTTCCTGCACTGGAGAAGGAAATGGCAACCCACTCCAGTGTCCTTGCCTGGAGAATCCCAGGGACGGGGGAGCCTCGTAGGCTGAGCCTTGTAGCTGCCGTCTATGGGGTCACACAGAGTCGGACACGACTAAAGCGACTTAGCAGCAGCAGCAGCAGCAGCAGCCACCCTAGTAAGTGGTGTCAACCTACCCATAGGCCTCTTCACTAGAGTCTATCTTAGCTAAAAGATGCCCACGCGAACACTGAAGGGATCCTGAGATGTACCAAGTACAGACTCAGTATCAGGCAAATCTAAATGATTGGCCAGAGGAAACCAGGAAGAAATACCCCCTAAAAGTGATTTAAACTACCACCAGGGCATGACTCTCTCGCTGAGCCCACCTGTGTGTCTAGCCATACCAACTGTACTCTAGTAAATACTGGTTTCACGACTTTCTATCTCTGTGGGAACTCTTTTCTGCAAAGCCGAAGGACCTTGTCACTAACCACTGTCCTAGTGGCTGCTGCTAAGTCACTTCAATTGTGTCCGACTCTGGGCAACCCCATGGACGGCAGGCCACCAGGCTCCGCTGTCCCTGGGATTCTCCAGGCAAGAACACTGGAGTGGGTTGCCGTTTCCTTCTCCAATGCATGAAAGTGAAAAGTGAAAGTGAAGTCGCTCAGTCGTGTCCAACTCTTAGCGACCCCATGGACTGCAGCCCACCAGGCTCCTCCATCCATAGGATTTTCCAGGCAAGAGTACTGGAGTGGGGTGCCATTGCCTTCTCCTGTCCTAGTGGCTAGGTCTTCTTATCTCCAAGACCCCATCTCAATCTCTGGTAGGGAACTGAAGCCCCGCTTCAAACCACTGCAG
Organism: Oryx dammah; assembly: GCF_014754425.2. NCBI lineage: Eukaryota > Metazoa > Chordata > Mammalia > Artiodactyla > Bovidae > Oryx > Oryx dammah. The sequence goes on from NW_024070200.1 coordinate 42,856,178, forward strand.
GCCGAGGTTACCTGAGATCAGTCAGGGAACTAGATCCCACGTACCACAACTATAAGACCAGGTGCAGCCAAATAAATTAATAAATATTAAAAAATAATTTTTAAAAAAAAGGTGGACCAGGCCTAGACAGATAATGAGGTATATAGAGAGAACAGTTTGGGTATCAGCTGGGACCACCCCATCCTTGTATCAAGTCGCTGCCCCTGATTTTCCCAACATCAGTTAAATGAGAGCTCAGCCTCTCTTCCACATCCTCCCAAATGGCAGCACACTCAAATACCCCCATGCACTTAACAAATACACAAGGCCTCCTTGGTGGCTCAGTGGTAAAAATCCACCTGCCAACGCAGAAGACACAGGTTTGATCCCTGGGTCGGGAAGATCCCCTGAAGGAGGAATTATCAACCCACTCCAGTATTCTTGCCTGGAAAATCCCATAGAAAAAGGAGTCTGGGGGGCTGCAGTCCACGGGGTCACAAAGAGTCAGACGTGACTAATGACTAATCAAGAACAACAAAGATACTTGATTGAAGATTTTCACTCCATCTCAAGCAAGGTGAAAATCCATTTTAAATGCTTCTGCTACCCAGATGATTCTTTTTTAGGCTCTGCTCTCTAAGAGCATTTTCACATAGCCCCCAGCGTCACTGTACCCTTGCTGCCACCAAACTCTTTCCCTTCTCCAACTTCCCACAACCCTTAGAAGTAAGCTAGTTTCTCTCCTTGGCATTCACATGTCAGCCACTCCATGTGGCTCATTTTGGTATTATCTCCAAACACATTTTTAATAGTCTCCCTAAAAAACTAAAATTGTAGCGAACATGACCAGTTTTACTCGCAGACACACATATATTCAACTGTGCTGTTGAAAAGTGAAAAATGAAAGTGTTAGTCATTCAGTCATGTCCGACTCTTTGCGACCTCACGAACTGTATCCCAATAGTCTCCTCTATCCATGGAATTCTCCAGGCAAGAATTCAGGAATGGGTAGCTATTCCCTTCTCCAGGGGATCTTCCCGACCCAGAGATCGAACACCTTACATTGCAGGTGGATTCTTCACCGTCTGAGCCACTGGGGAAACCTTAATTGTGCTGTCGCCTTCTCCCCGTTTTTCTAAAATGTTACTTTGCAAATATCTTTAGTCCTTCTTGCATTTGTCCATGGCAATAATAGAATGTAGACGGCTACAGGACACTGGGACTCTTTGTGTCCCATAATCTGCTGTGGTGCTGTGGTTTTTAGTAAGTAATAAACATATTTGAATTTTAACAAAGAAGGAGACATTTCATCTTCTCCCCCAATCCCCACACCTTCCAGGTGGAAGGGACTTTTGGCATCACCCAATTCAGCCCCCAGAGTTTGCAGATGAGGGAACTGAGACTCAGGGCAGGGAACTGACTTTCCCGAGGTCACACAGCTCAGTAGCTAGATAAGATTTGGTGTTTTGTTTTGCTTTCTGTTGAGCTGCAGGAACTGTATATTTTGGAGATTAATCCCTTATCAGTTGCTTCATTTGCACACATTTTCTCCCATAATTTGTCGTCGTTGTTCAGTCGCAAAGTTGTATCCGGCTCTCTGAGACCCCATGGACTGCATGTAGCGTGCCAGGCTTCCCTGTCCTTCACTATCCCCCAGAAATTGCTCAAACTCATGTCCATTCAGTCAGTGATGCCATCCAACCATTCCATCCTCTGTCATCCTGCCCTTCTCCTCCTGCCCTCAATCTTCCCCAACATCAGGGTCTTTTCCAGTGAGACAGCTCTTTGCATCAAGTGGCCAAAGTGTTGGAGCTTCAGCTTCAGCAACAATCCTTCGAATGAATATTCAGAGTTGATTTCCTTTAGGACTGACTAGTTTGATCTCCTTGCTGTCTGAGGGACCCTGGAGAATCTTTTCCAATACCACAGTTCAAAACCATCAGTTCTTCAGCACTCGGTCTTCAATATGGTCCACCTCTCACGTTCGTACGTGACTTCTGGAAAAACCATAGCTTGGACTAGACGGACCTTTGTCGGCAAAGTGATGTCTCTGCTTTTTCATGTGCCATCTAGGTTTGTCATAACTTTTCCTCCAAGGAGCAAACGTCTTTTAATTTCATGGTTGCAGTCACCATGCACATTATAGGGGTTGTCTTTTTGTTTTCTACATGGTTTTCTTTGCTCTGCAAAAGGTTTTAAGTTTAATTAGGCCCCATTTGTTTATTTATGTTTTTTTTTTTTTTCCATCACTCTAGGCAGTGGATCGAAAAGATCTTGCTATGATTTTTGTCAGAGTGTTCTGCCTATATTTTCTTCTACGAGTTTTATAGTATCTGGCCTTGCATTTAGGTCTTTAATCTGTTTTGAGTTTAATTTTGTGTGTGGCGTTAGGGAGTGTTCTAATTCCATTCTTTTCCATGCAGCAGTCCAATTTTCCCAGCACCACTTATTGAAAAGACTGTCTTTTCTCCATTGTATGCATTTGCCTCCTTTGTCATAGATTGTGCTGTGTGTGTGCTATCCTAAGTTGCTTCAGTCATGTCCAACTATTTGCAACCTGTAGCCCGCCAGGCTCCTCTGTCCATAGGATTCTCCAGGTAAGAATACTAGAGTGAATTTCCATGCCCTCCTCCAGAGGATCTTCCCGGCCCAAGGATTAAACCCAGGTCTCCTGCATTATAGGTTCTTTACTGTCTGAGCTACCAGGCAAAGAAGCCCTTTGTCATAGATTAGGTGACCGTAGGTGCGTGGGTTTACCCCTAGACTTTCTATCCTGTTCCATTGATCTGTATTTCTAGCCAGATAAGACTTGGAGCCAAGTCACCCACAGTGCCAGGATTTGGGGCGAGGGAGTGGCGGTGGAATGAGGAGGTTGTTGAGAAGTAGTAGAGGAATGAGTGATTTGGGTGCTCATCCTCTCTCTCGTCTCTCATTGTTAAATAAGTAACTACCCAGAAACATCGATTGTGGATGAAAACCCCACTCTTAAGTAAACAGTCTGAAACAGAGCAGTTAGTCATTGTTGAATACTGAGTGGTGTTTGCATAATACAGTGTCTCTTGCTAATTATGAGAGCTAGTAGACTGTGACCAGTTAACAGGCTCAGGAATTCCACTCAAACGTTAAACAACCTAGAACTCTTTTATTTTCCAAATCAAGCTCTTGGTCTGGAAGCTGAGATTTGCATTAAAACACACACACACACAGAGACCCACGGGACCCACAGCATGTGATTCTGGGTATGGTATTCCCAGAAATGACTTGGGTTGCCAGACACAATGCTGATAAGACTGGGTGGGGGAAAGCAAGCACCTTGACTCTGCTTGTATCCCTTTGGTATGAGAGACAGGGCTTCCTTTGTATGATGCATAACATCCCAGGAATTGTTATCTTCTTTTAACTTTAAGATGGCAAGAGGCCAGGAATGCAAACACATGGCATGAAAATGTATACAACAGATGCTACTAGAAATTCAAGAAGAAATTGGAGGGGTGGGATGGGAAGGAGGCTCAAGAGGGAAGGGATATATGTATAAGTATAGCTGATTCACATTGTTGTACAGCAGGAACTAACACAACATTGTAAGGGAACTGTACTCCAATTAAAAATACATATGAAATGGAATTCAAGAAGAAACTGACAAAAATCACAGCGGCAGTACAGATTTTAGCTAAGATTTTTCTGGTTGTTACAGAATAACAACAAAAGCAACTATAAGACATGCTGATTTGAAGTTTATTATTTACTCTTGGCTGTAACTTGGGACCCTAAGACTCTGCTCCTGAGTCTGACTGAAACTCTTCCTCTTAGCTTGGGCCAGAATTACTTGGCCCCCAGGGTGGCTGTGATTCAGTGGGTTTGCAGCCAGTGACTGGACCATATAGGACAGGCATAATCTTCCTCCCTGGAGATGTTCGTCTCTTGGGAGATGCTCTCAAACTCTCTGAAACTCTCTGTGGCCCCCATGAACAGAGAGAGGCTGGGGCTGGCCCTGGCTCGGATGCCTGCCTCTACACCAGCTGTGCCCATGAGGCAGGTGACTTTGACTGTCCCTTCTTGGGATAGGAGGCCTGATCATGTAAGAAGACCGAGGCTCCTGATGAAGCCCTGTGGCTGGAGCCATGAAGAAGCAGCGCTCAAGAACACAGGGCTTCCATTCCAAGAGAAGGATGGAATGGCTAGGAAGACGTTTGCACAGATGGCTGCTGCAAAGTGAGAGAAAATGAAAGGAGGAGAAAAAATTAACAAGAGAAATGCAGAAAGTGATATAGCAGGCGACAAAAGAAGCACTTACCAATTAGTCCAAGGGCTGAGCCTTTGGAAAGGACCTTTACCTCCATTCCCCATCAACAATTACTTTCTAGTGAAGTTCAGGACTAGTGAAGTTATTTCCTACACACACCAGGAGGCTTCCTTTGCCCCCCTCCCCGCCCCCATTCCTAATGGCTCAGTGGTAAAGAATCTGCCTGCCAAGGCAGGAGACATGGGTTTGATCCTTAGGTCGGGAAGATCCCCTGGAGAAGGAAATGGCAACCTACTCCAGTATTCTTGCCTGGGAAACCCCATAGGCAGAGGAGTCTGGCAGGCTATACAGTCCATGGGGTTGCCAAGAGTCAGACTCGACTTAGTGACTAAACAACAACAGCAACCCATGATCTTCTTACCATTATTGCCTCTTCACTTAAAAGCAGTGACTTCATGATTTCTCCCGTGGAGGGGCTCCATTTCCCTCCATTTCCTTCATTTCCTTCAGCACATATCTCTCTACACTGGGATTGATTTTTTATGTTTTGCTTCATTAAGCTGTGAGCTACTGCCTTTATCTTTTATTCCCTTTTATACCGAGTTCATATCCTGACCCCTAGGAAGCATTCTGGGACTTTGCTGGTGGCTCAAGTGGTAAAGAACCTGCCTGCAATGCAGGAGACCTGGGTTCGATCCCTGGGTAGGGAAGATACCCTGGAGAAGGGAATGGCTACCCACTCCAGAATTCTTGCCTGGGGAATTGCACAGACAGAGGAGCCTGATGGACTACAATCCATGGGGTCAACAAGAGTCAGACATGACTGAGTGACTATTTTTCTTTTTCTTTTTTTATGAAGTATTCTAATATTCATGGAAAGAGTGGTTAAGTATCTTATCAGACATGAGTGAGCTTGTAATCTACCATGCCTCCCTACTATTCCCTCCTTGATAGGATATACAGAATGAAATGTTGCTTAACATCTCACGCATTTCCAGTGATAGAGAACCTCTATTTTTTAACTTCTCTAGGCTGGATTTTTATTTTTAATTTCCTGCTATAGTTTTGATCCATATGAAAAGCTACATCAGTTACTCTTGGAGAACAAGAGGGGAATGAGTATGAAAAAAGGTCTTCCACCCAAAGCTCAATGCTCTATGCCATGTAGTGAAGTGAAAGTAAAAGTCAGTCAGTCACGTCCGACTCTTTGTGACCCCATGGACTGTATAGTCCATGGAATTCTCTAGGCCAGAATACTGGAGTGGGTAGCCTTTCCCTTCACTAGGGGATCTCCCCAACCCAGGGATCCAACCCAGGTCTCCCACATTGTGGGCGGATTCTCTACCAGCTGAGCCACCAGGAAAGCCCATGTAAGTCTTCCTTTTTTCCCAGTGCATGAGAAGGATTTTTAATAATTCCATTTCCTGTAGGAATTATAACAACTCCTCTTCTGTGTACAGCACTTTCTGACTCTCACATCACTCTGACACTACTATTTCACAAGCTAGGGCATTTTTTATTTGGTCTTATAAATGAAGAAATTCAGCATGTGAAAATAATATTTTGTTAGATAATCACTTTCCTGTTTGTGTTAATCCATTTTGGAAACCACCTCACAAACGACAACAATTTTCTTTTTCAGCCTAACCAGATTCTCTGGATGTTTTTATCAGATAATACTGTGTGCATTGGGTCTTCTCACATGTTACATATTTACAGAGGTAATTTTTGCTTAAAAATGCCCAGTGAATTAACAGAGTTAATGATCAATCTCTCTTTCCGGGTGATATTCGAAATTCTGTTGGCATCCACAGTGGTCCCTCTGATACGACACGTCTAGACCAAACTCATTATCCAGCCAACTGGTCTGTGACTGTTCAACCATTAGCATGCAAATGACCACAAATAAAGGGCAGGTGACAATGATTTCCTTTCCTGTAGGTCACAGTGTTCAAGGGAAATCTGTTTCTGTTCAAGAACATTTGTTTTGGGAATGCTTACTGCTAAGTCTCTTCAGTTGTGTCCGACTCTGTGCAACCCCATAGACGGCAGCCCACCAGGCTCCCCCGTCCCTGGGATTCTCCAGTCAAGAACACTGGAGTGGGTTGCCGTTTCCTTCTCCAATGCATGAAAGTGAAAAGTGAAAGGGAAGTTGCTCAGTTGTGTCAGACTCTTAGCAACCCCATGGACTGCAGCCCACCAGGCTCCTCCATCCATGGGATTTTCCAGGCAAGAGTAGTGGAGTGGGGTGCCATTGCCTTCTCCTGGGAATGCTTAGTCTCCCTCATTGAGAGGTTAGCTTTTGGTCTTTTGAATATCTACCTGTTTTAATCATGGTCACAGACTTCTAGAGGGGAACTTGAAAACCCATCTAGTATATGATTTAGAGGTGAACCTTTGAAATTTTCCAGTTCTCTCTGCTTGTTGTATCTGTTGTTGTTGTTTAATCACTAAGCTGTGTCTGACTCATTTTCAACCCCATGGACTATTGCCCCGACAGGCTCCTCTGTCCGTGGAATTCTCCAGGCAAGAATACTGGAGTGGGTTGCCATTCCTGTCTCCAGGGGATCTTCCTGACCCAGGGATCAAATCCATGTCTCCTGCATTGGCAGGTGGATAATCTTTACCACTGAGATACCTGCCATTCACCCCAATCATTAACATTTCACAGTGCTTGCTTTCTCACTTCCTCTCTCTGTATACATCTTCACATTATCTTTCTGAACCATTTGAGAATAACTGGAGACATGACAGCCCTTTCTGCTGAATACATGCTAAGTCTCTTTAGTCGTGTCCGATTCTTTGTGACCCCATGGACTGTGGCCCACCAGGCTCCCCCGTCCCTGGGAATCTCCAGGCAAGAACACTGGAGTGGGTTGCCATTTCCTTCTCCAATGCAGGAAAGTGAAAAGTGAAAGTGAAGTCACTCAGTCATGTCCGATTCTTAGTGACCCCGTGGACTTCAACCTACCAGGCTCCTCCGTCCACAGGATTTTCCAGGCAAGAGTACTGGAGTGGGTTTCCATTGCCTTCTCCAGGGGATCTTCCCGACCCAAGGATCGAACCCACGTCTCTTAAGTCTTCTGCATTGGCAGGTGGGTTCTTTACCACTAGCGCCACCTGGGAAGCCCTGCTGAATACTTCAGTGTGTATTTCCTAAGAACAAGGACTCTGTCTTATATAAGCACATTATAATTATTCAAATCGAGACGTTATCTCTGATTAAATAATTATCTAAGCCACACACCCTACTTATTTTTCCCCAATTACCCGAAAAGTGTTCCTTATAGAAAAAAAAAATTCTGTCCAGTGCAAGATCACATGTTGCCATGTCTCTGTCATTTCCTCTAATCTAGAAATGTTTCCACTTCTTTCTTTAGTAGACTGTATGTATTTTGGAACAGTTTTAAGAGTCACAGCAAAATTGAGCAGAAAGTACAAAGAGTTCCTATATACCCCCTGCCCACACAAGTGCAACCTCCCCACTATCAACATCATACTCCAAAGTGATACTTTTGTCACAGCTGATGAGTCTAGGGACTGCCCTGGTGGTCCAGTGACTAAGACCCTGCACTTCCAATGCAAGGAGCTGGGGTTCGATCCTTAGTCAGAGAACTGGGTCCCACATGCTGCAACTAAGAATTCGTTGCCTCAACTAAGACCCAGGAGAGCCAAATAAATAAAAATAAATATTTAAAGCAAAAACAATTGATGAGCCTACATTGATACATCATAATCACTCCAAGTCCATAGTTTACATCATGGTTCACTCTTGGTGGTATGTATTCTATGGGTTTTAACAAATATATAAAAACATTCATCTCTTATTACAGTATCACACGGGGTAGTTTTTGAAATGTTGATAGAAACATCTCAAGGCCACACACCTATGGAAATGGTGAAAACCCAAGTGTTTCTTGTGTGTGTGTAATTTTTGCTGTGGTACATAAATCAATTATAAATATACAAATAAATAAATAAATATATTTTACAATTGATGGTGTCAATGAAATACAGTGTTGTTCCCATTGTTCAGATAAGTAAGTAGAGGCTCAGGGTGATTAAGTAACTCACCAAGCGAGTAAGAGACAGATCCAAGGTCTGACTGCACATATCAGCTCTTAGGCAGTCCGCACCACACTGTTCACAGCTCTGGTTTCGATGCTATGGTCTCCACCTGCTTTGCCCTACAGGTCTCCTAATACAGAATACTCACACACAGACGTTTGGCTCTGTCTTGAGGCAGTACACGTTAACTAGTGTCAACTATAAATTGGCACTTGCCGTCTACCTCTACAAGGATTCAATCAGGGGCTACTGCAGCTGCTGACCTTCAGCACCCCCAGAAAGGAGTTCAGGCTGGAGAGCAGAAATGAGGCACTCTGTGCTCTGGGAAAACTGGCAGGACAAGTCTTTAGATATATATTTTCAGGAGCTGAATTTCAAATTCTTGTATCTCCTCACATGTAGAAAAGCACTAAAATCCTTCATGGTGACCACTGCTCCTTGTGACTAACAATAACCTCCTGCAAAAAATACATGTTAGATTGCATGTACTCCCCCTTCACCCAAATCACATCTATACTGACCTTCCTCCACTGCCTCTCTGGACCAGTTTCTCAGAGCTTTCTAAGGTGCTGTTCTCCTGGGCTATCGACCTCATTTTGTCTGGAATAAAGCTTAACTCACAACTCTCACATTGCACATTTTTTTAAGTCGACACCAGAAATCCCCAAGCCCATAGAGATGATCTTGGGAGCAGGGACCTGGCATTCCTGAGTTCTTTCTACTCCCGAGACTATTTGCAAATGAAAACAATGGATTCTTTCAGTCTCTTTTAAGAAATATTCCTTGTCTCAGACAAGACCTGGGCCTCAGGTCTTTTTCTGAGATTTCAAAATGAAAATCAGAAGTAATATTAGCATGCAAGCTAACAAAAATGTCTGTGTAAGCTGAGTCAGGAAAAAATAGAACACAATATAAATTCAAGTAAAAGATGGCTTTGAGGGGTAAATAAGCAGAATATTCTCGGGTTGTGTCCCCCCTAAAACATTGTGGCCCACATAGCAGCATGCTCACTGTTATTGCAGCTCAAACGATGAAGGAAAAGCACAATACACAGCTCAAATGCTCTTTTTTTATTTGCCTCTTGCACCTGATAAATATGTTCAATTATTTAAATTAAATTGTACCTAAGCCAGCTCAACCCAAAAGATAACATTTCCTGCTCTCACAAGGCATTTGTTCTATTTATATCCCAGAACACTGTCAAAGGAAACATACTTCAGAACTACTTTCTTATTTTGCTGAAACTAGCATGTACAATGAAGGACATCAAACTCAATTAGCACATTAACATAATCACATCAGGCAAGCATTTGACGGTAGGAGATTGCGTAAATCAAAGCGAATGATTTTAGCCCCTCGCTTTTCAATTAGGCAAAAAGAAAAAAGGATAGCTTAAATGCTATCAGATGCGTTTACTATAGTTGTATCTAATTGATGAGGCTGGAATTGTTGACGCTCAAAGAGTGCTTAAATTTCTCTTCATATTTAAATAAGTCAGAAGTTAAACCGTGTATTGGATGGTTTAGTGATAAAGATGGTTTAGTGCCAATGCAGGAGACATAAGATACGTGGGTTCAATCCTTGGGTTGGGAAGATCCTTGGAGAAGGGCATGGCAACCCACTCCAGTGTTCTTGCCTGGAGAATCCCATGCACAGAGGAGCCTGGAGGGCTATAGCCCACAGGGTCACAAAGAGTCAGACATGACTGAAGCGACTTAGTACACACACATTGTCCTACTTAGAGGCTTCCTTCTGACCATCTGTGCTGAATGTAGACGCTCTCTTGCTTTCAACGGCATCCCGCACTGGAGCTATCATGCCATGGTGAGAAGTTTTGCAATGAAAACACGTGATCATGCAGCCTGGCCATAGCAGGGGTCCCCAACCTTTTTGGAAGCTGGGACCAGTTCTGTGGAAAACAATTTTTCCACAGTCAGAGGTATGGAGGACGGTTTTGAGATGATTCAAGTGCATTACATTTATTGTGTTCTTTATTTCTATCATTATTGCATCAGCTCCACCTCAGATCAGCAGGCATCAGATCCCAGAGGTTGGGGACCCCTGGGCTTTAGGTTGGGGATCCCTGGGCCATAGTTAACAGTACTGTGTTATAAACTTGAAATTTGTCCAAAGAGTAAACCTTAAATATTCCTACCACACACAAAAAAAGTACACTAAGTGGTGGAGGTATTAACTAACTCTATTGTGATAAGTATTTCATAATATATAAGTGTAACAAATCACCATATTTTACACCTTGGTGGTGGTTTAGTCACTAAGTAGTGTCCAACGCTTGCAACCCCGTGACAATAGCCCATCAGGCTCCTCTGGCCATAGGATTTCCCAGGCAAGAATCCTGGAGTGGGTTGCCATTTCCTTCTCCAGGGGATCTTCCTGAGCCAGGGATAGAACCCAGGTCTCCTACATTGCAGGTGGATTCTTTACCAACTGAACCACCAGGGAAGCCCATTTTACCTCATAAATTTGTGCAGTGTTTTATGTCAGTTATATCTCATTTAAGCTAGAGGTAATAAAAAGAAAAAAAAAAAAAACTCAACCCAAAACAGAGGGCGATGTCGACTAAAAAGATGCACAATGTGAGAGTTGCCAGTTAAGTTTTACTTGGAGCAAAATGAGGACTGCAGCCTGGGAGATGGCACCTCGGATGGCCTGAGAGACAGCTTCACAGAGGCAGTGGGGGAAGTTCAATATAGGAGATTCTGGTGAAGGTGGAGTTCACACAATCAAGATTTATTTTACAAGAGGTTTTGTGGAGTCACAAGGAGCTGATGTCACCATGAAAGGACTTAGTGCTTTCCTAGAGGAGATGCAAGGACTGGGGTCAAATGACTTTCTGAAAATACCTACCCATCTAGAAAGACCTGTTCCACCAGTTCCTCTGGAGCACAGAGTACCTTACTCTCCATCCTGAACTCCCTCCAGGGCATGTCAAAGGTCAAGAGTTGCATCAGGACAGGGTTCAGTCTCCACAGAGGCAGACGGCAGATGCCCTTGGCAAGGGCCAGTTTGTAGTTGACAGTGGGCAATGAGCTGATGAGAGTTTTCTGGGCTCACCTTGTCTTGTATTTTGTACCAGACATTTTCCAAGAATGTGCATGGATACATAAGAGTTCAGTTCAGTTCTGTTGCTCAGTCATGTCAGACTGTATGCGATCCCATGAACCGCAGCATGCCAGGCCTCGCTATCCATCACCAACTCCCAGAGTTCACCCAAACCCATGTCCATTGAGTCGGTGATGCCATCCAACTATCTCATCCTCTGACGTCCCCTTCTCCTCCTGCCTTCAATTTTTCCTAGCATCAGGGTCTTGTCTAATGAGTCAGCTCTTCACATCAGGTGGCCAGAGTATTGGAGTTTCAGCTTCAACATCAGTCCTTCCAATGAACACCCAGGACTGATCTCCTTTAGGATGGACTGGTTGGATCTCCTTGCAGTCCAAGGGACTCTCGAAAGTCTTCTCCAACACCACAGTTCAAAAGCATCAATTCTTGGGTGCTCAATTTTCTTTGTAGTCCAACTCTTACATCCATAGATGACCACTGGAAAAACCATAGCTTTGACTAGACGGATCTTTTGTTGGCAGAGTAATGTTTCTGCTTTTTAATATGCTATCTAGCTTGGTCATAACTTTCTTTCCAAGGAGTAAGTGTCTTTTAATTTCATGGCTGCAACCACCATCTGCAGTGATTTGGGGAGCCCAAAAAGATAAAGTCAGCCACAGTTTCCACTGCTTCCCCATCTATTTGCCATGAAGTGATGGGACCAGATGCCATGATCTTCATTTTCTGAGCTTTAAGCCAACTTTTTCACTCTCCTCTTTCACTTTCATCAAGAGGCTCTTTAGTTCTTCTT